>NC_141696.1:636251794-636656794 GCF_964263255.1 Lissotriton vulgaris | reverse complement strand
GAAAACAGGATACATTTAAAAAAATATATATATGTTTTGGTGTCATTTTTTAAAGGCAGGTAGTGGTCACTGGGACTACTGCCTGCCCTTAAAAAATATTTTTGGAGCTAGACACAATGCTAGAGCTAGACAAAAATATTTTTAGAGCTGGACACAAAGTTAGAGCTAGACACAATGGGGAAGGGGTCCCTTGGGGACCCCTTCCCATTTGCGACTCCATTACCACCCTCTTGAAGTGGGTGGTAATTTGCGAGTGTTTGGCGACTGCAATTGCGGTAAAAACATTGATAAATGGATAGGTACTCGCTATTTGGAAGGGAACGCCCCTTCCTAATAGCGAGTTGCAAAACACTATTTTGCAAGTCGCAATTTTTTGCGACTCTCAAAATAGCGTTTGTATATTGACCATGTAGGTTTTTGCATGCGCAAACGGGTCGCATACACATTTGCGCATGCACAAACTGGTCAACCATCTGGACCTTGGTGGCTAGAGCATGATTCAGTCATAGTCCGAGGAACTATAAAATGAAAGCATGTGACTTGAAGTGGCAGAAGTCCTTTCTCAGGGTAGTCGAAATTTCACAGATCAACCAAAACCTAGACCTAAATCGCAATATTAAAACATAGGATGCGGAGCTACAAAACAGTTTCCATTAATCAGAAAGACTATGACTGAAACATATGGAAAAATATTTGCTAAAAACAGCCATCTTCCTGTGTCGCATCTCACTGATGTAATGCATCACTGTAGTCTTGTGCACTTAGACTAGACTATTTTCGGATAGGTGGCACGCAGGGCCAAACAAACCACTTTAGTCGAGAAGAGAAATCTAGCCTGGATTCTTACTGTGAAAAACACTCACTGACCTGGTTAACAACTTTCTATGTCCAAAAAACGTTTCTATCTCTATCATAACCTGCAAATTTCAACTTTAAAGGTCCACCACTGCCCAACCAAACGTATGCAGGTAATTCTAAAACATTCAAGATGGGTTCTCACCCAAGACTACCAAAGCAAATTTTGTTCCGTTAATTTCAATTGCTGCAGCAACTGTCTTTGAAAATCCAACCATTTTAGGGGACAGGCTGGGTGAAGGGTGGTATAGGTAAGCACTACTGAAAATTATCTTATCACAGCCGCTTCCTACTGGGTTTGACCTTCTTACCCAGATGAATAAGTTACTTACCTTCGGTAATGATATATCTGTAAGAAACATTAGTTAGTGATAGATTCCTTACCTTAGAATTAACCCCAGGCTTCAGACACAAAGTTTTCGTCAGTAGTACCACTACGTGTTGGAAGGTGGCGTTATGCGGCTCCGCGTCTGTCAATGGCGTCGTGGTCGCAGAGATGACATTGCGGCAGCTACCTAGGAGGCGCCCTCGCGCGCCGACGCACAAGTTACTATTTGAGTAACGATATATCTGTAAGAGACATTAGTTAGTGATAGATTCCTTACCTTAGAATATCCCAAGGCGTCAGAATGGATCCGGAAATTTTTGCGTAGCAGTACCCTTGCGCGTCGGTAGGCATCGTCTGCGGCTCCGCGTCCGTCGTCAGCGCCGTGATAACGTCGTCTGAGTACTTAGACGCCGCCTCCGCGTGCTGACGTCAGTTCTTAGACACAGCTTTTCCGCGCCAGAAACGCAGAGCTATGCTAAAAAACAACACTGGTGCCTTGAAACTAGGGTCCTGAAAGGGGATGACCTTAACCCTAGATATCGGTTCGCAGAACGGGGAGGATGGGTGGGTCGGTAAGGAATCTATCACTGACTAATGTCTCTTACAGATATATTGTTACACAAGTAGTAACTTGTGCATCTGAAAGAGACACGTTAGTGATAGATTCCTTACCTTAGAATAGATACCACAGCAATACCAACCCCGGTGGTGGGTCTGCGAACCAATAATCACACCAGAAAGTCCTGGAGGATGGAACCGCCAAAGAAGCCATCCCTCCGGACTTGGCTGTCCAGGCAATAATGTCTTGCAAACGTGTGCAGCGAGGCCCACGTAGCTGCCTGGCAAATGTCCTACAAGGGCACTCCTCGGCACAGGGCAGTAGTAGTCGCTGTGGCCCGAGTGGAATGAGCCCTCAGTCCAACAGGGGTTCCTTCTTAGCCAAGGAGTAGCACGCCTGGATACACAAGATGATCCACCGCGAGATCGTCTGCTTGTGTACCGCCTTTCCCTTCTTGGCGCCCTCGTAAACAACAAAGAGTTGGTCATCCACCCTGAACTGGCGTGTGCGATCTAGATAGTAAGAGAGCGCACGTTTTGGGTCCAGACGGTGGAGCCTCTCTTCCTCTCTCGAGGGATGCGGAGGCGGAAAGAAGGTGCGCAAGGTGATGGATTGCCTGATGTGGAAGGCTGTGACTACCTTGGGCAGGAAAGAGGGCCTTGTCTGCAACACAACCTTGTCCGGATGGACCGAAAGGAAAGGAGGTTTACAGGATAGAGCCTGGAGCTCACTCGCTCTCCTGGCAGAGGTGATGGCTACCAGGAAGGCAGTCTTCAAAGTAAGAAGGCAGAGAGGACAGTTGTGAAGTGGCTCGAAAGGAGCGCACATCAGATAAGTAAGAACCAAGTTCAAGTCCCACTGAGGCATCACAAAGGGCACAGGAGGGAACGTATGTGTGATGCCTTTCAAGAATCGATTAACAATAGGGGACTTGAACAAAGAAGGTTTATCAGGCAGCCTCAAAAAGGCTTAAAGAGCAGAAAGATAGCCCTTGATAGTGCCCAGAGCAGAGCCCTGTTGGGCAAGAGAAAGAAGAAAGAGAAGAACCTCAGAAAGAGGGGCAGAGAGAGGATCCAAAGCCTTTGCTGTGCACCATGCCACAAATCTGTTCCACCTGCAGGCGTATACCGACTTTGTGGAGGGACGCCTGGCTGCCAGAATGATGTTACAGACTTCAGGAGGCAAGTCAAATGGCTTCAACTGTCGCCGCTCAATCTCCAAGCATGGAGGTGGAGACTGGACAGGTTCGGGTGGAGGACCGTCCCCTGCTGCTGCGACAGAAGGTCCTCCCGAAGACGCAGACGAACGGGGGATTGACTGACATACTGAGTAGTTCGGGATACCAGTACCTTCGTGCCCAGTCCGGAGCCACAAGGATGACTTGTGCCCGGTCGCGCTTGATCTTCTTCAGCACTCTGGGCAGAAGTGGTATAGGTGGAAAGGCGTACAACAGACCGCAACTCCAATCGTGACGAAAAGTGTCTCCGAGCGAGTGCCGCCTTGGAAATTCCAACACGCAGAACTGATGACATTGCGCGTTCTCTTCGGTGGCGAATAGATCTAACCAAGGCTCTCCCCACTGCTGAAAGAGGCCCTGTAGGAGAGTAGGGTCTGCAATCCTATGGTCACCCCAGATTTTTGCTTTTTGCTTCACTGGTTTACGACTTTCCCTGGCTGTGGGCCTGCTAATCAGACCCACAGCCTAGCTGTTCTTTCTCTAAATTGACATCCATTTACTTTAGGTGCATTTACCAATTGGTATTGGGTCACTCTTTTAAGTCCTTGTACAGTGTACCATAGGTACCCAGGTTTAGGAGAGTAGGGTCCGCTATCCTATGGTCACCCCAATTTTTGCTTTTTGCTTCACTGGTTTTTGATTTACTGAGGCTGTGGGCGTGCTAATCAGACCCCCAGCCTCCTGTTCTCTCTCTAAATTCACATACATGTACTATAGGTACATAACCCAATTGGAAATGGACTCCTTGTCAGCCCCTGTACCATGCACTATAGGTGCTCAGGGCATAGGTGCCACCAAGGCCTACCAGGGGCTGCAGCATAGCTTTTGCCACCCCTGGCTGGTTCTTAAATTGACAACTGGCTGATCACACAGCTGGGGCAAGTGGGTGTAATCACCCCTTGCTTACATATAGTATACCTATATCTAAACCTATATCTGGACACATATAAACCTGTGAGACACTCCTATGGAAGGCCTTATCAATCCTGGAGGCAGAGTGCGTGGTTTAATGTGAGATGGTGCTCTGGCATGAGCTGAGCCTGTCTGCAGCTGTCGGGAACAACTCCCTAAGCTGATCCGGGATAATGCCATACCATATACTATTAAGTGCATTATAATCCTCGCGGTTATATAGCAACTTTGGTTTGGCTTTATCAAAACACGTCGTGTAAGGAGTCATACCATTTGGAATACTATCTGTGAGAAGTTGGCCTGATATATAGTGTTCACTATTCTAGTGAGCACTTTGCATCAGTCCAAACAACCCTTATGGTGATTGGTTGTAAGTCAACCTTATAGACCAGCTATCCTAGTAGCGTGGATACGAGCAGTCTTCGGGCTAAACTCTAGAGGGCGTGCTAAGCCAGCTGTTATACCATCACATATACCCCTTGAACACCAAGTGAAAGGACACCACACAAGTGTTATGAAAATAAACAGTGTATTTATTTAGAACACAACAGCCCTGTACTCTTTATGAGGACAGGGTACTAAGCACACAACAAAACTCTTACGAAAATACTTTAAGTTGCACAATTTACACAAATGCCCGAGGGGCACGAAAAACCCTATACTATGGAAGTGGAATTCAAAATTACTAGCAGGTAAGTACTGTACTAATAGGCTTTGGAATCGCTAGGACTACGTTACTGAACCTTCAGATTACAAGTAGGAGGCCTAGGGGACTCTGGTGCAGAGTGTGCACTCTCACGCGGGATGCGGGACAAAGTCTATGGGAGCTAGTAAAGGCAAAGTTAGTGTTCTCGGGCGAACCCGATAAGGTAGATCAAAACGACAGTGGATCCTGACCCTTGGATAGTGAGGCTATGCTGGGGCACCGAAATGCCGAAGTTACCTAGCCCAGGGGCTGCAGCTGCATATGTCTCAAAAGACGTCGTGAATCCTCGTAGACGAACCACGAGCCTGAAGAAAGGAGTTGCTGGCAGGCGACCAGTGAAGATAGTTCGAGTTGATCCAAGCCTGGATCGAAGATGGATGACACCTGAATGCAGAGAGGACCAAGTTCGTGAATACTAGCCAGTAGTCAGGTGGCACCAGGAGGGCACCGGATGGTAGTCACCTCGACTAGGTGAGTGGGCGACGCTGTGCTCTGCAGATCTCACGGACCAGGAGGCGTTGTCGGCGACCAGGATGGAGGTGCGAGCTGTCCCACGATGGATGATGCTGTTGACGTCGCTGGACCCAGGATTGGGGCAACAAGTCTTGGCAAATTCAAGCCCACGCGGTGGACTCAAAATGGCGTCTGGAGTGGACCAGGAGGCTCCGGGGTGCTCCTCTTTTGGAAGGGAGCAAGGGCCAGTCTGGAGCAACCAGACCAGCAGCAGTGATGTCGTCGGGCGTCGTTAAGAAGGCCACAAGCCAGTGGGCTAGTAGCCAAACAACGCGGTGAGCAGCAAAAAGCAGAAGGGCCCCACGCAGATCGTGGAGATGCTAGGAGGCTGGACTTCGGTGCTGGAGCTGCTCAGGGTCGGGGCTTCTCGGACCCCAAAGCACTCACCAGAGGATCCCTCGGCGGTCGTGCTGGATAGAAGTCGTGCAGTTCTGATGATGGCCGGTCCCTCGAGGTCTCGTCGCACCTACGGTTCTCAGCTTAGCTGTAGAGGTAGGTAGAGGTCAGAGGTGCCAGGGAAGCCGGGTCTCGTCGTGCTGGTCGGTCGGATTCCTGAGGAAGGACGTGCAGCAAACCGCAGAGTTCTTAGATGGTGCCTGCGGATGCAGGGTGATTACTCCTTAGCCACAAGGGAGAAATCTTGAGAAGAAGTCGAGAGTTCCTTTCTTAGAAAGTAGTTTCTTGATTCAAAGATGATCCAATTTGGAAGGGTCCCCGCTCCTGCCTTTATCCTAAAGAAAGGGGTGGGTACGCGACTAGGTCCTGCCCTAGGGGTGGGACCAGGAAGGGGGGTGGTTACACCCCTCTCCCATGCCGGACTTTCCCCAGGCCAGGGGCTGGTGTGCCCCTGGAACTGGTTCTAGCCGGCAGATGCGTAGTGAGCACCGGGGTGCCACTTGCAGTCACCTTCCTGTAAAGCCCTGCCTACCCAGGATACACAAAACCCTGTCTGGGATGGTGCTAGCACCGCCCCTGACAGGAAACCCTTTGTCCAAGCTCCCCTTGCTGGAAGGACTCCCAGCTGCAAGGGGTCAGACTCGTGTCTGTGGTGGCAGCATCCATTTTGTGATGCTGAGGCTTGAGTTAACTTTAACCGGGGTTCACAGTTACATACATGTCGTGTCCCTCTAGAAGGGTGGAATGCTTACCCCGTCGCCAGAATTGGCGAGGGGTTAGTATTCCAATTCGTATGACACCTTACTCGACATGTTTTGATAAAGCAATACCAAAGATAGCATTTAACCGCGAGGATTATAATGCACTTAAGAGTATATGGTATGCGTTATCATGGAACAGCTATTAGGACTTGGTTCCGCAAGCTGCAAACGGGCTCAGCTCATGCCAGAGCACCATTTCACACGATTCCAAGCACTCTGCCTTCAGGATTGTCAAGGCCTGCCATAGGAGTGACTGATAGGAATCCGTGTGTCCATTTTTAGGGTTAGATATAGGTATACTATATCTAAAGCAAAGGGTGATTACACCACCGTGCCCCAGCTGTCGTGCAGCCAGTTGTGTCAGATTTAGATGGCCATCCAGGGGTGGCATAATACATGCTTCAGCCCCTGGTAGGCCCTGGGTACACCTATGCCCTGAGTTACAGGGTCTGATAAGGTGGCCCAGTACCACTTGGAAATGTACCTAAGGTACATGGAATCCATTTTAGAGAGCGAGCAGTGGGCCTGGGGTCCTGAATAGCAGGGCCCCAGGTCAACTAAGTCAGAAAACCAGCAAAACACCAGGAAAAAAGTCAGGGGTAACCATAGTCAGGTATCTACCTTCCTACACTATCCCCTCGATAGTCCTGTCGACGAGGATAGCATTCCACCCCTCTAGAGGGAGAAGACATGTTACTTTACTGAAACGCGGTTGATTTTTAAAAGAGCCTCAGATCCACAAAATGGATGCTTCTACCACAGACACAAGTCTGACCTCCTGCTGCTGACCGAAACTCAGCAGAGGAGGCCTGGACAAAGGCTTTCCTGTCGCAGGGAGGTGTTACACCACCCCAGACAGGAGATAGTGGATTGTAGCACGGAGGTTTGAAAGAAACCAGACACTGCCTGGGGAGCACAAGGCTTCCCCTTGCATAATCCGGCCAAACCGGTTCTGGGGCACACCAGCCCCAGTCCCAGCGCGGCCTGGATCAAAAGGAAAGGGGTGTATCCACCCCCTTCCTGGGTCCCACCCATAGGAGGGGACCTAGCAGGTAATCCAGCCCCCTAGATTGGTATAAGAATGGGAGCAGTGCCAACGCACTCAGATTATCCTGATGAAACATTTGAAACGAAACTCTGGACCCTTCGACATCCTACTCGACGTAGAAGACTGAAGAATCTCCCTTGTGGTCAAGGAGTGACCACCCTGTGCAAACAGGCACCATCCAGCACCTCGACTTTGTTACAGTTACCGCCGGAACTCAAGCGACAGAGATTGACGAGATCAAGCTTGCCTGTCTTCTTACAGCCCGATCCACAGTCCCTGCAGAGCTGAGACCCCTGGAGGCGACCGGAAGCGTGGGGCACGCCATCTTGAAAAGACCACGAGACGCTGACCGTGCAGCCCACGAGTGACCCTCGAAGCTGTGCACCGGGGTTTGAGAAGCCCCAGCCCTGAGCCACTTTTGCACCGAAGCTCACCCCTCTACACTCGACGAGTGCTGCGTGGGGCCCTTCTGCTTTCTTTGGCTCAACGCGTTGGCCCGGGCACTTGCCAGCTGGCTTGTGGCCCCTGTGCCGACGAAAACTGAAATACGACTTGTGATTCTGGTTTCTCCAGACTTGCACCCGCTCCTCTGAAAAGGAGCACCTGCTCTGACCCTCCTGGTCCGAGTGAGAAGCAATCTTCCAGTCCTGCGTGGATTGCTCTTGCCAAGTGTTGTTTGCTCCGATCTTGAAGCCGACAGCGCCGACGGTGAGAGCCTGCGTGGGACAGCTCGTGACCCGCTCCTGGACGTCGCAGATGCCCCAGAGCCCACGTGGCAGCGGAGAGAAGCTCCTCGACAACCACCTGATTGCGCCCGACATTGCCTGGTTCCGTCCTGGTTCCACCCTGGTCACTGCTGAGTGACCCAGACTCTGTCCCCTCTGCTTTCAGGTACTCTACAACTCTGATCCACCCTTGGATCACACCGGACACTTCTCCTTCACATCGCCTGCAGCATCTTCAGCTTCAAGCACCAACAACCTGCGTGACGAAACCCGACGCCACTTCGACCCTAAGCACCCGCTTCCTGTGGGTAAGGTAACTCAGCAACGCCGGTGTTCCCACACTGGTACACACCTCTAGGGTCTGTGTCTAAAGTTTTGTCCTTCTAGGTTCAGCGGAAGTATCCTTAAACTCTATTTGTATAACTTTTACGCACCATTGAATTTGCATTGGTGCATGCCTGTGCTTTAAGCGCTGCACCCGAATCCCGCGGGCTTTTCCCGACTTCAGTATTGCTTGTCACGACTTCTCCAAGCGATTCCCTAGGCCCTAGGCCTAACCACTGTTCGATTGGTATCTCTTATACCACTTTCTTAATATATGGTTTAAGTGGCCACCCGCCCTCATCCATAATTGTGCAACTTTCTTATGTTATACTGTGCTTTTGATTCAACGCTTGTGCCCCTTTGCTCATAAAGAGTACTGGGGATTATTTTAGTAATAAACACATATATTTTTATTATATATACTTGTGTGGTGTCCTTTCATTTGGTATTACAGGATTGTGATTGGTAAAAGTGCTCGCTTAACACGACCTCTTGAGTTTAGCCTTTAAGGCTGCTTAGTCCATGCTACCACTAGGATAGCTTGTCTAATAAGGTTGACTTACAACCAGACACCATAAGGGATTGTTTGGACTGATACAAGGTGGTTCCAGAATTGGAAACATCATATATCAGGCCAACTTCTCACACTAGGGCATAAGTGAACCCAAGGCCTATCAGGGGCTGCAGCATGTATTATGCCACCCCTGGCTGGCCATCCAAATCCGACAACTGGCTGATCAATCAGCTGGTGCAAGGTGGTGTAATCACCCTTTGCTTTAGATATAGTATACCTATATCTAAACCTAAAATGGACACATATCCTCCTATAAGTCACTCCTATGGAAGGCCTTAAAAATCCTGGAGGCAGAGTGCTTGGAATTATGTGAGATGGTGCTCTAGCATGAGCTGAGCCTGTCTGCAGCTTTCGGAACCAAGTCCTTTAGCTGTTTCCATGATAACGCTATACCATATACTCTTAAGTGCATTATAATCCTCGCGGTTATTGCTAACTTTGGCATAGCATTATCAAAACATGTCGAGTAAGGTGTCATACGAATTGGAATACTACCCCCTCGCCAATTCTGGCGACGGTGGTAGCATTCCACCCTTCTAGAGGGACACAACATGTATGTAACTGTGAACCCCCGTTAAAGTTAACTCGAGCCTCAGCATCACAAAATGGATGCTGCCACCACAGACACAAGTCTGACCTCCTGCTGCTGGGAGTCCTTCCAGCGAGGGAGGCCTGGACAAAGGGTTTCCTGCCTTGGGAGGTGCTAGCACCACCCCAGACAGGATTTTGTGTATTAGGTAGGACAGGCCTGAAAGGAATGAGACATGCCTGGGGCACACAAGGTGCCCTGTGCATACACCAGTTCAAACCAGTTGCTGGGGTACTCCAGCCCCAGCTCTGGCGCGAAACCGGACAAAGGATAGGGGGTGTAACCACCCCCCTTCCTGGTCCCACCCGTAGGAGGGACCTAGTCATAGAACAGCCCCCTTTAGGAGAATAAAGGTAGGAGCTGGTCCCATTCCAAATTAGATTAATCCTGATTTGAAAGTACAAGAAGAAACTCTGGACTTTGACGTTCTGCTCCACAGAAGACTGAAGTAATCTCCCTTGTGGCCAAGGAGTGACCACCCTGCACAAGCAGGCACCATCAAGCGTTCCAGCGGTTCACTTTGTCGTCTTCCCTGGTGGATCCAGACTTCAGAGCCCGACGAGACCCGGACTTCCCAGACCTCTCCGACCTCTACCTACATCTGCAGCACAGCTGAGATCCGTGGGTGCGACGAGACACATGGGACCGGCCAACTTGAAGAAACTGCACTTCGCTTCCAGCACGACTTCAGAGGCATCCTCGAGAAAGTGCTTTGGGGATTGAGAAGCCCCAGCCCCGAGCAGCTCCTGCACAGAAGATCAGCCCTCCAGCATCCACGAGATCTGCGTGGGGCCCGTTTGCTTGATTGCTGCTCGACGCGTTGTCTGGTCACTTGCCGGCTGGCTAGTGGCCTCCTAGATGACGATCCACGACATCTACACCGCTGGTCTGGTTGCTCCAGACTGGCTCTTGCTTCCCTGCAAAGGAGAAGCACCCCGGACCCTCCTGGTCCGCACCAGACGTCTTTTCCACTCACCGCGTGGGTTGCCTTTGCCAAGGCCTGTAGACGCCGAATGCGGAACCAACACCGCCGACAGCGAGAGCCTGCGTGGGACAGCTTGTGCCTCCATCCTACACCTAATCGCGATGACAGCATCTGGTTTCTTCCTGGTTCCACCCCAGTCACTGGCTAGTGACTGTGAACATTGTCCCCTCTGCTTTCAGGTCTTCATCTTGCTTAATGCACCCTTGGATCACTCCGGACAGCTTCCTCCTGGTCGCCTGCAGCATCTTTCTTCAAGGCTCCATAGACTTCAACGCAGAAACCCAACACAGTTTGACACCTATGCACCCGCAGCCCGTGGGTGAGGTAACAAGAGCATTTCGGTGCTCAAGGGTAGATTGACTCTCCTAGTGTCCAGATTTCCAGTCGTTTTAGTCCTAGCTAGTCAGAACTGTCTATTACTTACCTTTTCTAAATTTGTACTGTCCATTGACTTTGTTATGCATCTTGCGTGTGAGTTCACACTCTGCACACGCATCCCGTGGGCCTCCTATTACTTACCTAAGGTTAGGGTAGTGTAGTCCCAGCGATCCTACAACCTCTGGACAGCTCCATTCCTTCTTTCGATTTCCTTATACCACTTGTTTATTATATGGTTTCTCGTGCCCCTAGGGCACCATTGTAACTCGTGCAACTTAAACATATTTTTCCAGAGAGTCTTGTCATGTGCTTAGCCCTCTGATCTCATAAAGAGTTCAGAGGTGTTAGTAATTAATAAATATATTGTTTATTTTCATAACAACCTGCGTGGTGCCCTTTCACTTGGTATTCAAGGGGTTATATGTGGTAAAACAGCTGGCTTCACATGCCAAAAGAGTTTAGCCTAAGACTGCTTCGTCCATGCTACCATTAGGATAGCTGGTCTATAAGGTTGACTTACAACCAATCACCATAAGGGTTGTTTGGACTGATACAAGGTGATCACTAGAACTAGTGAGCATCATATATCAGGCCAACTTCTCACATGCACCATGCCACAAATGTGTTCCATCGGCAGGCGTATACCGTTTTTTTGGTGGGACGCCTGGCTGCCAGAATGACATTACAGACTTCGGGAGGAAGGTCGAAAGCCGTCAACTGTTGCCGCTCAATCTCCACGCATGGAGGTGGAGGCTGGACAGGTTTGGGTGAAGGACCGTCCCCTGCTGCTGTGATAGAAGAACCTCCTGTAGAGGCAGACGGATCGGGAGATCGATGCTCAAGCTGAGTAGCTCAGGATACCATACTCTTCGAGCCCAGTCCGGAGCCACAAGAATGACTTGGGCCTAGTCGCGCCTGATCTTCATCACTCTGGGCAGAAGTGGTATAGGCAGAAAAGCCTACAGTAGACCTCAACTCCACTCGAGACGAAAAGCGTCTCAGAGCGAGTGCTGCCTTGGAAATTTCAACGTGCAGAACTGATGACATTGCGCATTCTCCTCGATGGCGAATAGATCTCACCAAGGCTCTCCCCACTGCAGAAAGAGACCTTGCACCACGTCCGAGTTCAGACGCCATTCCTGATCCATCATGCACCGGCGGCTGAGTTCGTCCGCCCTGGCGTTCAGAGAACCAGCCAGGTGTTGAACCACCAAGGTAATGCCATGATGTTCCAGCCATGTCCAGAAGCACAAAGCCTCCTGACATAGGGTCCACGGCCCCACCCCACCCTGTTTGTTGCAACGTACAGGGCGGGCATGTGGTGGTGATGTCCGTTAACACCTGCACCACATCTCCCCGCACAGAGGGAAGGAATGCCTTCAGTGCAAGACTGATCGCCCGCAGCTTCAGAAGGTTGATATGGAGACGGGACTCCGCCAGAGACCAGAGGTCTCTGATCTCCGCCTCTCCCAAGTGGCCTCCCCATCCCAGGAGGGACACATCCGTCACTACTGTGTGCTCCGGTTGGAGAAGGGAGAGGGATCTGCCATTGACTCAATCGCAATTCGAGAGCCACCACTGCAAGCGTCGTGCAGTGCCCTCCGAATATGATCAGACAGGTTGCCCTGATGCTGCACCACTGGAGCTTCAGGTCCCACTGCAGAGCCCGCATATGCCATCTGGCATGTTGCACTAGCAGGATGCAGGAGGCCATCAGGCCCAGGAGCCGAAGGGTCATCCTGACTGAAACCAGGGATAGAGGCTGAAAGATCAGAATCATAGCCTGAATATCCTGGACTCGCTGCTCGGGAGGATAAACCCAAAACTGCGTCGAATCCAGAACTGCTCCGATGAAGGGGAGCTTCTGAGAGGGACTCAGGTGCGACTTCTGCACGTTGATGGAGAACTCCAGCAAATGCAGGTCGGCTGAAGTCTGAAGGTGGGTGACGAATGCCTGGTGCGAGCCCGCCTTCAACAACCAGTCCTCGAGGTAGGGGAAGACTGACACCCCTGAACTGCGTAGATGAGCTGCGACCACAGCCATCACTTTCGTGAAAACCCGAGGGGCGCTAGTAAGGCCTAAGGGGAGCACGGTAAACGGAAAATGCTCCTGGCCTACCACGAACCGCAGGTAACGCCAGTGGGCCGGCAGGACAGGGATGTGAACATACGCAGCCTGCAAGTCCAACGCTACCATCCAGTCTCCAAGGTTGAGGGCAGCCAAGACCTGAGCCAGAGTCAGCATCTTGAACTTCTCCTTCGGGAGGAAGCGATGGACGTCCCCGAGGTCCAAGATAGGACGCAGACCCCCTTTGTCCTTCTTGGGGACCAGAAAGTAGAGGGAATAACCACCACTCCCTATTTCTGGCCCAGGAACGCACTCGATGGCTCCCTTGGCCAGGAGGGCCATGACTTCCTGTCGGAGAAGAACCAAATAATCCCTCACAATGCGTTGGCACTGAGGTAGCATGGCTGAAGGGGGGGGGGGGGTAGAGGGGGGGGGGGGGGACTGTAAGGGAATGGAGTAACCATGGTATATTATCTGCAGCACCCACTTGGCCGATGTAATCTCGCGCCAGTGGGGGAGGTGGTGGCGGATCCTGTCACCCACCGGTGTGGGGTGCTCCCCGAAGCGCAGATTAGGAAGGGTTGGAGGTGGAAGCAGCGGGGGTGGAGGTGGACGGACCCGCAAGCTGGTTCCATGCCCCTGCGGAAACCGTGACCAAGGCCGCGCTGAGGCTGGTTCTGCGCAGGCCTGTAGGAGGGGCGTGCCTGGGTGCCTCTACCTTGGCCACGAAAGGAACGAAAACCAGGAGTGGCAGGGTTCTTAGCAGAAAGACCCAAGGACATGGCCGTAGCCCACGAATCCTTAAATCGCTCCAGTGCACGGTTAGCACTGTCGCCAAACAGGCGGGTGCCATCAAAAGGCATGTCCATGAGTGAGCTCTGGACATCGGGTGGGAACCCAGTTGAACGCAACCAGGCGTAGCGCCACAACGCCACAGTCGTAGAAATCGCCCTGCCCAATGAGTCGGCGGTGTCCAACCCACATCGAATGGCGAACTTCGCCGCATCCTTACCTTCAGCAATCGCCTGAGAAAGGACAGCCCCAAGCTGGCTGAAGAGAACAACAGCTTTCCAAACTGGTCCAGTTTTTTAGAGTCCTAATCTGGTGGGGCCGTGGGAAAGGCACTCTGCGACATCGTGGCCTGAATGACCAGGCTCTCAGGCGTAGGGTGAGCGGTCAAGAAAGCGGGGTCGCCAGGTGCCGGCGTCTGGTGACCTTTTTATCCACCGGAGCCCCCGTGGCTGGCTTTGACCAAGTGCCCAAAGGACCTCTGTAAGGGCGTCATTGAAGGGAAGCGACGGCTCCGACGAAGTAGACGCCGTCTGGAGCATCTCGGTGAGGAGGTTGGTCTTGAGGGTCACTGTGGGGAGGTCAAGGTTGAGGGCCTCAGCAGCCTGACGGAGCACCATCATGTAGGAGGCACCCTCCTCTATCGTAGGCATGGGACAGGCGAAGCCCGGGTCATCATAGACAGAGGTCGCCTGCATCCTCCAAGTCGTCCACCCAATCTTGTTCGGAAACCCATTGCCAAGCAAGCGGGTCCTCGGACCCTTCCCAGTCTTCTTCCGCTTCTGGTGTAGAGGGGGCCTATCGCGGTGGCAGACCCGGAGAAGGAACGAACGGTGTCTGGAACGGCGCCGAGAAAGGCGCTGCCTCCCAATGCAGATCCCAGGTCGGAACAAAATGGTTCTGGAACCGGGGCAAGGGTGGGATAAACGGCGCCCAGTGTGGTACCGAGGATGGAGCAGAGGGTGGTGCCGGAGCCGGCAACGCTGCACCTCGTGGCGCCAGAGCCAGCGGCATAGGATCCTGGTTCTCCGGGGCTGGAGCCAGTGGCGGAGCCGTCGGGCCAACAGGATTTGGACACGGGACCGCGGGGCCCACAAGCCGGGAGCCCGAGGTCTAACAAGGTGGTCCATGGCAGCAAGGAACTCTTCCATCTGTTCGGGAGTCGCCGACGGACCCGGGTAGGGCGGGTAAGCCACAGGACTCCCAGGCTCCAGAGGAGCTGCAGGTGCAAAGCCCCTGTCCCCCCCCCCCCCCCCCAGTCCGCCTCTGAGGAGCGACATGGGGACGGAGGAGAGCGAACATGCTTCTTCGACTTCTTTTTATGGCGTCGCTTACCGGAATCCGAAGGCGAAGACTTTGAGCCCGAGGAGCGACGGCTCCAGTCCCCCGAGCGGCCACTGGACCAGGAGCGGCGATGTGATCAATGCTAGACCTCCAGAAATTTCCAGCACCGCTCCTGTAAGCCTTGGGGACCATGGCTCAACAGTCCCGGGAGCCGTGATTGTTCTCCAGGCAGTAGAGGCAAACATCGTTGGGGTCGACTTATTACGGCGACAGGCCCTACATGACTTAAACCCGACCATCCCTACGTGCACCCGGAGAAAAAGGGGGGGGGAGAGGAGGAGGTTGACAAAAGTCTCAAAATAGCACTCAAAACGTGACTAAGGTACATGCTCAATCCGGATCTGTACTTGCTGTAGCCGAAAAAGAAAGAACTGACGTCAGGGCGCATGGGTGGCGCCTAAGTAGTCTTTGACGTTATCTCGGCGCTTACGACGCCAGCGATGGGCGCAGGACGCCACCTACTGACGCGCAGGGGTACTGCTAAGCAAAACTTTCCGGATCCAGTCTGATGCCTGGGGTTATTCTAAGGTATGGATCTATCATTAACGTGTCTCTTTCAGAGATATATATATATATATACACACAAATATATATATATATATTTTTTTATTGAATGCTTCAGGGTGTTTAAAAGCAGGAAAGAAGCAAACCACATGGCAAGAGGAGGTGGCCAGCCTCACTATTGTCATCATCTTGGTACACAATATCAAGCACCTAAACACAATCCGATTCATATTGAGATATCAGCAAGTGTGCCACTGTAATAACCATGGGGTAGAGGCCTATAAGACGCTTCTTCCAACAATTGTTGTGCCTTGCATTTGAATCTAACTAAAATGGCCCTAGTCTTCAGAAAATTAGGCAAGCCATGCAATGCGTCTTAATTCTGCAGCATTGGTGCTGAAGAAGGCGCCAATGGAATAGCAGCTGGCTAAGACTGGAAAGTGGTTTGGCCTCCTCCACACTAGCATTAAGAGGCATTAAAGAAGGGTCAACCGACCAGTCCCCAGCAGCAGTTGGCCCGTTGAGGTTTTAGAAGTCTCATTAGGCCCTAATGTAAACCAGAGGGAAATTCTTTCTGAGGAAGGCCAGTACTGATCACCTGGGTAACGGTTGCAATTGGCATGGGTCAGTATCAAGGGCAGGAATGGCCGGAAGCACATCCTTGGTCTGACTGCGATGCCAGTATCACTTCCACGAAGTCTGGCTCTGAGATTGACACCGAAGCAGGAACTGGGGGTGAGAACAGAGGACTGGACAACCTACCCCTAGGATGTGATTGGCGCAGAGAAACTGAAGAGTCTTTTCTTCTTTGCCTGCATAATCTCAGAGTTCCTCTCCCTGGACTAGGCCCACCTGAAGGACTTTCCTTTTGAAGGAGAGCCGGAGCAGGACTGGTCATGGGTCCATTGAAGAGGAACTCTGCAGCCTACCTTGGTGCTAATCTGTGGTCTGGGCCACACAGATCTTTGTCTCGAATGCTGTGATTTCATTTGAATGCATATTGCATTTGTACTAGGACTGCGATTCATGCTGCGGTCCAAGACAGAAAGCAGAAGTTGTGCAGTTCAGAAAGTGACATCTGTTTTCCAGCGGAATGGCAACTTTTAAAGGTGGACGATTTTCCTGGAGATAAACCTAACAAGGCTGCCCTTATGCTTCCTTAAGTAATAAAATGTATAAGGAGACAGCTATGGATGGCACGGAAAAAAGGAACAAACATCTATGTGCCAAGATGAAACCCTGCATGAGTCTGAGACGTCATATCCTGGGTGGAATCTGAAGCTGAGAAAGAATGTGGCACCACAGTAGGACCAGGAGAGCTATTGCAAAGCTTTTGGATTCTGTCTGGTACCTGGAGGGGATTCAAAAGGATGAGGAATCTGCATGACTTTAGGTTTTTAGGATTTCACACTTTAGCTTCAGCCTCATTTTGTGTCACACTCCATACTTAAATTCCCTTCATTTTTAAACGACCACATCTTATACAACCTGTTTGTTCTGAATTCTGTATTATTCTTTTCCATTAATATCACCAAGAATTGTTATCTATGCTCCGTGGTTTTGGTTCAATTTGTCAAGTGTTTATTATGTTCAGTCTAATAGATCTTGCTCAACTTTAGGTATTCTGTATAGCGCACTGATATATTTTGGTTAAGCTACGCTACATGAAAATGTATACAGACATCAGAATAGAAATAACTTTCATAATTAACCACTGGTTAATATTCATACTCTAATACACTGTATTAAAGTAAAGTAAAATCAGTAATCCAGCTCATCCTGCATGTATAAAAATGCACAAACCTCAGGCCGCAGAGTTGCCTTCATACAGGTCTGGCAGATTGGACCGTTCCGTGAGAAGCTGAGAGGAAGTCTACGGGTTCTGTTCTGGCAAGTTTGTTCCTCGCAAATTAACCAAGCCTAGAAAAAGAAATTACCTATGGGTTAACTTGTCATGCAAAAAATAGACCCAAACAAATATCATGAGACATTCTTGATGTGATTTAACAAAATAATTACTGCTACGGATATGTGTCCTCAGCCCTATTAACCCCGGGTAAAAAAGTGCAAGATTTTTAAATATCTCATTCCCATATACAAAATATACCGTGCTTAATTTGTAATTTAAAAAGGGCCAGGGGTCCTTCTAGGAAGACCACAGCAGCCTGCACCACCCAAACCCTCCCAGCGCTGCCAATGGCAGCACCAACATAACACCTAACAATGCACGCCTAAAAGTGTGACAATTCCGTTTATTTAAGGCCACATAAATAATGGCATGAGAGGCCGATGTACGAGTTACTTAACTCCTGTAATAGTGTATCTGGTAGAGACTATTTTAGCCGCAGATTCCTTCACATACAATTATCCCCAGGCGTGAGACTGGACCCAGAAAACTTTTAGCCACAGCATACTTGCGTACCAGGGGGGTGGGGTGGGGGGGAGGGGGGAGAGGAGGGGGCGGCATCACGTGACTCCGCCTAAGCGTCGTCCACGTGCGTGACGTCAGTGAGGTCACATAAGTCCCACACTGGCACGCCTACGTTAGTTTTCTTCGGATAACTTTTCCGTGCCACAACGCGGAGCCAGCAGAGAAACTGTGGAAGCATGGGAACAGTGTGCTAAAAAGAAAAAGGAATGGTGAGGAAGAAAACCATAAGGAGCAGTGCCAACACTGCAGTACCCAAAAGCAGGGAAAGGAGAAAGAACAGAGCACAGCCCTGAGCAGTCACCCTGCCAGTCATGAAAACAGTACCAACCTTAAGAAAAGGAACCTATGCAAAATGTCATGACAACATGCAGCGAGACTACAACCCCAACCAAGACCCATGAAGGGAAACCAGTTCCAAGACAAACAGGGAACAACAGACCTCCAAGGCAACTCCAGCAAAGAGTGCGACCCCCCCCCCTCCCCACCCCCCAGGGTAGGGCACGGCCAAATGACCCAAGCCCAGAGGGTAGCAGAGGAGCCAGGACCTTCAGAAAACAAGAGGGAGGGAAAGGGAGGAACAAAGGAAGGCCAGCCTCAAACCTGGCGCAACCAGAGCAGAGGAGCCCAGGAGTACTTATAGATCCAGCCTCAACCTTGCAAAGAAGAGGAAGGAACAAAAAGCAAGATAACGGCTTGTCAAAGATGGAAAGAATACACGCACTCAAGTCATCCACCGTGGGGCGAGTGCAGAAGGGCAAACCAAAGGGTCCTCGCAGAACAGGGAGGAAAGGCGGGCTGTGAAGGAATCTGCGGCTAGAATCGTCTATACCAGATACGCCGTTACTGGAGGTAAGTAACTCGTACATCTGATAGAGACTACTAGCAGCAGATCCCTTTCCATAGAATAGATACCCTAGCCATACCCACGGGGAAGGAGGGCCTGCGGAAGGACCCTACCAGCCTGGATATAACAGGGAGGCCCACAGGGGACTAGTCCAATGGACAGGATGGAGAGCCCCGTCCTCCCAGGCAAGGGGAGAACCCCCACAAGTAGAACACTACCGACCCCAAGAGGGATGTGGGTAGAGGAAATGATTTGAAGGAGCCCGTTCACTCAGAACAGAGGAACCAAGGTCAAGGGCAGGGAGGCCGAAGCACTCCACGCCCCTACACGGCAACAGAGCTTCCATCTAATGCCAGGACAAGAAAGAGGCAGAAGAAAAGCCTAGAGGGCCCAATGAAATGAGAGAAAAGAAGGCTAGCCCACCATAGACTGAAAGCAACAGACCAGACAGAGCAGCGCCGGCAGTAATAAACCGCCA
This sequence comes from Lissotriton vulgaris, assembly GCF_964263255.1. NCBI lineage: Eukaryota > Metazoa > Chordata > Amphibia > Caudata > Salamandridae > Lissotriton > Lissotriton vulgaris. Next base: position 636,637,446 of record NC_141696.1, on the reverse strand, counting down.
GAAGCAGGAAGAAAAGCCCGGAGTCCAGGAAGATCGGGCAGTCAACGCTCGACAAAGGAATAAACACAGAATCATCCCAGCCTCCAGGACAAAAGCAGGAAGGCGAGGAAGTGCCCGGATACACTACTACAAGGTCTCCGCGCACACGACCTAAAGAAGCATCAGCAACATACATAAACGCCATGGAGAGCAGGGGCCCGAAGGCGACCAGAACTCCCTAGCAGAGCGCAAGCTATAGAACAGATACCACTACCCCACATAGGGTAAGTTAAGTCCCAAGACATGGGAACCCTCTTTGGAAGAAACTTCCGCAGCAGAGGAAAAACCTTAAGATCTACGGGAAAAGAAACCCTGCGTAAGGTTGATCAAGCAGCCCAAGAGAAAAACAGAAGGCCTAATCTCAGGGCCAGGTCTGTGCAGACAACTCTAGTAAAAGCACACAGTCAACAAAGGGCCATCCAACAGCCAACGACGCCACAGTCCGAGCAGGGAGGACTCAAGTGGCCATAAAACACACCCCACAGCAAGGGCAACCGGCACAGAAGAACGCCCAGAACCAGATCAACTCAGCAGTCACTTGAGGAGGGGGAAGAAGGAGGTGGAGGAATAAGGAGGCGGAGGAGGACTGAGCCCTGCCAAGAACCTCTGGATGGCGGAGTCTGCCGGGGCATGGAATGACAGGGTGCCATCGAATGGAAGATCTATCAGCCGCTCCCGAACATTTTCAGGGAACACGCCGTCTCGAAGCCAAGCATGGCGGCGGAGGGCCACTGAGGAAGCCATGGCCCGGCCCAGCACCTCCGAGATGTCCAGAGCAGAGCGGAGAATAAACGCCGCTAGCTTCCGGCCATCCAGCTCATGATGCCGTACGTCCACCTGAACAGTCTCTTGTGAAGCGACGGATCCCAAGGACTCAGCCGAGTCTCACAAACAAGAGGAGGCCCTAGTCAACACACAAACGGTGTTAAGGGCCTGCGGGCAGCGCTGGTCGAGGCAAACATGTTGCGCCCCCAAGAGTCCAGCCAGCGGGTCTCCTGGGACGGTGGAGACAACAGTGGCGGCAGGGAGGTAAAAGCAGTCCGCAAAAGTGGACTGGAGGCAGAGGGGTGGAGGGAAAGACACGCCGGGTCACGCGGTGCTGGTGCAGAAGGCGTTGAAGCACCGGATCCCGTGAGGCGGGTCGCCTCCAGGCCCCCATCAGATAAGAAAGGAGCGTACACTCAAAGGGAAGCAATAGCTCCCTCCCACCAGAGCCCTGGTGGAGAACCTCCAAAAGATGGTCCGCTGGGAAATGAGCAACGAGTCACCCATGCGCAGAATACCAACAGCTGTGGACACTGCGTGAGCGAAGGCCGCACCCACCTCCGTAGGGCCCCGCGGTGGAGATAGCAGCTCCTCCGTGGGTGACGGCTGTAAACTAGGGCGGCCGTCCCCGAAGCCGAGCAGGGCGGGCAAAGGCCAGACCTGGAACTTAGAAGGAACCGAAGAGTGGGGGACCTGTTGCTCCTCCGGAGAACACCTTGGCCTCGAGAATGGAGGGGAGCCGCCCTTCGATGACACCTGTGAAAAAGCCACCACAAGGGGGCCCATCTCCAGGGAGGATGACACCAGTAGGCACCCAACCTCCAGAGAAGAGGGAGCGTCTGAAGACGAATCCGCGACTCAGTGCCTGTCTGGTGCCGTAGAATCCGCCGTCAGAGGCAGGTTGTCATCACCATGTGGAGCCGGACAGGGCTCCATCAGGTCAAACACCGCGCCGGGGACCGGAGCGGAGCTGGAGTCGAAGTGGCCAAGGGGCGGCGCCGGAACGACGCAGACTCGACCTCTGACGAGGCAGCCGCCTGCGTGGAGGAACGAGAGGGACCAGGGGAGTGACACGAAGCCCTACGCCGGCCTTAGCCCAGAATGTGACGGAGGTGGCCCGCCGACCCATGCGGTGCTACCAGGGTAGATTCAACCTCCCACTCGCCCTCCGACGAGGCAGCCGCCTGCACGGAGGGATGATATGGGCCCGGAGGAGGACGAGGGGTCCCCATCCAGCCTCGGACAAGAGGGGGTTAAGGTTGGTCTACCGACCCCTGTGGCGCTGGCCGCTCCAGCAGGTGCTGGCGTAGTGGCGGCTTCAGCTCAGCCGTGGAAAAGGCTGCCGCCTGTCCAGAGGGCTGAGCGGGGCTCGGCCCTCTGGACAATAGCACCACTTCCTCCAAGCCTGGAGCCGAGCAAGTCGGCGCCGGATCCGCCAGCGACGCCGCGGAGGGCCCTGCGCAATGCAAGTGATCCGCTGACACCCCAGGAGGGGATGGAGGAGGAGGAGATGCCAGCAAGGTCTGCAAGGCCACCACATGTGTCTCCATCTCGACTCTCTTTCACCGGGAACCGGTGGATAGGAGGACCACACCCGGGCAGCATCACACGCGGATAGCCCACGCCCCCGGGGACAAGCTGCGACACTTACCCACCAGGGTGCGCCGCTCTCTCGACATAAGAGAGGGATGAGGACGCCGATGACAGCCGCTTCTAAAACTGTCTGCAGCGGCTGATTGAGGGGATTAAGCCGACCTTGAAAGACGCGCCAAGAGCAGTTTCATCCGGCGCTCCCGCCGCGACTTCGGCTTTGGCTGTTAGCACGCCTCGCAAACAGTGGTGCCCTGATCTTCCCCTAAACACCACATGCAAATGAGGTGAGGGTCCGTCGCCGACATAAGACGCCGTCACGACAAGCAAGTCTTGAACCCCGAAGGCATTCGCACACTGTTACACCAAAATGTATCACAACCATGAAAGAAAAACGGGGCCCAAAGAGGTCCGAACAGAGAACGTTGCAGGCGGAAAAGGAAAAAACTGACGTAGGCACGCCGGGATTGGGACTTATGTGACCTCACTGACGTCACGTACGACGCTTGGGTGGAGTCGCGTGATGCCGTCCCCCCAGAGCGCAGGGATGCTGAACTTAGAATAGATACCAAAGCCATACCCATGGAGGAGGCGGGTCTGCGATGGAACCCCACCAAGTTCCCGAGAGAACTTAGTCGTCCAGAAGGTGACTAAAACAGCACCGTCAATCAGGGGATGAACCATAGTGAGAACAGTAATGTTAGTGCAGTTAACCACCCGACCATGAAGCTCTAAAGAGAGCGGAAAACAATGGGAGGCAAAGGCACCAGAAGCTGTCAAGAACAGCGCGAAAAAATTCCTTTGTGTATACGGGGTTTGTAAAAGAAAAAAAACAGAGCCAGATTGCCCCTGGCGAAGTGAGTCGATAACTTGAAAAAAGAAGATGAACCATGGAAAAAAGCACTTTGGAACCTGCATGTAGAAGAACCCATACACTAGATATGCTGGAGTAAAAAGGATGATATGAGTTCGCAAGAAGTGGAGCTGAACCGAGGGTTTGAGAGATCTGCCGGATGCAGCGTACCGACTGCAGCAAAGCCTCGAGAGAGAGCAACTGGTATGACAGACATCACGCACCGGCCCAATATGTACAACAGCGAAAAGGCACCCTGTTGAAACCTGTACCAGCAAGACACAAGAGACAGTATTGGCAGGATGCCAACCTACGGCCAGAAGGCGTTAGTAGTACGAAAGCACAAGACACGTCAGGACTTAGAAGGTCTGTCACAACATGTGAAAGAGCCGATGACCAGAAGTCAAGCGCCAAAAAACAAGAGCGAAGACTGGAAGACACTCAAGCATACCGGAAGGTACCTATGCATACCGTGTGGACACTGGAACCACACGAAATAAGCACATGCCTCATGTAGACCAGTATGAACAGTTCAGGTGCGCACAACAGCAAGAAGGCCACGGCCCAAAAAGGGCACCAATAAAGCCGGGCACCACATAAGAGCCGGTAGCACAAACAGACAGGGCCAGAGACCACAGACACCGCATGAAGGAACAGTCTGCACGGATCCGCTGGGCAAGAACACAGAACAGACACCGAGCAGAAAGAAAACGCTGAAAAAGGAAGCGGAACACAACAAGAGTCTAGGATAGGACAACACCTAGGGCAGTAAGTAACAATTGCCCCATGCCTGGGAGGAACGATGATCCCCTGCAAGCTAGAAGAACTAGACACGATAATGGAAATAGTAAGGACAAATGGACATGTCCCAGACCCCAAGAAGCAAGAATTATAAAGAAAACACGCTCCTTGAGAGTGCACCGTGTGAATGTAAGGCAAGGCGTGTAAACACCCATACGGAAACAGTAGGGATTATGGAAATTGTGGTAGGATAAACGGCCAGAAGGAGGCCACGACCACACACAGCAAGAAACAACCTCAACCTGGGGAAGAGACTTTACATCGGTACCGGCGTCGATTGACGCTGTGTCGGAGTCACCTGGACGTTGGTGACCTCCACAGGGGACTCGACCAGGACGTCTACCAACGTCGATCCCACTGTAAACTGCCTGGAGAAAGCACGAGGTGCCGGTCCCCGTGTCGAGCCTGGGGTAGTACCCGTCATCGAACCGGCTGGCGCCGCCTCTGAAGTAGGAAGCCTCTCAGGGCTATGTATTGACTGATGGGATGGGCTGTGCTCTCGGCCCAGGCTCGTTGGCGTTGCATCTGCTCCGGAATCGGAGTTGACGCACACAGCCGGTGCCGGGGAAACGTCCGCAGACGAGGACCCGGCATGAGTGCCTGCTACCTCTGTGGGACCCGAAGGCACACCAGGCAGAGGGGGAGACTCAAAGCAAGCTTGGAGTGCCTTAGAATAAGCCACCTTTTGGGAACGCGTTGCTCCAACTCCCGGAAAGGGCGGGTACGGAGTATGGGGCTGCTGTGCGCCCTTACCTGGCACAGTGCGAGAGGAATGGGCGGTAGCAGTACGGACATCGGAGGAAGACCTCCGCAAGTGACGCCTGTGCTTGCGCTTACCTGATTTCGCATGGCAGTCGCAGGAGCGACCTCAGGAACGAGCCCGATGCCGGGAGGAAGAGCAGCGACGGTACGGAGCTGGACAGGACATCTGTGCGGCCAGCAGTTTCATGCAACGCTCAGTCAGGACTTTGGTTTCATCCTCGGACATGCCTCGCACTCTTTGACGTCGTGGTACATGCCGAGGCACCACATACAGATGAGGTGCAGGTCAGTGCCAGACATCTGACGCGCACAGGCTTCACAAGCTTTAAAGCTGGAAGGTATTGCACACCGTTCCATCAACACCGAGGGTGTCGAGAAGGCCCAAAAACCAGGCCAAGGAACGCCTGGTTTTCCAGGATCCGCGCTCAGACGTGGAAAAGAAGAAAACTGACATCAGAGCGCCGGGAGGGGCATATATGGTTCCGCTGACGTCATATCCGTGGACGATGTCCGGGCGGAGCCAGATGGCACCGCCCTAGGCGCGCAGAGGTGCTGCTGCGGAAAGTTTTCAGGATCCAGCCTGACGCCTGGGGATATTCTAAGTTAAGGAATATGCGGCTAGATGTCTGTCAGATATACAAAAATATAGAATGACTGATTTTTCTCTACACAAAAAAGTCCCCTCATTTTGAGATATCCATCCATTGTTAACAGCTTATTAACCAAGGAACCCATCTCTTTATGGAGCTCTGATGTGGGATCCCCTGGAAGTATCCTGTTCATATACCTCTTGTTTGAATTACTATCAGCAGGTTTTATAACTAGATTTAAGTTGTGCTGGATTTCTTCAAATTCCCTCCCGAGAGATTCCTGAAGGGTGGGCCCATGCTTTTACTCAATTCTTCTATGTCATGAACCACAGCACGCTCAAACGTCACCATCTCTGTGGGTAATAATGAGAGCTGAGGTACAAAACTATTTAGGGCGGAAGCCAGTGTCCACCTGCTGTGTCACTGTCGCCTTTCTTTTGTAAAAGAAAAAAAAAATCTGCAAATTCCTGACTGAACAAAAAGGTGTGCAGCAAATTAGTGGGGACACATCCTAAGCCCTTACTCAGGACTCCCTTCTGATGTTCTGATAATCTATAATATGTGAGGTTCATAAGTAGGCTCAGTCCTTGCTGATCAACGGGAGAACTCCAGAGGCATGCTCCTAGGCACTTGTTGGTTCAAATCCTCCCGCTGTCCTCCTCTTTGCTTTCTTTTCCCTGTCCCTAAAAATGGGAGGAGGATTGGATTGGTATTGGAAAGGCTGCATTGATTGGATGGACTGCATTGTTGGGAACTGTAGGAAGGTGGCTACCTGACTATGGTTACCCCAGATTTTTTGCCTTGTGTTTAGCTGGTTTTTGACTTAGTTGGCCTGGTTCCCTGCTAATCAGGGCCCCAGGCTATCTGCTCTCTCTGTAAAATGGATTCCATGTACCCTAGGTGCATAACTAAATTGGCTTGGGTCACCTTATCAGCCCCTGTACAGAGCACTATAAGTGCCCAGGGCATAGGTGCATCCAAGGCCTACCAGGGGCTGCAGCATATCTTTTGCCACCCCTGGCTGGCTATCCAAAATTGGCACAACTGGCTGATCACTCAGCTGGGGCAAGGTGGTGTAATAACCCCTTGCTTAGATATAGTATGCCTATATCTAAATCTATCTGGACACATATAAACCTATAAGCCACTCCTATGGCAGGCCTTAACAATCCTGGAGGCAGAGTACTTGGTTTTATGTGAGATGATGCTCTAGCATGAGCTGAGCCTGTCTGCAGCTGTCGGGACCAATTCCCTAAGCTGTTCCGGGATAATGCCATACCATATACTATTAAGTGCATTATAATCCTCGCGGTTATATGTTAACTTTGGTTTGGCTTTATCAAAACATGTCGTGTAAGGGGTCATACGATTTGGAATACTACCCCCTCGCCAGTCCTGGCAACGGGGGTAGCTTTCCACCCCTCTAGAGGGAGACGACATGTTACTTTGCTAAAACGCGGTTGATTTTAAAAGAGCCTCAGATCCACAAAATGGATGCTTCTGCCACAGACACCAGTCTGACCTCCTGCTGCTGACCGAAACTCAGCAGAGGAGGCCTGGAAAAAGGCTTTCCTGTCGCAGGGAGGTGTTACACCACCCCAGACAGGAGATAGTGGATTGTAGCAGGGAGGTTTGAAAGAAACCAGACACTGCCTGGGGAGCACATAGCTGCCCCTTGCATAATCCGGCCAAACCTGTTTTGGGGCACACCAGTCCCAGCGCGGCCTGGATCAAAGGGAAAGGGGTGTACCCACCCGCTTCCTGGGTCCCACCCATAGGAGGGGATCTAGCAGGTAATCCAGCCCCCTAGATTGGTATAAGAATGGGAGCAGTGCCAACACACTCAGATTATCCTAATGAAACATTTGAAACGAAACTCTGGACCCTTCGACATCCTACTCGACGTAGAAGACTGAAGAATCTCCCTTGTGGTCAAGGAGTGACCACCCTGTGCAAACAGGCACCATCCAGCACCTCGACGTCTGCTTTGTTGCAGTTCCCGCCGGAACTCGAGCGACAGAGATCGACGAGATCAAGCTTGCCTGCCTTCTTACAGCCCGATCCACAGTCCCTGCAGAGCTGAGACCCGTGGAGGCGACCGGAAGCGTGGGGCACGCCATCTTGAAAAGACCACGAGACGCTGACTGTGCAGCCCACGAGTGACCCTTGAAGCTGTACACCGGGTTTGAGAAGCCCCAACCCTGAGCCACTTTTGCACCGAAGCTCACCCCTCTACACTCGACGAGTGCTGCGTGGGGCCCTTCTGCTTTCTTTGGCTCAACGCGTTGGCCCGGTCACTTGCCAGCTGGCTTGTGGCCCCTGTGTCGACGAAAACCGAAATACGACTTGTGATTCTGGTTGCTCCAGACTGATCCACCCTTGGATCACACCGGACACTTTTCCTTCACATCGCCTGCAGCATCTTCAGCTTCAAGCACCAACAACCTGCGTGACGAAACCCAATGCCACTTCGACCCTATGCACCCGCTTCCTGTGGGGGAGGTAACTCAGCAACACCGGTGTTCCCACACTGGTACACATCTCTAGGGTCTGTGTCTAAAGTTTTGTCCTTCTAGGTTCCAACGGAAGTATCCTTAAACTCTATTTGTGTAACTTTTACGCACCATTGACTTTGCATAGGTGCATGCGTGTGCTTTAAGCACTGCACCCGAATCCCGCGGGCTTTTCCCTACTTCAGCATTGCTTGTCCCGACTGCTCCCAGCGATTCCCTAGGCCCTAGGCCTAACCACTGTTCGATTGGTATCTCTTATACCACTTTCTTAATATATGGTTTGAGTGGCCACACGCCCTCATCCATAATTGTGCAACTTTCATATGTTATACTGTGCTTTTGATTTAACGCTTGTGCCCCTTTGCTCATAAAGAGTACTGGGGATTATTTTAGTAATAAACACATATATTTTTATAATATATACTTGTGTGGTGTCCTTTCATTTGGTATTACAGGATTGTGATTGGTAAAACAGCTCGCTTAACACGACCTCTTGAGTTTAGCCTTTAAGGCTGCTTAGTCCATGCTACCACTAGGATAGCTTGTCTATAAGGTTGACTTACAACCAGACACCATAAGGGATTGTTTGGACTGATACAAGGTGGTTCCAGAATTGGAAATATCATATATCAGGCCAACTTCTCACAGGAACATAGGGGGGCAGCCATTTCCTTCCTGAGTTGTTGTCCTGTAAGAAACCTCTCCCTCTTCTCCTAGGCTTGTAATCATAATACTTCTGTTGCTCGCTGAGCTAGATGTATCACCATCTCTCAACCCTCACGGATTACCTTTCTTTATCTCTAGTGGTTTGTGTTGCACATACTCATCAGTGGTGTAGGGATACGCTTTTTCCTTTGAGAACCATTTTCGATTGTTCTGCAGTTTGTTCATTTTTGATTGCATAGGGTATTCCTTATACTCTGCTACTTCATTGTTGTTTTCCTCAAGTTTCTTTTTGCACATTGTAATCAATACAATGGTTTACAGAGATTGCTCACTAGAATTAATCAACAGGGCATCGAAAATCTTCATTGCAGTGTTTTTAATTAAAATGGGTCAATCTCTTGTGCATTTCCAGGCGATCAATGCCCAATTTTGTCTGAATGATGTCTCTTCGAGGACGATCAGGGGTTCTTCGTTAACCAGCAAACCCCGGGACACTAAATTTGCTCTAAAATATTCTATTAGGATAACTCCATGTAAGCTAGTCTTCACATGGGTCTTTTTCAAATCAACCAGTGTGTCCCAGTCATCTACCTGGGTGAGAGCTTTAGTAATTGTGGCTTCCCTAACAAGGAGGGGCCAGAAAGGATCATCGGTGCGTCGTCCCCATAGGACAGACTTTGATCTTCAGGCATGGCTTATCCAAAAACCTGAGCAATTCTTTCCAATTTTAATTATGAGCGGCAGTTTCAGCATGCTTCTATAATCACGTCCCCTTCAGCTCAACACAGTTCTAACAACAGCACACACAAAACAGAGGAAAGAGGTACCTCTCCTACTTCACCCTCCTGGATCATTGACCTATCGCACACAAAAAAGGAAAAGGAGGACATGAAAATATATATAGTGCGAGTGTCACACAGGCAAAACACATAGCTTGTTAAAATTGCTCTCATCCACTATTAGTGGCATGCTTCATCATAGGGCTTGCTAACAACATATCTGCGCAGACCAACGCCTGGCAAGAAGCAAAGGGATAGGGAAGACCAAGCATACACATACATTAAGGGATTTTGTTTGTGCAGAACTACAAGACTGATTAAAACTAGCTCTGAAAGGACCTTGAGTACCTTTATTCTTAGACTTCCTAGCTTGGATTAAAAGTTTAAGGATGGTGAAAAGGGTGGAACTATTACCTCTTCGTCCCTCCTGTCTGCAGATTGTCAACATGTTTTGGCGGAGTCAAATCGCCCCACCGGATCAATCGGCATTCCTCAGGACTCCAGGTCCCACAATGATGCTATCACCCTACCTGGAACTTCCAGTCAGGGAGGGATAACCAATTATGGTCTCTATCAGTAACCACACTGAGTAAACTCTTGTGACTCCTGTGGAAATGATTAGACCTGCCAGAAATCAAACTTTTGATCATGTTGTCAAACACAAATCGTGGCAGAGGATCCAATACTCCACTGAAACACCAGAACCAGCCTGATTAACAAGCTATGTGCCGTCAGTAAATCTCTTTTGGTAGAATCTTTTTAACCTCAGATTCCCTCACCTTTTGAATCCCTCGCCTTCACAGTGGATCTGGAATTTCTTCATGCAAATTTTCCTGCGTGCTAGTGGGTTTTCCATGTCTCAGCACTGGTTCTGTCCCACTCTTAGTAGTGATGCTGTAGAGCTGCATAAAGGGTGCCACCGCATCACACTAAACTGTGTTTCACTTTTCATGTGCCATTTAATGTAGATCCAGGGCTCCACTCCCAACTTTTTCTCCGTGTAACTGACTTTCAAAACAAAATTTGTCTGTGTGCACAAAAAATGTCTGCCCTAAAAAGATAGGTAATTTGTGCTGCAGCAGTAGGAAGCAGACATCAGTCACAGATCAACAAGACTTATGTCATTGGTGCTCAGACTTTAAACATTACTCAACGTCCTCAAACTGTTCTCTGACACATCCGAAGGCTATCAAGGAGCACAAAGTGAAGCTAAATATTGCCAAACACAAGAAGCAGGATGGACTAGGTCAGAGTCCAAGAGTTGTTCATGATCTAGTCAAGTTCACCATCCTCGGTTAAGTCCCAGAGACGTATTCCAAAGGTTAGTGCGGATGTGCACTGAAACCATTGGGCGCTTGTCGACTCTGTTGCAGATCAATGCCTTTAAAGAGGCAGTGTTGCAGCTATTTTCAATGGTTTTGGGTCTCTCTGTTACACCTAAGGGGCCACATGATCTGTTGAGCATTTGGATGAACTTCAGTCGACAGATTCTCCCCCAAGAGACAGCACTCAATCTTTGTCCAATCATTGGCCAAGCTTTACCACAGTAGTCCTCATTTCTAAACGTTTTGGCAATGACCTTGGCTTCAGAGACGCCCTATCTAAACTACGCCCCAACGTCAGATCCACAGAAGAGTTGAGCTAGATCTTAGTTTATGTCACACTATGAGATCACTAAAGCCCAATCCTTGTCCTGGGAAAATTCCCCAGCGGTAACCTTGCCCAGACAATTGTATTATCGGAAGCTAGAGGCATGGATCCAATTTTGAGGCAGTGCAAGATCTTAAACAGGTCCATCACAATAAGGATGACGATAAGAAGGCGGTCAATTTGGTTCCTCCTCACTATATTGATGCTGGACTGAATCTTGATCTAAGAAATACTAGTTATCAAGGTACTTTACCAATGACAGAACTGCAACTGCACCCGCCCTGAGCCCCCCACCCCTTTCAAGAGAGCATTTTCTTCTCTGTAGATGATCGCAGGGCTGCAGATATTTCGGAGTTACAGTTGACTCCTGTGGCGACTAAGGCACGTTTGCTTCCTCAAATTTTGCAACCAGGCCCTTTAACCTCTGGACTTTTACAGTCTTTCAATAAGTCTCTGACAGAGAGTCCGTTGGCGGTCTGGGCCAAACATTGCTCAGGATGCCATGGAGTCATCTACTTGCTCAATGTCAGAGGCCATCCCGAAAGGACCTGGGGGCATATTATCAAGAAGCGGCGTTAACATTATCGCCGCTTTAGCAGCAGAAAACTGCTGCTAAAGCGGCGATAATGCTAGAAAATTAGGTAGGGGTTCTGCCCAAATAACCCTCCCATACCTGAGCAAGGAACATCAAAAGATGAAAAAGTAGAAAGAAATAGTACTGATGGATCAATTCAACATTTAATCGCAAACAAGAATTAATTATCCTGTTGATTACAAGTATTTAAAGACATTCATATTCAAAATTTCATATAAACAAATATACGTGTCAACAGAAAGAGTGGCGCAAAACAAACACATATCAAAAAATATATATCACAATACAACATACACAATATATACAAATCACATCTACAAAATGTACATTACATATACTACAAGTTATCTACACATAAGTGTACCCTAAGAAAATGTACAAACTTCTCACAGTATCCACTCCTGGCTTAGAGTGATATACATCAAAAGGGGAAGTCCCAAAGTGAGCGCCAGAGCTATCACTTCTCTACACAAAATATATTTATCAAGGTGCAAAAAAACAAACTTAGACTAAGTTATGAGTTTGTAGGGACTCCTGATCAACAAGGTGTCTACGCAGTCGTGGTCGCGTTTCAGCCAGATGTCTTTTATGGCTTCATCAGGACATGGGTACTTTCACGCACAGCAAACACAAGCGAAAATCCAGGGGGAATCCAATCCCACAAGGGGCTGGGAAGATACTTTGTCCTCTAAAGACTATACGTGTCTCTAAAAAGACTGCAAACGCCCATTAATGACGTCCAGTCGTTTGGACTTTGACCATGTTCCACGGGGATGAATCAATTATATCTCCTGCCTAAAAACTGGGTCAGGACACGCCAAACTCTGTCTCTGAGCATTCAATGCGGCAACAATCCGTGCAGTCGAACGCCCTGATAATACGCCCTTGTGAATTCCCATAGAAGCCCATGTTCTGGTGTGAACATGGGCTTCTATGGGAATTCTCTACAGCGTATTATCAAGCCCATTATCGCCGCTTTAGCTGCAGTTTGTTGCTGCTAAAGCGGCGATAATGTTAACGCAGTGCTTGATAATATGCCCCCTGGTCTTTTTTTTTTTTTTACATAAAACCAAACACTAGAGCGTCTGGCAGTCCAGGCTTCCACAAGTAAGATGAATCCTTAAGCCTCCTTCCACTGTGGATTAATCTACCAAAGGCAATGATTACGTTTTTCTTTTCCCTAGAAATGCACTGGAGAATGCATAGGTTTAACAATAAGCTAAATTACAAGCCACACAGAGGTCTGGATAGAGTGAGTGGACAAAGTTCTAGGATTAGCTTGGATTGTTCCCCTTTGTACGGTAAATACTTTCACTTTCTCAAAGCAAACATCCCTAGGTTCTAGACTCAAATCTGGCAAAGCGCTTCTGAAGATCCCTGAAGAGGATTTATAGACAGAACTCAATGGCCGATTTTAGGTCCAATGTTTCAAGGGGTACAATTGTAGATTTGTAGCAAATGGGGCCAATTTGAATGCAAATAAAGACTGAAAGGTAAAACTTTGATGTGCTTTACTCACAGGTTAGCGTAGGAGGCGCACCAAATGAAAACATATACAACATTTTTTTTTACTAAACAAAAACCCATCGCTAAAACAATTTAAGATTGCTATTCACCAACTAATCTATCAGATAAACTGCAGTTTATTTCAGAATTCTTGGTTCTTATTCTATGCACTCAACCATATGCACATAAAATAGACAACCCTGCCTACGACACAAATAATGACCAAATGCCTTTTGCAGTCACACTGTAGTGAAAACAACGTGATTTGTCGCCACTTCCTCCTTTCATTAATCAAAATTGAAACATTTCATTTTGAATGCTTGCTCGCTATTCAACACTTGTTTCTGTGTGTTTGCATCTCTTATCAGTTCATCACCCTTTACAAATCACATTATCTACTGCTATTGTGTGGGCACTACACATGCAGATGTGTGTTGAGGAAGATCATTCAATTTCAATAACCAAAATTAATCGCACCCATTTCTATGAAGTTCCTGTTTTACTTAAGTAATTAAATCCCATGTTTTAAATCGATTTCGAACAAAAACCTTTTCCCCCCAAGAGCACACATTAACATCTAGTTATGTACATGGGGTGTTTGGATTTAATTTTCTCAAGTATGTTCCTGTTTGTTCTATTAATGAGCTTCTAATATCTGCTCTGACCACAACAACTTCCCAGAAGCCAGGTATGAATATATAGCAACACAACATATTACAAATAGGGTGCACTGCCCCGATTTGCTATGTTGCAAAACTTTAAATGAGCGCAGACCGGGTAAATACACTCTAATAAATTAATGCATTGCTCCCAAGCACAGACACAAACTCGCACCGGCCCTGGGAGCACTGCATTAGTGAAAGGCAGACTGACTGAAGAGGACAACCCATATTTCCATCTTTTTTGGGCAGTCAGAGTGGCCCCGATAGCTCAAGTCTAATATATGGCAATGGGATTAACCACAAAATGTTTATCTGCACAAGTCTATGCCTCCATGTAAATGACGAGATATACTCTTGAGATTGTGATGACACTACATGTGCGTTGGCGCAAACTAGATTACAGAAAGGATAACACAATCGTCTGCAGCCCCTTCTGAAATCCAAACATCCCTGCTAGTGTAAAAAGCAGGCGCACGCCACCTTTTGTACCACCGGAGCTTTTTTAGTAAGATGGCCTCTGTACTCCTTATCAGAAGGAACATTTGCATAATAAGTCTAACAATTTACATACATCACTTCAAAGTATGTGAATTAATGCAAAAACAAAAACTGAGAAACCAATTCATGGAAAACCAATTTTAAGTAAAGGAAAGGCAATTTTAAGGAAATATAACTCAATTGAAAATGAAAGAAAACATTTTAAAAGAAAGATAATTTTAAGGAAAATCCAAAAGTACATTAAACTGGGGTGGAGTCTAGAACAAATGAGGAGTTTATGGGTTCAGGGATGGGTAATGTTGAACATGTTACTTATCTTCGGTAAAGCCTTATCTGGTAGAGACAAGATCTGGCCACAGATTCCTTACCTTAGAATTCTCCCAGGGCGCCAGACTGGATGTGGACATTAAACACCTGCACCTCTGTGGGCCAGTACAGGGCGTCAAGTGACTCAGTAGTGACGTCAACCAACGGATATGGCATGGACAGAGTCTATAAAAGTCCTACCCTGACGCGCTGATGTCAGTTTATTCTGTGACTACCTTCCATGCCAAAACGCGGAGCCACGCATAGAAACTGTCTAAGTAACAGTGTGTCAGAAAGAGACATCTTTGTGTCAAAAACATATGAAGTCCTGAAGAATGGCATAAGAATGCAAGAAAGGGATCCTATAAGTAACAGGACCAGCAGATCACAGAGCGGGGAGGATGGGTGGGTGGGTCGAAAAGGAATCTGCAACTAGATCATGCCTCTATAAGGTAAGGTGTTACCAAAGCTAAGTAACTTGTTCATCTAATAGAGACATCTATACGTAGATTCCTTAACTTAGACTAGATAACTAAGCAATACTGTGACCAGAGGGGGGTCTGCAAACTGAACTCACAAAAGATTCCCAAATAGGAGAAGCTGGCCCGAAAAGGGAGAGTGGGGCCAGGCTGTTGTGGGAATATGGCAATGAAAAGCAGGAGAAGCTCCATTACGGGTAGTGTGGAAGCCTGTAGGGAGCAGAAGTCCGCAAGACCATGAAAGTATGCAGAAAAACCCACAGCAGAGGAAAGAAGAAAGTGTGAGAGAAACACTTTCACAAAAACAACTATGTAGCTCTCCTTATAGTAACCAAACCTTGACTGGACAAGGCTGAAGGGCCAAGGAAAATGCTATTGTGCCAGAGCACCGTGTTGTAGAGACGAACATGCGAACACCACCCTGAGAAATACAGTAAAAGGGAAGGAGGGGTCTCAGAATACATCATGACGAAAAAAGGCGAGAGAAAACAAATCAATTCTGCCCCAACACATTGTGAGTAGTGTACCAACAAAAGGAGAAACTAGTCTTGGGCGTAAATCCTCCGTGCATGAAGGTAACTCCCTGGGGCTAAGAAACTAAGAAGCCCAGAGAAGCAAAAAAAAAAAGAGACAACAACCAAGCAAAGATTGGATAGAACACCAAGAAAAGCGCAGTTACAAGAGCAGATAACTACGCCCTGTGGAAAGTCCACCTGCAGTAAATCCGTATGCACGGAAACACATACATACACTGAAATGGCGTTGCGAGAAGAGTCACGTGGCATTGATCGGCGGCGGTGGTATAGGATGAAAGGGCACAGGTGACAAAGGTGTGAAACCCCGAAGGGCTGTGCACCAACGTTGGAACAGGTTTGATAATCAAATCGGAGACCTAACAGAAGCTAAGGGCTAACCGGCGTGGATACAGTTAAGGTACTTCTCACCTCCTTAAAGCCCACAGGCGCTCCAGGGGAAGGTAAAGACCAAAATATAGGATGAAGAGAATGGAAATATTCTCGCATCTGGGACATAATCGTCCCAGATCCAGGGTAGGTAGGGAGGAGGGGGATAAACACGAGTGATGACTCCGCAACCAGAGCAGGAGTAGAGTCCTCAGGGGTTGAAATCGGAAGAGGCCGGTGTAGTCCCAGGCACCACATAAAAATAGAGTGAGGGTCTGTGGCCAACATTTGCAGACCACAGGACGTACCAGGCTTGAAGCCTGAAGACGGATAGGTAGAAAGGCACACTGTTCCATCAATGAAAAGTCAAGATAGGGTGAAAAACTTCCAGAGGTACAGCTAAAGAAGAAACTGACATCCGTGCGTCAGGGGAGGGCTTATATGTACTCCGTCCACTTCACAGCTGGTGGTCGACATCGCGACAGAGTTGCTTGACGCCCGCTACCAACGTGCAGAGGTACTACTGTGAAAAATTTCCAGATCCAGCCTGGCGCCTCGGGAGAATTCTAAGGTAAGGAATCTGCAGCTAGATGTCTCTATCAGATTAGAGTTGATGAGGGGTTTTAAGGATCAGGAATGGTTAGAGTTAAGGCACAAAAAGGGGTATTTAGGGATCATAGAAATGTGGAGTTTAAGGGTGGTGAGGGCTTTTTTAGGTATCTTGAATGGGTGGAATTTAGGGGAATGAGGGTTTTTAGGGTTCAGGGATGAGTGGATATTAGGGATGTAAGGTGTTTTTAGGGTTCAGGTATGGGTAGAGTGTAAGGGAGGTGAGGGGTTTAGGTTTCAGTAAAGGGTAGGTTGGTGAATGGTTTATATGGTTCAGGATTGGGTGGAGATTAGGGTGGTGAGGGGTTATGGAATGGGTGGAGTTTAGACATAGAACGTTTTTTATTTTTTATTTTATTTTTTTAGAGTTCAGGAATGGGTAGTTTAGAGGTGGTGATGGGTGGAGTGTCGGTGTGGCATGGGGATTTAAGGGGTGAGGATGTATGAGGTTTAGGCTGAGAAAGGGGTTTTTACGCTTTTGGAACGGTTGGCATTTTGAGGTAGTGAGGGCTTTTATGGTTCAGGAATGGGTGTCAAGTAGGGTAGATAGGGCTTTAAAGGTCCAGAGATGGGTGTCGTTTAGGTATAGGGAGGGGTTTTTAGGTTTCTGGGAAGTGTGAAGTTAAGGGGTATAAAAGGTTTTGGGGTGAAAGAATGGGTGTAGTTTAGGTGTGATGAGGGTCTTTTAGAGAGCAAGAGTGTAGGTGATTAGAGGCTGTGAGTGGAATAGGGTGGATGGAGTTTAGGCACGGGGAGTGGTCACCGAATTAGAAGCATCTGAAGTAACTAACAATGTAAAGCATATACATTTGAAATAATGTCCCCTGAAGTAAAGCACTGAAACAAATACCACAGACAACAATGAGCATGCAAAAGTCAATTTCAAACAAAAAGACATTCTATGAATTGGTTTCGATGAAATGATAAATGCAATTCATCCTGAAAATTTCCATTAAATAGTTTAAGTGAAATGGTTTACCAGTAACGATATTCCATGAAATCATTTTTCTATGAAGTCACACACAACCAATTTGAAGGGGCAGAAAAACGGGAAATGCTGTGTGGATGTAGTCAATGTGTCTTTCTTGGTGCAAGTACTGCACATGTTGACTGTAGGAGAGTAGGGTCCGCAATCCTATGGTCACCCCCGATTTTTGCTTTTTGCTTCACTGCTTTACGACTTTCCCTGGCTGTGGGCCTGCTAATCAGACCCACAGCCTAGCTGTTCTCTCTCTAAATTGACAAGCATGTACCTTAGGTGCATTTACCAATTAGAGGGTATGCTCAGATGTGAGTCCCTTGCTCACTGCACCATCAGGATTCAAGCAAGCCGGGACGAAGACGGCTGTAATGCCAGAAACCGGTCCCCGGAAGCTTGTTTCCTTTCCAGTAAAAGAATTGGCTTGGTAGTTTGGTCTGCCCTGTTCCCATGATGCACTGGGCCAGGGACAGACTAATTTGCATTTAGCCAGTTTCTGAGCTGGGATGGTGCAGTGAGCTAAAAAACGGTGATGGATCAAGCCCTGATCTGTTGACTGGGTAGGAGTGCTCTGCTTTATTCAGATACTCTGTCCATCACCACCCCCTTTTCTGAATCTCTAAATTGACAAGCATGTACCTTAGGTGCATTTACCAATTGGTACTGGGCCACCTTATCAGTCCCTGTACAGCATACCTTAGGTATCCAGGGCATAGGTGTACCCAGGGCCTACCAGGGGCTGAAGCATGTATTATGCCACCCCTGGCTGGCCATCTAAAACAGATACAACTGGCTGCACGACAGCTGTGGCAAGGTGGTGTAATCACCCTTTGCTTAGATATAGTATCCCTATATCTAACCCTAAAATGGACACATATATTCCTATCAGTCACTCCTATGGTAGGCCTTATCAATCCTGAAGGCAGAGTGCTTGGAATTATGTGAGATGGTGCTCTGGCACGAGCTGAGCCCGTTTGCAGCTTACGGAACCAAGTCCTAATAGCTGTTCCATGATACGCTATACCATATACTCTTAAGTGCATTATGAACCTCGCGGTCAAATGCTAACTTTGGTATAACATTATCAAAACATGTAGAGTAAGGTGTCATATGAATTGGAATACTACCCCCTCGCCAATTCTGGCGACGGGGGTAGCATTCCACCCTTCTAGAGGGACACAACATGTATGTAACTGTGAACCCCGGTTAAAGTTAACTCAAGCCTCAGCATCACAAAATGGATGCTGCCACTACAGACACAAGTCTGAACTCCTGCTGCTGGGAGTCCTTCCAGCGAGGGAGGCTTGGACAAAGGGTTTCCTGCCTTGGGAGGTGCTAGCACCACCCCAGACAGGATTTTGTGTATTAAGAAGGACAGGGCTGAAAGGAATGAGACATGCCAGGGGCACACAAGGTGTCCCGGTGCATAGTCCGGTCTAAACCAGTTCCTGGGGCACTCCAGCCCCAGAGCTGGCGCAAGACCGGACAAAGGATAGGGGGTGTAACCACCCCCCTTCCTGGTCCCACCCAGGGGAGGGACCTTGTCGTAGTGCAGCCCCCTTTAGCTGAATAAAGGTAGGAGCTGGTCCCATTCCAAATCAGATTAATCTTGACAACTTCCACGAAGAACTCTTGACCTTCGACCTCCTGAACATCAAAAGACTGAAGAATCTCCCCTATGGTCAGGGAGTGACCATCCTGCTTCGCAGGCACCATCAAGCTCTTGTGCGGTTTGCTGCAAGTCCTTCCTTCCTGGAACCCGACGACCCACCTCGACGAGACCCGGACCTCCAGACTCCTCTGACCTCTACCCACATCCACAGCACAGCTGAGACCCGTGGGTGCGACGAGCAACTTGGAGACGGCCATCTTGATGAAACCTGCACAGCGCTTCCAGCACGACCGCCGAGGGATCCTCGAGTGAGTGCACTGGGGTCTGAGAAGCCCCACACCGACGCAGCTCCTGCACCAAAGACCAGCCCCCCAGCATCCACGAGATCTGCGTGGGGCCCTTTTGCCTGGTTGCTGCTTGTCCTGTTGTCTGGTCACTTGCCGGCTGGCTCGTGACCTCTGAGACGACAACCCGAAGAATTCATCACTGCTGGTCTGGTCCCCCAGACTGGCCCTTGCTTCCCTGTGAACGAGAAGCACCCCGGACCCTCCTGGTCCGCACCAGACGCCATCTTTGTTCCACTGGGTGGCTTGCACTTGCCAATGCCTGTTGACCAGATCGACGATCCAACACCGCCAACAGCAGCAGACTATGTGGGACAGCTCGTGCCTCCAGCCTGGTCGTCGAGAACAGCTCCTGATCCGCGCAGCTACAGAGAGAAGTGTCCCGTCCTTCACCTGACTGCGGCGACAGCATCTGGTTCCCTCCTGGTTCCAGCACCGTCACAGGCTAGTGACCGAGACTCTGTCCCCTTCCCTTTCAGGACTTCTTCTTCCTAGTTCCATCCTTGGAACCACCGGACTCCTCCATCTGGCTGCCTGCCAGCAACTCCTTGTTTCAGGCATCACCGGGATCAACGCAGCAAACCCGACACCACTTCAGCCATATGCACCCGCAGCCTGTGGGTTAGGTAACTAAAGCTTCTAGGTGCTGAAGTCAGTGTTCACTATCCTAGTGTTCAGGTCCACTGTTGTTTTCCCTCCATCCAGCCGGGTTCGTCCGGAATCCGTAACTTTGTAAACTGTAGCATCCATAGACGTTGGTACGCATCCCGCGTGAGAGTTTCCACTCTGCACGTGAGTCCAGTGGGCCTCCTGCTCCTTACTAACCTAGTCAGTAGCGTAGTCCCAGCGATCCTCCGGCCTCTGGATCTTCTTACAGTACTTTCCTTCCTCGCATTCCATTGTTCCTAGTATATGGTTTGTCGTGCCCCTAGGGCACCATTGTAAATCGTGCAACTTATGTGTATTTTTCCGAAGAGTTTGTCATGTGCTTAGCCCTTTGACCTCATAAAGAGTTCAGAGGTGTTGTTAGTTAATAAATACTTGTTTATTTTCATAACTACCTGTGTGGTGTCCTTTCATGTGGTATTCAAGGGGTTATATGTGGTAAAACAGCTGGCTTCACATGCCAATAGAGTTTAGCCTAAGACTGCTTTGTCCATGCTACCATTAGGATAGCTGGTCTATAAGGTTGACTTACAACCAATCACCATAAGGGTTGTTTGGACTGATACAAGGTGATCACTAGAACTAGTGAGCATCATATATCAGGCCAACTTCTCACATTGACAATAAACAGTACTACAGTAGGGCGACTGCATCAGCAGGCAAGATGATTTACTGAGTTGAATGCTCAACACCATCTGCTTTGACTAAAAGATATTGCGTTTGAATACTGGCAATGCTAACTTAGGCTCCTGCCCAGAGGAGATTGAGAATTCAGTACCATCATTAAAGTGAGGGATGTGTACACATGTTAATTACAACACTTAGAAACTTTAAAAACTGTGCTTTGACGCGGTCTGACCAGTTCTCCCAGGCTTGTGTGGGAAAGTAGGCAATTATTGTGACCGGTATTGCTGGAGCCCTTGGAAACATAGGAAACAGTTCCTACTACAAGCTCATTGAATTGTCACGTATATCCCTCTTTAGGCTCCGACTCTCAGCAGGTACTGAGATCGAACAGTCCAGGCATTCTGTTGGTGGCTGGCCTGGGGTAGACCATCTAATTGAGGTATATAAAGCATTTCACAATTGAAAATAATTAAGTCTATGGCAAGCAAATATGCTTAGGTTTGTGGCATAATCAATACTCTGAATTTGTACCTGTATTACTAGAACTGCAGGGTGTTTCCCAGGGGCTGTGTGCACTTAACCAAGGAATTCAGTTGCAGTACTGATCATGTGACTACAACCAAGTGCAATGTCTAATTTATTTGTTTTACCTCTCACAGTTCAATACCCAATTCAGTTATGTGGTTGTAGCACACATGGCTTCTTTCAGGCAGCCTGCAGGGACTTATCCTGGTCGAGCAGCAATCGCATAGAATTGTGATGGCTTACTGTGGAAGGAAGAAGCAGTAGTCCCAGCCTGAAAAAACATTGAGATACATTGACCCTCAAGTACTTGTGGCCACTCAACAAACGGGGGGTTCACAGTGATGGAGCAGGAGCTACCACTCCCATCTCTGTCACTTGAAGCAAATAACTGCGATAGTGTTGCAGGCGTTTAAAATCAGTGCGACCCCCCCTCCCTGCAAATAAAAAAAAAACAGGACTAACACTGTAAGCAACGTTGTTAGGGGGTAAAAGGTACGTTTTATTAAAGGGAGAAATCAGGGTGCATAGGGGCTACCTGCCAAATTGAGAAATAAAAATAAAGGAGCGAGATAGAGTTGGGCAGCAAGAGAGCAAAAGGAGGGAAAAAGTTACTCAAGGAAGACTATGGAAGGAGGTGGGGGGACGGGAGATATCACTTCCATAAGCGACAGCAGAAGATATGGAGGAGATATGTAAAATTAAACACACCCGGATAAAACGTGGACAACAAAAATGTACACGTTACAAAATGCGACTTTTTCACCGCTACATTTTATGCAAAACACACATATATATATTTATCTTTATTTTTAGTGGTAGACTTTACTTTTTTTTTAAACATGTCAAGGAGGCTTCAGATGGCGGGTGCACACTAGTAATATAGGATGTAGGCTGTATAGGCCTTACGTAGATAATAGAGGCACAGAAGAAAAAGATTACACCAGCAATGCAAATAGATGGATTTCAACAGACACTGAAATCGCTTAAGAAGGCCGAATTACAACTTTAGTGCAGGATGCAGGCACTGCGGCCTCGCGAAGTTGTCCAACTCACTGAAGCCGTGTTATACACTAGCAATGCTGAGGCGTAGCCACAAGTACCTCGCTCTGATCTTGGGCACTGCAAGCAATCGCGTTTTACAAAAGCATTTGTGGGAATGGAGCGCACAGGTAAAGGAATCGCTTACAATAGAAAACCAGCGGTCAAGCTGGAGAGGTGCTTTGCAAACTTACCTCAGCAGGTAGGGACGTTAAACAGTAACGCTGCGAAACGCAGGACTGGCTCAGACTAGTTAAAGGGCCGCTGCATGCAAGATAGTATAATTCATCCTCTTCAATTTAAAGAACAGCAGCGTAATTTCCTCCGTGTTGGGGTTACCGTTCTTACTAACGGTGGGCGGCCAGCTACGCTCCGTCTGCGGAGTGTGCGTAGTGCCGCCCACTCCGCATTTTGCGGAGCTGGCGGAGCCAGGCGGCACTACGCACGCTCCGCAGACGGAGCGTAGCTGGCCGCCACCCGCCTCCCTCCCGCCCTCCCTAAATACTTTAAAATAAAGGAACGCAATAATTTTAAAAGCACTTACCTTGCCGCCGCTGGCCGCCGCGTTCCCCGGGGCTCGTTATCTTCCGTATTTTGCAGTAATGCGCATGCGCGGACGGCCGCGCATGCGCATTTTCACGAGAAAATGCGCATGCGCGGCCGCCCGCGCATGCGCATTACGGCAAAATACGGAAGACGGAAGATAACGAGCCCCAGGGAACGCGGCGGCCAGGTAAGTGCTTTTAAAATTATTGCGTTCCTTTATTTTAAAGTATTTAGGGAGGGCGGGAGGGAGGCGGGTGGTGGGGCTGGCGGCCAGTGGTTTTGCGGAGTGGGGCTACGCGGAGTGCGGAGGTGGGAGTAGTTTCTCGCCCACTTCGCGTAGCTCCGCGAAGCCCCACTCCGCGAACTCCGCCCAGGGTTAGTTCTTACACATCAAAAGGACACAGCCAAGGATTCTGCATAAGGTCAAAGCCCTCCTCTTTTCACGTAAAGAGCTTTTCAAGTAAAAATTGAACACGGGATAATACAACTGGGTCGTTTGCATCCAGTGCAGTGCCGGCGGGCTCGTGATTACAATCGAAATCAGAAATGTAATTCCATTGGCAGTAAACCATTGCAAAAAAGAACAATGAACGGCTTCTTATGAACGTACCCAGACGCAGCTCGGCGAAGGCCGCACTCCGGTCCCTTCATTGGCTGCCGATTCAGGAAAGGATCTTATTTAAAACCATGTGCATGGCACACAAGTCCATCTCGAACACCGGCCCCACTATCCTGCTCCCTCTGTTCCAGCGACATCAATCGCTCAGACCTTTGAGATCTAATCAGCGTAACCTACTGGTAGTACCTAGGGTGAAGCTGGCGCGCATGGGCGGCCGCCAGCTTTCCTTCCAAGTAGCCAAGTCCTGGAATCTTCTCCCAGATAACATCAGGCTCAAGACAAACCATCTGGCCTTCAGGAAGCAATTGAAGACATTCTTGTTTCATGGAGTTCTTCATTTAGTTCTCAGGTCTCACAGCGCTGGGATGCCTCAGGGTAGCCATGCGCTATAAAAGAGTGTATTCATTCATTCATTCATTCATGTGACATGTAATGTCACTATTGGAATAAACGTTGCATAATTTCTCATCTCATCGATTCACACACACACAATGAAAGTTGCTGCAATTTCGATACATTTACAGTAAGCATTCCTAGGTATTAAATACAGTTGATACAACTTTCAAAAATTATATAACCCTTCGATTGACAAAGTCAAAAACTAGGCTATATTTCGACTAAGAAAAAGGTTGTGGAAAAGACCTGTTATTCCGTGATATCATTAATGTGACCGGTGACATGACACAATGTCACTGGTATGAGAAGTTGGCCTGATATGTGATGTCCACTATTCTAGTGGGCACCCTGTATCAGCCCAAACAACCCTTATGGTGATGGTCGTAAAGTCAACCTTATAGACCAGCTATCCTAGTGGTAGCATGGACAAAGCAGTCTTAGGCTAAAACTTCAGAAAGCATGTGAAGCAAGCTGTTTTACCATATGTAACCCCTTGAATACCAAATGAAAGGACACCACACAGGTTATATATAAAATATATATGTATTTATTACTAACACAACCCCTCTGAACTATTTATGAGGTCAGAGGCAAGCACATAAGATACTTAATCATACAATAAGTTGCACAAAATACAGTTGAGCCCTAGGGGAGTTGCAAACCATATACTAAAATAGTGGCATAAGAACCACGTCACAAACTGGGAGTAGGCCTAGGGTCTCGCTGGGGCTACACTGAACTACCAAAGGTTAGGAAGCAGGAAGCCCACGGGAAGCATGTGCAGTGTCTTAACACACACGCGAGTTACCATAGGGATACAATGGGAACGTAAGAGTCAGAAACTAGTTGATTTAGGACACTTCCAGATGGACTAGGAGAAAGCTACTGAAAACTAGGACACTTGGATAGTCAATACCCACAGGAGCACTGGAGTACTCGCGTTACCTCACCCACAGGAGCCGGGTGCATAGGTGTCAAGTTGTGTCGGTTTTTGTCGCTGAATCCTATTGAGACCTGTAAAAAGATGCTGCAGGCGACCAGGAGAGAAGTGTCCGGTTGGATCCAAGGGCGGATCGAGGATGAAGATTACCTGAAGGCAGAGGGGGTCACTAGCCAGCGACCAGGAAGGAACCAGGCGATGTCGTGAAGCAATCAGGTGATGCCGTGAAGCTGGTCTCTGCAGCCACGTGGACCAGGAGGCGTCGGCGACGACCAGGAGCTGGATATGGACTGTCCCACGAAGGACCTCGCTGTTGGCGGTGTCGGCTTCCGGATTAGAGTCAATAGGCCTTGGCAAATGCAACCCACGCGGGAATCGAAGATGGGCTTCTGTTCAGACCAGCAAAGTCTGGGGGGCTTCTCCTTTTCAGGGAAACAGGAGCAAGCCTGGAGCAACCAGGCCAGCGGTGTAGGTTCAAAGGTTCGCCTTCACAGAGGCCACTAGCCAACGGGTAAGTGACGGAAAGGCGCGTTGAGCTCAAAAGTACCAGCAGGCCCCACGCGGCACTCGTGGAGTGTGGAGGGCTGTGCGTTGGTGCAAATGTGGCTCGGTGCTGGGGGCTTCTCTATTCCCAATGCACAACTTCGAGGGTGCCTCGGAAGCTGCACAATTAGCAATGATCAGGTTTTTCAAGATGTCCAGTCCCACGTCTCTCGTCGCCTCCACGGGTCTCAGGTTTGCTGCAGAAGAGGGTCGGGATCGGAGAAGTCTGGAAGTCCAGCTCTTTTCAGGCTCTGTGCTCGGGCTCCGGCGGGAGCGTCGACCAAGCAAACCGGCAGATCACTGGTGGTGCCTGTTTGCACAGGGTGGTCACTCCTTGACAACAAGGGAGATTCTTCAGTCTTCTAGCTGCAGTAGAATGTCGAAGGTCCAGAGTTTCGTTTCAAGTTTCAGTTCAGGATAATCTAAAGTTTCTAGACTCAGCTCCTAGCTTTATACTGATTAAAGGGGTTGGATTACCTGCTAGGTCCCTCCTATGGGTGGGACCAGGGAAGGGGGTGGTTACACCCCTTTCCCTTTGTCCAGTTTCGCGCCAGAGCTGGGGCTGGAGTGCCCCAGCAACTGGTTTCAGCCGGACTATGCATGGAGCACCTTGTGTGCCCCAGGCAGTGTCTCATTCCATTCAGCCCTCCCTGCCTCAATACACTATGGCCTGTCTGGGGTGGTGCTAGCACCTCCCAAGAATGGAAACCTATTGTCCAAGCCTCCTTCGCTGGAAGGACTCCCAGAAGCAGGAGTTCAGACTTGTGTCTGTGGCAGCAGCATCCATTTTGTGATGCTGAGGCTCTGGTTAACTTTAACCAGGAATTGTTAAAACAACATGTCTTCTCCCTCTTGAAGGGTGGAATGCTACCCCCGTCGCCAGAACTGGCAAGGGGTTAGTATTCCAAAGCGTATGACACCTTACACAACATGTTTTGATAAAGCCAAACCACAGTTCGCATTAACCGCAAGGATTATAATGCACTTAAGAGTATATGGTATGGCTATATCAGAGAACAGCTATGAGGACACGGTTCCGAAAGCTGCAGACAGGCTCAGCTCATGCTAGAGCACCATCTCACATAAAACCAAGCACTCTACCTTCAGGATTAATAAGGCATGCCATAGGAGTGACTTATAGGTGCATATGTGTCTATATATAAGGTTAGATATAGGAATACTATATCTAAGCAAGGGGTGATTACACAACCTTGCCCCAGCTGAGTGATCAGCCAGTTGTGTCAATTTGGATGGCCAGCCAGGGGTGGCATAATATATGCTGCAGCCCCTGGTAGGCCTTGGATGCACCTATGCCCTGGGTACCTAAGGTACACTATACAGGGGCTCACAAAGGTGACCCAATTCCCAATTGGATATGTACCTAAAGTACATGGTGTGAATTTATAGAGAGAACAGCTAGGCTGTGGGTCCGATCAGCAGGCCCTCAGCCACACTAAAGTCGAAAAACCAGTAAAGCAAAGCAAAAAGTGGGGTTGACCATAGGAAGCAGACCCTACTCTCCTACACCCCCCCTCCCAAAAGTAGGGACATTAAACTAACCGTGACCAGTTGAGGCTTCATGTTCTAAGTGGAAATATCTGGAGAGTCCATCTGCATTGGCATGGTCAGTCCCAGGTCTATGTTCCACTGTAAAGTCCATCCCCTGTAGGGAAATGGACCACCAAAGCAGTTTGGGATTTTCACCCTTCATCTGATTTAGCCACAAGAGGGGCTTATGGTCTGTCTGAATCTTGAAGTGAGTACCAAAAAAGTATGGCCTCAGCTACTTCAAGGCCCAAACCACAGCAAAGGCCTCATCTCTCAATAGCTGACCAACGTTTCTCTTAGTGGTCAGCCTTCTGCTAATAAAAGCAATGGGCTGGTCTTGACCATCTTTATTCAATTGTGAAAGAACAGCTCCTACATCCAACTCAGAAGCATCTGTTTGGACAATGAATTCTTTGGAGTAATCTGGACTTTGCAGAATAGGAGCAGAGCACATGGTCTGCTTCAGGTCATCAAATGCCTTCTGACAGCTTACTGTCCACTGAACTTTCTTTGGCATTTTCTTTGAGGTCAAGTCATTAAGTGGTGTCACAATGGACCCATTGTGAGAAGTTGACCTGATATATGATGTTTCCAATTCTGGAACCACCTTGTATCAGTCCAAACAATCCCTTATGGTGTCTGGTTGTAAGTCAACCTTATTAGACAAGCTATCCTAGTGGTAGCATGGACTAAGCATCCTTAAAGGCTAAACTCAAGAGGTCGTGTTAAGCGAGCTGTTTTACCAATCACAATCCTGTAATACCAAATGAAAGGACACCACACAAGTATATATTATAAAAATATATGTGTTTATTACCAAAATAATCCCTAGTACTCTTTATGAGCAAAGGGGCACAAGCGTTAAATCAAAAGCACAGTATAACATATGAAAGTTGCACAATTATGGATGAGGGCGGGTGGCCACCCAAACCATATATTAAGAAAGTGGTATAAGAGATACCAATCGAACAGTGGTTAGGCCTAGGGAATCACTGGGAGCAGTCGGGACAAGCAATGCTGAAGTAGGGAAAAGCCCGCGGGATTCGGGTACAGCGCTTAAAGCACACACATGCACCAATGCAAAGTCAATGGTGCGTAAAAGTTATACAAATAGAGTTTAAGGATACTTCCGCTAAACCTAGAAGGACAAAACTTTAGACACAGACCCTAGAGGTGTGTACCAGTGTGGAAACACCGGCGTTGCTGAGTTACCTCACCCACAGGAAGCGGGTGCATAGGGTCGAAGTGGCGTCTGGTTTCGTCACGCAGGTTGTTGGTGCTTGAAGCTGAAGATGCTGCAGGCGAAATGAAGGAGAAGTGTCCGGTGTGATCCAAGGGTGGATCAGAGAGGTCGAGTACCTGAAAGCAGAGGGGACAGAGTCTGGGTCACTCAGCAGTGACCAGGGTGGAACCAGGACGGAACCAGGCAATGTCGGGCGCAATCAGGTGGCTGTCGAGGAGCTTCTCTCCGCTGCCACGTGGGCTCTGGGGCATCTGCGACGTCCAGGAGCGGGTCACGAGCTGTCCCACGCAGGCTCTCACCGTTGGTGCTGTCGGCTTCAAGATCGGAGCAAACAACACTTGGCAAGAGCAATCCACGCGGGATTGGAAGATTGCT
Source organism: Lissotriton vulgaris (assembly GCF_964263255.1). Taxonomy (NCBI): domain Eukaryota; kingdom Metazoa; phylum Chordata; class Amphibia; order Caudata; family Salamandridae; genus Lissotriton; species Lissotriton vulgaris. The sequence continues at coordinate 636,608,880 of NC_141696.1, read as the reverse complement.
TCTCACTCGGACCAGGAGGGTCAGAGCGGGTGCAAGTCTGGAGCAACCAGAAACACAAGTCGTATTTCAGTTTTCGTCGGCACAGGGGCCACAAGCCGGCTGGCAAGTGACCGGGTCAACGCGTTGAGCCAAAGAAAGCAGAAGGGCCCCACGCAGCACTCGTTGAGTGTAGAGGGGTGAGCTTCGGTGCAAAAGTGGCTCAGGGCTGGGGCTTCTCAAACCCCTGTGCACAGCTTCGAGGGTCACTCGTGGGCTGCACGGTCAGCATCTCGTGGTCTTTTCAAGATGGCGTGCCCCACGCTTCCGGTCGCCTCCACGGGTCTCAGCTCTGAAGGGACTGTGGATCGGGCTGTAAGAAGGCAGGCAAGCTTGATCTCGTCTATCTCCGTCGCTCGAGTTCCGGCGGGAACTGCAACAAAGCAGACGTTGGGGATGCTGGATGGTGCCTGTTTGCACAGGGTGGTCACTCCTTGACCACAAGGGAGATTCTTCAGTCTTCTACGTCGAGTAGGATGTCGAAGGGTCCAGAGTTTCGTTTCAAATGTTTCATCAGGATAATCTGAGTGCGTTGGCACTGCTCCCATTCTTATACCAATCTAGGGGGCTGGATTACCTGCTAGGTCCCCTCCTATGGGTGGGACCCAGGAAGGGGGTGGATACACCCCTTTCCCTTTGATCCAGGCCGCGCTGGGACTGGGGCTGGTGTGCCCCAGAACCAGTTTGGCCGGATTATGCAAGGGGAAGCCTTGTGCTCCCCAGGCAGTGTCTGGTTTCTTTCAAACCTCCCTGCTACAATCCACTATCTCCTGTCTGGAGTGGTGTAACACCTCCCTGCGACAGGAAAGCCTTTGTCCAGGCCTCCTCTGCTGAGTTTCGGTCAGCAGCAGGAGGTCAGACTTGTGTCTGTGGTAGAAGCATCCATTTTGTGGATCTGAGGCTCTTTTAAAAATCAACCGTGTTTCAGTAAAGTAACATGTCTTCTCCCTCTAGAGGGGTGGAATGCTATCCTCGTCGACAGGACTATCGAGGGGATAGTGTAGGAAGGTAGATACCCGACTATGGTTACCCCCGACTTTTTTCCTGGTGTTTTGCTGGTTTTCTGACTTAGTTGACCTGGGTGGTGCAGTCAGGAATGCGGTCTGGGAGTTAGAGGCCTGGATAACCAGGCTCTAGGGGTGGGGTGGGTGGACAGGAAGCTAGGGTCACCCGGGGCCGGGCGTTGGCGTCTGGCCACGTTCTGATCTACAGGGGTACCTGTAGCGGGCCTGGACCAAGTGCCCAACAGAACATCAGTAAGGGCCTCATCAACCTGCAGTAGAGTCTCCGAAGAGCTTGCCTGCAGTTTAAGGACCTCCGTGAGGAATTTAGTCCTCACGGCCGCGACGGGGAGTTCAAGGGATAAGGCCTTGGCCGCCCTCATCAGCACCACGCTGTAAGCAGCCCCCTCCTCCATAGCCACGGTAGGAGGGGAGACAAAGCCTGTGTCGGGCGAAGTGTCCAAACCACTGGCCTCCCCTAGATCCACTGCCCAGTCCTGAAACGACTGGCATTCTCGTGCCAGAGGGTCCGAGGACCCCTCCCAATACCCCTCCCATCTCCTGATAGTCAGGTTCAAAGGATGGGGCCAGATCATAGAAGAATTGCTCTTTTCTCGGCGTCGAAAGTGGCGTCCAGCGATGCCGGTCCGGCTCCGGATCCAGACCGAGGGAGGGACCGGGGACGACGTCGTCCTAGGACTGCGTTGAGGCTGACAGCCTGGGGGTCGGCGCCAGCGGAGAGGTTGTATGGTCGACCAGCGGCTAACAGATCCAGTGAGGCCCTGCGGCATCGGGACCGGAGTTGTCGACGGCGCCGAAGCACCAGACGGCGCCGGGGCCGAAGCACCCGGCCCGCTTGGGCTCCCAGTCAGGGCCGCAGGCCCGAAGACGCCACAGCGGGACCCGACGGAGGAGAGAGCTGTAGGAGAGTAGGGTCTGCAATCCTATGGTCACCCCCGATTTTTGCTTTTTGCTTCACTGGTTTACGACTTTCCCTGGCTGTGGGCATGCTAATCAGACCCACAGCCTCGCTGTTCTCTCTCTAAATTAACAAGCATGTACCTCAGGTGCATTTACCAATTGGTACTGGGCCACCTTATCAGTCCCTGTACAGTGTACTATAGGTACCCAGGGCATAGGTGTACCCAGGGCCTACCAGGGGCTGAAGCATGTATTATGCCACCCCTGGCTGGCCATCTAAACAGACAACTGGCTGCACGACAGCTGGGGCAAGGTGGTGTAATCACCCTTTGCTTTAGATATAGCACCTCTGTATCTAACCCTAAAATGGACACATATATTCCTGTCAGTCACTCCGATGGCAGGCCTTATCAATCCTGAAGGCAGAGTGCTGGGAATTATGTGAGATGGTGCTCTGGCAGCTTCGGAACAAAGTCCTAATAGCTGTTCCATGATAACGCTATACCATATACTCTTAAGTGCATTATGAACCTCGCGGTCAAATGCTAACTTTGGTATAGCATTATCAAAACATGTCGAGTAAGGTGTCATACGAATTGGAATACTACCCCCTCGCCAATTCTGGCGACGGGGGTAGCATTCCACCCTTCTAGAGGGACACGACATGTATGTAACTGTGAACCCCGGTTAAAGTTAACTCGAGCCTCAGCATCACAAAATGGATGCTGCCACCACAGACACAAGTCTGACCTCCTGCTGCTGGGAGTCCTTCCAGCGAGGGAGGCTCGGACAAAGGGTTTCCTGCCTTGGGAGGTGCTAGCACCACCCCAGACAGGATTTTGTGTATTAGGTAGGCCAGGGCTGAAAGGAATGAGACATGCCTGGGGCACACAAGGTGTCCTGTGCATACACCAGTCAGAACCAGTTCCTGGGGCACTCCAGCCCCAGAGCTGGCGCAAGACCGGACAAAGGAAAGGGGGTGTAACCACGCCCTTCCTGGTCCCACCCAGAGGAGGGACCTAGACGTAGTGCAGCCCCCTTTAGCTGAATAAAGGTAGGAGCTGGTCCCATTCCCAGTTAGATTACTCTTGACAACTTCCACGAAGAAACTCTTGACCTTCGACCTCCTGATTACCAGAAGACTGAAGAATCGCCTCTATGGTCAGGGAGTGACCATCCTGCTTCGCAGGCACCATCAAGCTCCTGTGCGGTTTGCTGCAAAGTCCTTCCATCCCGGAATCCGACGACCCAGCTCGACAAGACCCGGACCTCCAGACCTCTCTGACCTCTACCCACATCCACAGCACAGCTGGGACCCGTGGGTGCGACGAGCAACGTGGAGACGGCCATCTTGGGAAACCTGCACAGCGCTTCCAGCACGACCGCCGAGGGATCCTCGAGTGAGTGCATTGGGGTCTGAGAAGCCCCACACCGACGCAGCTCCTGCAACAAAGACCAGCCCCCCAGCATCCACGAGATCTGCGGGGGGCCCTTTTGCCTGGTTGCTGCTTTTCCTGTTGTCTGGTCACTGCCGGCTGGCTCGTGACCTCAGAGACGACAACCCGAAGAATCCAACACTGCTGGTCTGGTCCCCCAGACTGGCTTTTGCTTCCTTGTGACAGAGAAGCACCCCGGACCCTCCTGGTCCACACCAGACGCCATCTTTGTTCCAGATCGACGATCCAACACCGCCAACAGCAGCAGACTACGTGGGACAGCTCGTGCCTCCAGCCTGGTCGTGAAGAGCAGCTCCTGGTCCGCGCAGCTACAGAGAGAAGCGACCCTTCCTTCACCTGACTGCGGCGACAGCATCTGGTTCCCTCCTGGTTCCAGCACCGTCACTGGCTAGTGACCGAGACTCTGTCCCCTTCCCTTTCAGGACTCCTTCTTCTGAGTTCCATCCTTGGAACCACCGGACTCCTCCATCTGGCTGCCTGCCAGCAACTCCTTGTTTCAGGCATCACCGGGATCAACGCAGCAAACCCGACGCAACTTCAGCCCTATGCACCCGCAGCCTGTGGGTTAGGTAACTAAAGCTTCTAGGTGCTGAAGTCTGTGTTCACTCTCCTAGTGTCCAGGTCCACTGTTGTTTTCCCTCCATCCAGCCGGGATCGTCCGGAATCCGTAACTTTCTAACACTGTAGTATCCATAGACGTTGGTACGCATCGCGCGTGAGAGTTCCCACTCTGCACGTGAGTCCGGTGGGCCTCCTGCTCCTTACTTACCTAGTTTGTAGCGTAGTCCCAGCGATCCTCCAGCGTCTGGATCTCCTTACAGTATTTTCTTTCCTCGCATTCCATTGTTTTGAGTATATGGTTTGTCGTGCCCCTAAGGCGCACTTGTAAATATTGTGCGAACTCGTATTTCCTTTTTAGTATTGTCATGTGTGTAGGAGAGTAGGGTCTGCAATCCTATGATCACCCCAGATTTTTGCTTTTTGCTTCACTGGTTTACGGTTTCCCTGGCTGTGGGCCTGCTAATCAGACCCACAGCCTAGCTGTTCTCTCACTAAATTGACACGTGTACCGTAGGTGCATTTACCAATTGGTACTGGGCCACCTTATCAGTCCCTGTACACAGGGCATAGGTGTACCCAGGGCCTACCAGGGGCTGCAGCATGTATTATGCCACCCCTGGCTGGCCCTCTAAATGTGACACAACTGGCTGCACGACAGCTGGGGCAAGGTGGTGTAATCACCCTTTGCTTTAGATATAGTATACCTATATCTAACCCTAAAATGGACACATGTATTCCTATCAGTCACTCCTATGGCAGGCCTTGACAATCCTGAAGGCAGAGTGCTTGGAATTATGTGAGATGGTGCTCTGGCATGAGCTGAGCCCGTCTGCAGCTTGCGGAACCAAGTCCTAATAGCTGTTCCATGATAACGCGTACCATATACTCTTAAGTGCCTTATAATCCTCGCGGTTATTTGCCAACTTTGGTATCGCTTTATCAAAACATGTCGAGTAAGGTGTCATACGAATTGGAATACTAACCCCTTGCCAATTCTGGCGACGGGGTTAGCGTTCCACCCTTCTAGAGGGACACGACATGTATGTAACTGTGAACCCCGGTTAAAGTTAACTCGAGCCTCAGCATCACAAAATGGATGCTGCCACCACAGACACAAGTCTGACCTCCTGCTGCTGGGAGTCCTTCCAGCGAGGAGAGCTTGGACAAAGGGTTTCCTGTCAGGGGCGGTGCTAGCACCATCCCAGACAGGGTTTTGTGTATCCCAGGTAGGCAGGGCTGAGAGGTAGGTGACTGCAAGTGGCACCCCGGTGCTCACTGTGCATATGCCGGCTTGAACCAGTTCCAGGGGCACACCAGCCCCTGAGCTGGGGAAAGTCCGGACAGGGGAGAGGGGTGTAACCACCCCCCCTTCCTGGTCCCACCCATGGGCAGGACCTAGTTGCGTACCAGCCCCTTTCTTTAGAATAAAGGTAGGAGCGGGGACCCTTCCAAATTAGATCATCTTTGAATCCTGAAACTACTTTCTGTGAGAAGTTGGCCTGATATATAATGTTCACTATTCTAGTGAGCACTTTGTATCAGTCCACACGACCCTTATGGTGATTGGTTGTAAGTCAACCTTATAGACCAGCTATCCTAGTAGCGTGGATACGAGCAGTCTTCGGGCTAAACTCTAGAGGGCGTGTTAAGCCAGCTGTTATACCATCACATATACCCCTTGAACACCAAGTGAAAGGACACCACACAAGTGTTATGAAAATAAACAGTGTATTTATTAGAATCACAACAGCCCTGTACTCTTTATGAGGACAGGGTACTAAGCACAAAACAAAACTCTTACGAAAATACTTAAGTTAGCACAAATTACACAAGTGCCCGAGGGGCACGACAAACCATATACTATGGAAGTGGAATGCGAAATTACTAGCAGGTAAGTACTGTACTAATAGGCTTTGGATTCGCTAGGACTACGTTACTGAACCTTCAGATTACTAGTAGGAGGCCTAGGGGACTCGGGTGCAGAGTGTGCACTCTCACGCGGGATGCGGGACAAAGTCTATGGTAGCTAGCAAAGACAAAGTTAGTGTTCTCGGGCGAACCCGACCTGGTAGGAAGAAAACGACAGTGGATCCTGACCCTTGGATAGTGAGGCTATGCTGGGGCACCGAAATGCCGAAGTTACCTAGCCCAGGGGCTGCAGCTGCATATGTCTCAAAAGACGTCGGGAATCCTCGTAGACGAACCAGGAGCCTGAAGAAAAGATGCTGGCAGGCGACCAGTGAAGAGAGTTCGAAGTGATCCAAGCCTGGATCTTGAAGATGGATGACACCTGAAAGCAGAGGGGACCAAGTTCGTGACTACTAGCCAGTAGTCAGGTGGCACCAGGATGGCACCGGATGGTAGTCACCTCGACTAGGTGAGTGGGCCACGCTGTGCTCTGCAGATCTCACGGACCAGGAGGCGTTGTCGGCGACCAGGATGGAGGAGCGGGCTGTCCCACGATGGATGAAGCTGTCGACGTCGCTGGACCCAGGATTGGGGAAACAAGTCTTGGCTAATTCAAGCCCACGCGGTGGACTCAAAATGGCGTCTGGAGTGGACCAGGAGGGTCCGGGGTGCTCCTCTTTTGGAAGGGAGCAAGGGCCAGTCTGGAGCAACCAGACCAGCAGCAGTGATGTTGTCGGGCGTCGTTAATAAGGCCACAAGCCAGCGGGCTAGTAGCCAAACAACGCGGTGAGCAGCAAAAAGCAGAAGGGCCCCACGCAGATCGTGGAGATGCTGGGAGGCTGAACTTCGGTGCTGGAGCTGCTCAGGGTCGGGGCTTCTCGGACCCCAAAGCACTCACCAGAGGATCCCTCGGCGGTCGTGCTGGAAAGAAGTCGTGCAGTCTTGAAGATGGCCGGTCCCTCGAGGTCTCGTCGCACCCACGGTTCTCAGCTTAGCTGAAGAGGTGGGTAGAGGTCAGAGGTGCCAGGGAAGCCGGTTCTTGTCGAGCTGGGCAGTCGGATTCCGGAGGAAGGACTTGCAGCAGACCGCAGTGTTCTTAAGATGGTGCCTGCGGATGCAGGGTGACTACTCCTTAGCCACAAGGGAGAATCTTGAAGAAGAAATCTTGAAGTCCTTTCGTAGAAAGTCGTGTCTTGATTCCAAAGATGATCTAATTTGGAAGGGTCCCCGCTCCTGCCTTTATCCTAAAGAAAGGGGTGGGTACGCGACTAGGTCCTGCCCTAGGGGTGGGACCAGGAAGGGGGGTGGTTACACCCCTCTCCCATGCCGGACTTTCCCCAGGCCAGGGGCTGGTGTGCCCCTGGAACTGGTTCTAGCCGGCAGATGGGTAGTGAGCACCGGGGTGCCACTCAGCAGTCACCTTCCTGTAAAGCCCTGCCTACCCAGGATACACAAAACCCTGTCTGGGATGGTGCTAGCACCGCCTCTGACAGGAAACCCTTTGTCCAAGCTCCCCTCGCTGGAAGGACTCCCAGCTGCAGGGGGTCAGACTCGTGTCTGTGGTGGCAGCATCCATTTTGTGGAGCTGAGGCTTCGTTTAACTTTAACCGGGGTTCACAGTTACATACATGTCGTGTCCCTCTAGAAGGGTGGAATGCTAACCCCGTCGCCAGAATTGGCGAGGGGTTAGTATTCCAATTCGTATGACACCTTACTCGACATGTTTTGATAAAGCAATACCAAAGATAGCATTTAACCGCGAGGATTATAATGCACTTAAGAGTATATGGTATGCGTTATCATGGAACAGCTATTAGGACTTGGTTCCGCAAGCTGCAAACGGGATCAGCTCATGCCAGAGCACCATTTCACACGATTCCAAGCACTCTGCCTTCAGGATTGTCAAGGCCTGCCATAGGAGTGACTGATAGGAATCTGTGTGTCCATTTTAGGGTTAGATATAGGGATACTATATCTAAAGCAAAGGGTGATTACACCACCTTGCCCCAGCTGTCGTGCAGCCAGTTGTGTCAGATTTAGATGGCCATCCAGGGGTGGCATAATACATGCTTCAGCCCCTGGTAGGCCCTGGGTACACCTATGCCCTGAGTTACAGGGTCTGATAATGTGGCCCAGTACCAATTGGATAATGCACCTAAGGCACACATGTCAATTTAGTGAGAGAACAGCTAGGCTGTGGGTCTGATTGGCAGGCCCACAGCCAGAGAAAGTCGTAAACCAGTGAAACAAAAGCAAAAAATCTGGGTGATCATTGGATTGCAGACCCTACTCTCCTACACTTTCTACGAAAGGAACTCTCGACTTCTTCTCAAGATTTCTCCCTTGTGACTAAGGAGTAGTCACCCTGCAGCAGCAGGCACCAACTAAGTATCTTGCGGTTTGCTGAAACGTCCTTCCTCCGGAACCAGACTGACCAGCACGACGAGACTCGGACTCCCTGCCCTCTCTGACCTCAACCTGCCTCTACAGCACAGCTGAGAACCGTGGGTGCGACGAGACCAGAGGACCCGGCGATCATCAGAACCAGCACAACACTGAACCAGCACGACCACCGAGGGACCCTCGAGTGGGTGCACTGGGGTAAGAGAAGCCCCAACCCCAAGCAACACGAGCACCGAAGTCCAGCTCCCCAGCATCCACCAGATCTGCGTGGGGCCCTTTTGCTCCTGGGTTGCTGCTACGTTGTCCGGTCACTTGCCCGTTGGCTAGTGACCCTCCAGACGACGTCCTACGTTTGTTTCACCGCTGGTCTAGCTCCTCTAAACTAGCCCTAGTCTCCTCCTGAAGGGGACCTTCCTCGGACCCTCCTGGTCCACTCCAGACGCCATTTTGTGTCGCCACGTGGGATTGCCTTAGCCAAGGCTTGTTGCCTCCTTCACCGGATCCAGCATCGCCAGCAGCAGACATCCGACGTGGGACAGCTCGCAGACCTCCAGCCTAGTCGACATCAGCGCCCTGGTCCGTGCAGCAGCAGAATCCAGTGTCACCTCTTCGCCTGGCTGACTGACCTTGACCGGTGCCATCCTGGTGCCCACCTAATCACTGGCTAGTGATTCAGAACTTGGTCCCCTCTGCTTACAGGTATCCTTCTTCACTGATCCAGTCCTTGGATCAGCCCGGAACATCTTCACTGGTCGCCTGCCAGCAACTTCCACTTCAGGCTCCTGGTTCGTCAACGAGGATTCCCGACGACACTTGAACCCTATGCAGCTGCAGCCCCTGGGCTAGGTAAACCGAGTACCACGGTGCTCCAGCGTAGATCCACTCTCTATGTGTCTAGATCCACTTTTGTTTTTGACCTACCTAGTCGGGTTCGCCCGAGAACACTAACTTTGCATTTACTAGCATCCATAGACTTTGTCCCGCATTACGCGTGAGAGTTTCCACTCTGCACACGACGTCCTTAGGCCTCCTGCTTCTAATCTAAGAGTTCAGCATTATAGGCCCAGCGGTTCTAAAACCTCTGAGAGTAGTACTTACCTGCTAGTAATTTCTCATTCCACTTCCATAGTATATGGTTTTTCGTGCCCCTCGGGCATTTGTGTAAATTGTGCAACTTAAAGTATTTTCGTAAGAGTTTTGTTGTGTGCTTAGTACCCTGTCCTCATAAAGAGTACAGGGCTGTTGTGATCTAAATAAATACACTGTTTATTTTCATAACACTTGAGTGGTGTCCTTTCACTTGGTGTTCAAGGGGTATATGTGATGGTATAACAGCTGGCTTAACACGCCCTCTAGAGTTTAGCCTAAAGACTGCTCTTGTCCATGCTACTAGGATAGCTGGTCTATAAGGTTGACTTACAACCAATCATCAATAAGGGTCGTTTGGTATGATACATAGTGATCACTAGAATAGTGAACACTGCATATCAGGCCAACTTCTCACAATGTGCTTAGCCCTCTGACCTCATAAAGAGTTCAGAGGTGTATGTTAGTTAATAAATATCTGTTTATTTTCATAACAACCTGTGTGGTGTCCTTTCATTTGGTATTCAAGGGGCTATATGTGGTAAAACAGCTGGCTTCACATGCCATTCAGAGTTTAGCCTAAAGACTGTTTTTGTCCACGCTACTAGGATAGCTGGTCTATAAGGTTGACTTTACAACCAATCACCATAAGGGTTGTTTGGACTGATACAAGGTGATCACTAGAACTAGTGAGCATCATATATCAGGCCACATTGGTGTGCAGCGGTTGGGATTTGAGCTTGCTGTTTTTACCAAATATAATCTTGATATATCATTTGAAAGATCACATAAGGTACCATAGGTACATATAACAAGCTAAGAAATACGCTGAGTTCTACTGAACCAGCTGTTGTAGTAGAAAGGGAGAAGCACACCCTGACTACAACTCTTAACAAGGGATCAGTAGGTAAACCCATAGTGTAGGTAAGTGCATCACTTACACCTCACTAGAAAAGCATGTCTGTCACAGGAGAGAACTCAGTGGCTCCCCTTGTGTCAGTTGACCCTCCACAGGTCATGTCAAGATATGCAGCTCTTAGCTTCCAGGAGATGAGACAATTGTGTAACTCCAGGAAACTAAAACAGGGTTCTAACTCTACCACTCCTTTTCTGATAGGTCTCTTAGAGACATATGATGCCAGAAGGGCTTCTAACACAGGCCCCTCTAATCCAGATGGGAGCATGCCCCCCTTAGAGGGAACCCTTGGTGATCCTGACCTTAACCTCCATGGAGCAGAAAGTGAAGAGGAGGAAGAGGAATTATCTGGGGATGAGGCAGACAAAGGTGCAGTAGTAGTCAGTAGGCTCACCAGGACCAACTTAAGCATCCATGAGAATGGAACTGGGGGACCCCCAGGCCCATCCTCAGGCAGGCTTAACCTTGGGAATAGACGAGTTAGGTCTCACTCCAGAGGCTCTAACAGATCTATTCATACCCATGTCTCTCAGGCATCTTCTCAGAGAGGGATGACATCCCCTCAGAGAAGAGAGCATGAAGCTAAGATGAGGGAAGTCAATCGGAGGATTGAGAGGGAAGAACTTGCCCGTGCCAAAGAAAGACTTGCCTTTGCCAGAGAGCAGAAATTGAGTGGGGCAGACCCCACTGGTGGCAGCATTATCCCTAGAGATATAGACAGGAGTTTTGATACTAGACACCTGAGTAAGATAGTGCCCCCCTTTAAACAAGGGGATGAAATCCACAAATGGATGACTGCTTTGGAGAGGGCCTGCACTGTCCAGTGCATCCCCCAAAGTCAGTGGGCAGCTATACTGTGGCTCTCCTTTGAAGGTAAAGGTAGAGATAAGCTCCTCACTACTAGAGCTGAGGATGCTAACAATTACCAAGTCCTGAAGAATACACTGATTGATGGGTTTGGCTTAACAACTGAGCAGTACAGGTTGCTGTTCAGAGACACCCAGAAAATTCAGTCTCAGGATTGGGCTGACTTTGTTGATGGTGCCACTAAGGCTTTTGAAGGCTGGTTACTGGGAAGTAAAGTTACTGATTACACAGGATTATATAATCTAATTATGAGAGAACAAATCTTAAGTAATTGTCAAAATCAGTTGTTGCATCAGCACCTTATTGACTCAGATCTGACCTCTCCCCAAGAATTGGGAAAGAAGGCAGACAGATGGGTCAGGAGAAGGGTCAAGCAGCAGAACCAGAACCAGGGTGGTCGCCAGAAGTAAGCAGACCAGGGTAATGAGAACAAACAAAATGACCAGAAGTCTTCAACAGGGCCCCAACAATCTAAGGAGGGTGGGTCCCAGAATTCCCAAAAGAAGAAGAATAATGGTCAGAAGTGTGAGAAGTTGGCCTGATATGCAGTGCTCACTATTCTAGTGATCACTATGTATCAGTCCAAACAACCCTTATTGATGATTGGTTGTAAGTCAACCGTAGACCAGCCACCCTAGTAGCATGGACAAGAGCAGTCTTTAGGCTAGACTGTAGAGGGCGTGTTAAGCCAGCTGTTATACCATCACATATACCCCTTGAACACCAAGTGAAAGGACACCACACAAGTTGTTATGAAAATAAAAGTATATTTATTTGGAACACAACAGCCCTGGACTCTTTATGAGGACAGGGCGCTAAGCACAATACAAAGCTCTTAGGAAAATACTGAAAGTCGCACAATTTACACAAATGCCCGAGGGGCACGAAAAACCATATACTACAAAAGTAGAATGCAAAATTACTAGCAGGTAAGTACTACTCTAATAGGCTTTAGGATCGCTAGGACTTGACTACTGAACCTTCAGATTACTAGCAGGAGGCCTAGGGAGATCGGGTGCAGAGTGTGCACTCTCACGCGGGATGCGGGACAAAGTCTATGGATGCTAGATTTCGTAGAGCTGAAACGAAAAAGGATCTGGACCCTTGGATAGTTAGGCTATGCTGGAGCACCGAAATGCTGAGGTTACCTAGCCCAGGGGCTGCGACTGCATAGGTCTGGAAAGACGTCGGGAATCCTCGTTGCAGTCTATGGAGCCTGAAAGAAGAAGTTGCTGGCAGGCGACCAGTGAAGAGATTCGGAGGGATCCAAGCCTGGATCAGTGATGGAGGATACCTGTAAGCAGAGGGGAACAAGTTCTGAATCACTAGCCAGTGGCACGCGACTAGGTCCTGCCCATGGGCACCAGGATGGCACCGGATGGAGCCACCTCGACCAGGTGAGTGGGCGACGCTGGGCTCTGCAGTCTCACGGACCAGGAGGCGTTGTCGGCGACCAGGATGGAGGTGCGAGCTGTCCCACGAAGGTATCTGCTGTCGACGTCGCTGGACCCAGGATTGGGGCAACAAGTCTTGGCAAATGCAAGCCCACGCGGTGGACTTAAAATGGCGTCTGGAGTGGACCAGGAGGGTCCGGGGTGCTCCTCTGTTGGAGGGGAGCAAAGGCCAGTCTGGAGCAACCAGACCAGCGGTGTTGTCGTCGTGGAGCGTCGTCAAGAGGGCCACAAGCCAGCAGGCAAGTAGCCGGACAACGCGGTGAGCAGCAAAGAGCAGAAGGGCCCCACGCAGATCTGGTGGATGCTGGGGGGCTGGACTTCGGTGCTGGAGCTGCTCAGGGTCAGGGCTTCTCGAACCCCAAAGCACTCACTCGAGGATCCCTCGGCAGTTGTGCTGGATAAGCGTCGTGCAGTTCTGAAGATGGCCGGTCCCTCGAGGTCTCGTCACACCCACGGATCTCAGCTGAGCTGACGATGGAGGTAGAGGTCAGAGGTGCCAGGGAAGCCGGGTCTCGTCGTGCTGGTCGGTCGGATTCCGGAGGAAGGACGTGCAGCAAACCGCAGTGTTCTTAGATGGTGCCTGCGGGTGCAGGGTGACTACTCATTAGTCACAAGGGAGAAATCTTGAGAAGAAGTCTTGAGTTCCTTTCGCAGAAAGTAGTTTCAGGATTCAAAGATGATCTAATTTGGAAGGGGGCCCGCTCCTATCTTTATACTAAGAAAAGGGGCTGGCACGCGACTAGGTCCTGCCCATGGGTGGGACCAGGAAGGGGGGTGGTTACACCCCTCTCCCATGCCGGACTTTCCCCAGCTCAGGGGCTGGTGTGCCCCTGGAACTGGTTCTAGCCGGCAGATGCATAGTGAGCACCGGGGTGCCACTTGCAGTCACCTTCCTATTCAGCCCTGCCTACCCAGGATACACAAAACCCTGTCTGGGATGGTGCTAGCACCGCCCCTGACAGGAAACCCTTTGTCCAGGCTCCCCTCGCTGGAAGGACTCCCAGCTGCAGGGGGTCAGACTCGTGTCTGTGGTGGCAGCATCCATTTTGTGGAGCTGAGGCTTCGCTTAACTTTAACCGGGGTTCACAGTTACATACATGTCGTGTCCCTCTAGAAGGGTGGAATGCTAACCCCGTCGCCAGAATTGGCGAGGGGTTAGTATTCCAATTCGTATGACACCTTACTCGACATGTTTTGAGAAAGCGATACCAGAGTTGGTATATAACCCCGAGGATTATAATGCACTTAAGAGCATATGGTATGCGATATCATGGAACAGCTATTAGGACTTAGTTCCGCAAGCTGCAAACGGGCTCAGCTCATGCCAGAGCGCCGCCTCACATGATTCCAAGCACTCTGCCTTCAGGATTGTTAAGGCCTGCCATAGGAGTGTCTGATAGGAATCTATGTGTCCATTTTAGGGTTAGATATAGGTCTACTATATCTAAAGCAAAGGGTGATTACACCACCTTGCCCCAGCTGTCGTGCAGCCAGTTGTGTCAGATTTAGATGGCAGGCCAGGGGTGGCAAAATACATGCTGCAGCCCCTGGTAGGCCCTGGGTACACCTATGCCCCGAGTTACAGGGTCTGATAAGGTGGCCCAGTATCAATTAGATATGTACCTAAGGTACATGGAATCCATTTTACAGAGAGAGCAGTAGGCCTGGGGTCCTGATTGGCAGGGTCCCAGGCCAACTATGTCAAAAACCAGCTAAAACACAGGGCAAAAAGTTGGGGGCAACCATAGTCAGGATCTACCTTGCTACAAGAAGAAACCATGGTGCCAATACTGTGAAAGTAATACTCACTGGTTTAGTGAGTGCACCAAGAAAGGCCCAGGTCCTACCACTACTGCCCCTAAGGCACCTGCAACCCCTAGTCCAGTTAGTAGTGGTAGTGTTCCCCCTAAGGCTATAGTGGGGTTGACATTGGTATCTGAGGCAGGCTCTGACCTAGTCAGAGTACCTATCCAGGCTGTTCGTGTTTGTACTGGGGACATGGATTTGACCCCTACAATAAGTCAAAGTACTCTGGGCAAGTACAGGCAAACGCCTTTGATCAATGGAAAGATGGCTCAGGCCTACAGGGACACGTGTGCCAGTGTCACTATGGTGACACCAGCATTTGTGGACCCTGGACAGGTAATACTAGGTTCAGACTACCTAGTGACCAATGCTAGCAATGTCACTACCAACCATAGTATGGCACTTGTTAATTTCTCCTGGGGAGGAGTAAATGGCCTCAAAAGGGTTGTTGTTAGTTCAGACCTCCCAGTGGACTGTCTTTTGGGCAATGATTTGGAATCCTCCTTATGGTCAGATGTGGAGTATAGGACTCATGTGGAAATGTTAGGTTTGTCAGCACATGTCCTTGCTGGGACTAGGTCCCAGGCCAAAAAATGCCCAGCTGAACTAGTGCTGGATCCTGGAACAATGGACCAGACACTAACCAAGAGTAAGAACAGTAGGGTTAAGGCAGTACCTTCCCCCTTGCCTCAAGGTGAGGATCAGCTCTCACATGAGACTGACCCAAAGACCCCAGAAGGAACTGTGGTAGAAGAACTTGAGCCTAAACAGGTTGAGTTTCTTGGGACAGGGGGACCTTCCAGGGCAGACTTGAGACAAGCACAATTAGACTGTTCATCTCTTGAGCCCCTCAGACAGCAGGCTGCTGCTGAGGCTGCAGGGAATGCCACAGGTGCCCATAAAGTGTATTGGGATGATGGACTCCTTTACTCTGAGGCAAGAGACCCCAAGCCTGGTGCTACCAGGAGGCTGGTCATCCCCTTGTCTCTGAGAGGTTTCCTTCTCACCTTGGCCCATGAAATTCCTCTTGCAGGTCACTTAGGCCAGAACAAGACTTGGGACAGGCTTGTCCCACACTTTCACTGGCCCCGTATGTCTGAAGAAACTAAAGAGTTTTGTCGCTCATGTGTCACCTGTCAAGCCAGTGGCAAATCAGGTGGCACAACAAAGGCCCCCCTTATACCACTACCTGTGGTGGGGGTACCCTTTGAAAGAGTGGGGATTGACATTGTTGGACCAATGGACCCCCCAACAGCATCTGGGCACATATTTATACTGGTGGTAGTGGATCATGCCACCAGGTATCCAGAAGCTATTCCCCTTAGGACCACTACAGCTCCTGTTGTGGCCAGGGCACTACTTGGAGTTTTTTCCAGAGTGGGGTTTCCTAAGGAGGTTGTTTCTGACAGAGTGCAAACTTCATGTCCGGATACTTGACTGCTATGTGGAAGGAGTGTGGTGTCAACTACAAGTTCACCACTCCCTATCACCCACAGTGCAATGGGCTTGTTGAGAGATTCAACAAGACCCTCAAAGGGATGATAAAAGGGTTACCAAAAAAGCTCAGGCGAAGATGGGACATCCTTTTACCCTGCCTTCTGTTTGCTTACAGAGAGGTCCCACGGAAGGGGGTTGGTTACAGCCCTTTTGAACTTCTCTTTGGGCATCCTGTAAGAGGACCCCTGTGTCTTGTGAAGGAAGGATGGGAATTACCTCTCAAAAAGCCTAAACAGGACATGGTGGACTATGTACTTGGTCTCCGCTCCAGGATGGCAGAGTACATGGAGAAGGCATCTAAAAACCTTGAGGCCAGCCAAGAACTGCAAAAAGCTTGGCATGACCAAAAGGATGTCCTTACTGTTTACCAGCCTGGACAGAAGGTGTGGGTGTTGGAGCCAGTGGCCCCAGCAGCTCTCCAAGACAAATGGTCTGGACCCCATACCATAATTGAACAGAAGGGAGAGGTCACCTACCTGGTAAACCTTGGAACTCCCAGGAGCCCTCACAGAGTACTTCATGTGAACAGGCTCAAGGCATTTGTCAACAGGGAAGACATAGGCTTGCTCATGGCTACAGATGAGGGACAGGAGGAAGAGGGTGACCCTCTCCCAGACCTGCTCACTCAGAACCCTGATGATGGGTCAGTAGATGGTGTGGTCTTTTCTGACAGCCTCTCTGAGCATCAACAAGAGGATTGCAAACAGGTTCCTCGATCCTTCAGACAAATGTTCTCTCTGACACTCAGTCAGACAAACTGGTGCACCCATGAGGTGAACACTAGTGACAGTCTGCCTATAAAGAGTAAAATCTACAGGCAACCTGACCACGTCAGGGACTTTATAAAACAGGAAGTACAAAAGATGTTGGAATTGGGAGTCATTGAACCCTCAGAGAGCCCTTGGGCTAGTCCTGTAGTTCTAGTGCCCACACCTCACACCCAGGATGGTAAGAGAGGGATGAGGTTGTGTGTAGACTACAGGGGTCTCAATGCTGTCACTAAGACAGATGCCCATCCAATACCAAGAGCAGATGAACTCATAGATAAATTGGCTTCTGCCAAATTCTTGAGTACATTTGACCTGACAGCTGGTTATTGGCAAATCAGGTTAGCTGAGGATGCCAAGGCCAAAACAGCATTTTCTACCCCAGGAGGTCATTACCAATTTGTGGTGATGCCCTTTGGTTTGAAAAATGCACCTGCCACTTTTCAAAGGTTGGTGAACCAAGTTCTCTCTGGGCTGGATGACTTCTGTGCAGCATATCTAGATGATATTGCTGTCTTTAGCTCCACCTGGGAGGATCACCTGATCCACCTGAGGAAAGTTTTGGAGGCCCTGCAAAAGGCAGGCCTCACTATCAAGGCTACCCAGTGCCAGATAGGGCAGAGTCAAGTTAGGCCAAGTTCAACCTTTGGAGAGCAAGATACAGGCCATAAAGGACTGGGCTCCTCCAACCACCCAGACACAGGTCAGAGCTTTCTTGGGCCTGTCTGGTTACTATAGGAAATTTATCAGAAATTATGGAACCATTGTGACTCCACTTAATGACCTGACAAGTAAGAAAATGCCAAAGAAAGTTCAGTGGACAGTTAGCTGTCACAAGGCATTCGATGACCTAAAGCAGGCCATGGGCACTGCACCTATTCTCAAGAGTCCAGACTACTCCAAGCCATTCATTGTCCAAACAGATGCTTCTGAGTTGGGTGTGGGAGCTGTTCTTTCTCAACTGAATATTGATGGTCATGACCAGCCCATTGCTTTTATAAGTAGAAGGCTGACCCCTAGAGAGAAACGTTGGTCAGTTTGGGCCTTGAAGAAGCTGAGGCCATACTTGTTTGGCACTCACTTCAAGATTCAGACCGACCATAAGCCCCTCTTATGGCTAAATCAAATGAAGGGTGAAAACTCCAAACTTCTTAGGTGGTCCATTTCACTACAGGGGATGGACTTTACAGTGGAGCACAGACCAGGGACTGACCATGGCAATGCAGATGGTCTCTCCAGGTACTTCCACTTAGAACAGGAAGACTCACCTGGTCAAGGTTAGTTCAATGTCCCTAGGTTTGGGGGGGGGGGGGAGAGTTATGTAGGAGAGTAGGGTCTGCAATCCTATGGTCACCCCCGATTTTTGCTTTTTGCTTCACTGGTTTACGACTTTCCCTGGCTGTGGGCCTGCTAATCAGACCCACAGCCTCGCTGTTCTCTCTCTAAATTAACAAGCATGTACCTTAGGTGCATTTACCAATTGGTACTGGGCCACCTTATCAGTCCCTGTACAGTATACTATAGGTACCCAGGGCAGAGGTGTACCCAGGGCCTACCAGGGGCTGAAGCATGTATTATGCCACCCCTGGCTGGCCATCTAAACAGACACAACTGGCTGCACGACAGCTGGGGCAAAGGGGTGTAATCACCCTTTGCTTTAGATATAGCATCTCTGTATCTAACCCTAAAATGGACACATATATTCCTGTCAGTCACTCCTATGGCAGGCCTTATCAATCCTGAAGGCAGAGTGCTGGGAATTATGTGAGATGGTGCTCTGGCATGAGCTGAGCCCGTTTGCAGCTTGCGGAACCAAGTCCTAATAGCTGTTCCATGATAACGCTATACCATATACTCTTAAGTGCATTATGAACCTCGCGGTCAAATGCTAACTTTGGTATAGCATTATCAAAACATGTCGAGTAAGGTGTCATACGAATTGGAATACTACCCCCTCGCCAATTCTGGCGACGGGGGTAGCATTCCACCCTTCTAGAGGGACACGACATGTATGTAACTGTGAACCCCGGTTAAAGTTAACTCGAGCCTCAGCATCACAAAATGGATGCTGCCACCACAGACACAAGTCTGACCTCCTGCTGCCGGGAGTCCTTCCAGCGAGGGAGGCTCGGACAAAGGGTTTCCTGCCTTGGGAGGTGCTAGCACCACCCCAGACAGGATTTTGTGTATTAGGTAGGCCAGGGCTGAAAGGAATGAGACATGCCTGGGGCACACAAGGTGTCCTGTGCATACACCGGTCAGAACCAGTTCCCGGGGCACTCCAGCCCCAGAGCTGGCGCAAGACCGAACAAAGGAAAGGGGGTGTAACCACCCCCCTTCCTGGTCCCACCCAGAGGAGGGACCTAGTCGTAGTGCAGCCCCCTTTAGCTGAATAAAGGTAGGGGCTGGTCCCATTCCCAGTTAGATTACTCTTGACAACTTCCACGAAGAAACTCTTGACCTTCGACCTCCTGATTACCAGAAGACTGAAGAATCTCCCCTATGGTCAGGGAGTGACCATCCTGCTTCGCAGGCACCATCAAGCTCCTGTGCGGTTTGCTGCAAAGTCCTTCCATCCCGGAATCCGACGACCCAGCTCGACAAGACCCGGACCTCCAGACCTCTCTGACCTCTACCCACATCCACAGCACAGCTGGGACCCGTGGGTGCGACGAGCAACGTGGAGACGGCCATCTTGGGAAACCTGCACAGCGCTTCCAGCACGACCGCCGAGGGATCCTCGAGTGAGTGCATTGGGGTCTGAGAAGCCCCACACCAACGCAGCTCCTGCACCAAAGACCAGCCCCCCAGCATCCACGAGATCTGCGTGGGGCCCTTTTGCCTGGTTGCTGCTTGTCCTGTTGTCTGGTCACTGCCGGCTGGCTCGTGACCTCTGAGACGACGACCCGAAGAATCCAACACTGCTGGTCTGGTCCCTCAGACTGGCCCTTGCTTCCTTGTGACAGAGAAGCACCCCGGACCCTCCTGGTCCGCACCAGACGCCATCTTTGTTCCACCGCCTGGCTTGCATTAGCCAAGGCCTGTTGACCAGATCGACGATCCAACACCAGCAGACTACGTGGGACAGCTCGTGCCTCCAGCCTGGTCGTGAAAAGCAGCTCCTGGTCCGCGCAGCTACAGAGAGAAGCGACCATTCCTTCACCTGACTGCGGCGACAGCATCTGGTTCCCTCCTGGTTCCAGCACCGTCACTGGCTAGTGACCGAGATTCTGTCCCCTTCCCTTTCAGGACTCCTTCTTCTGAGTTACATCCTTGGAACCACCGGACTCCTCCATCTGGCTGCCTGCCAGCAACTCCTTGTTTCAGGCATCATCTGGATCAACGCAGCAAACCTGACGCAACTTCAGCCCTATGCACCCGCAGCCTGTGGGTTAGGTAACTAAAGCTTCTAGGTGCTGAAGTCTGTGTTCACTCTCCTAGTGTCCAGGTCCACTGTTGTTTTCCCTCCATCCAGACGGGTTCGTCCGGAATCCGTAACTTTCTAACACTGTAGTATCCATAGACGTTGGTACGCATCGCGCGTGAGAGTTCCCACTCTGCACGTGAGTCCCGTGGGCCTCCTGCTCCTTACTTACCTAAATTGTAGCGTAGTTCCAGCGATCCTCCAGCCTCTGGATCTCCTTACAGTATTTTCTTTCCTCGCATTCCATTGTTTTGAGTATATGGTTTGTCGTGCCCCTAAGGCGCACTTGTAAATATTGTGCGAACTCGTATTTCCTTTATAGTATTGTCATGTGCTTAGCCTTCTAACCTCATAAAGAGTTCAGAGGTGTATGTTAGTTAATAAATATCTGTTTATTTTCATAACAACCTGTGTGGTGTCCTTTCATTTGGTATTCAAGGGGTTATATGTGGTAAAACAGCTGGCTTCACATGCCATTCAGAGTTTATCCTAAAGACTGCTTTTGTCCACGCTACTAGGATAGCTGGTCTATAAGGTTGACTTTACAACCAATCACCATAAGAGTTGTTTGGACTGATACAAGGTGATCAATAGAACTAGTGAGCATCATATATCAGGCCAACTTCTCACAAGAGCGACCTCATGGCCATGAGGAAGGCATTGATCTCCTCCTGAGTCGCTTCAGCCCAGGGACCTGCGGGTATGGAGCTGGAAGCGGCGCCTGCGGATCCGCGTGTGCGGTGTCACCTGAATCCCCGGCCGCATCGTGCGAGCGTCGGGGGGAGTCGGATGAGCGATGTCGTCTCTTCGACTTCTTGTGCCTCTTACCTGAGGACTTGGAGCCCGACGAATGGTGTTGACTCGCCGAGCTTCGATGACTGTGGCCCCGCGACCAGTCCTTCGACCTCCTCCTCGACTGCCGGAGCTCGAGGAGCTTACGGGACCAATCCCGCCTAGTCTTCGACGTCAAGGCTCCGCAGTCGGGGCACGACTTGTTGTCATGGTCGGCCCCAAGGCAATACAGTCACCGGCGATGGGGATCGGTAACCGACATCAGTCGGTTGCAATCGGCACAGGGCTTGAACCCAGGCATCCCTACCAACACCGATAGTCTTTCGACACGAAGCAGGATCAAAAAGATCGAAAAAGTTAGTCAAAAAGTGACTAAGGAGTACGGCTTTTTCTGGATCTGCGCTTGCTGGCGCAGAAAAAAGCACTGACGTCAGCGCGCGAGGGCGGCATCTAAGTACTCCGACGACGTCATCCCAGCGCCAACGACGCAGATGACTGACGCGGAGCAGTATACTACGCCTACCGACACGCAGGGGTACTGCTACGCAAAACCTTCCGGATCCAGTCTGACGCCTGGGGATATTCTAAGGTAAGGAATCTAACACTAACCTGTTTCTTTCAGATTAGCAGGTCCACAGCCACACTAAAGTCGAAAAACCAAAGAATCACAGCAAAAAGTGGGGGTAACCATTGGAAGCAGACCCTACTCTCCTACAGACCTTATCACAGGCGAGTGCTGTCAAGGGAGAACCCAGTGGACCTCACCCAGGCGTGGCGTTGAAGCGCCACGGTCGTGGAAATTGCCCTACCAAGGGAGTCTGCAGCATCCAAGCCACAACGAATGACGAATCTAGCCGCGTCCTTACCCTCAACCACAGCCTGAGACAGCACAGTCTGGACCTCCTCCGGGCATCGAGGCAACACTTCAGCCACGGAATTTAGTGGCCCAGAAGGCATGCAGTGTTCACTGACCTCAGTCCTAAGCTTGCCGAAATGATCAACCGCTTGCCAAACTGCTCCAATCTCTTAGAGTCCTTTTCTGGCGGAGCCGTGAGAAATGCACTCTGTGACGTAGAAGCCTGAATGACCAGACTTTCGGGTGTAGGTGTAGTTTAGTTCCTATATTCCTAATAGGCTCTGCGCATTGGAATAATATATCCTATATATTTGACGTAGGACTGGTGTTTACTAGGTCTCTATCGAATATATTAAACTTAATTGTGAGTGCCAGCTAGCTCATAGGTCACTAGAAACTTTCTCGAATCAACAAGAAGGGATTAGTTTCTGACAACCGCATAAACATATGCAAAAACAACAGTTGATGGACAGAATGCAGAACAATGTCATACATTCACCCCAGTAGGGAGATCTGGGCCTAAATCAATCGTTTTTTTGCACTCCACACCACCCCAGTTCAGACATGGCCATATGCAAATCAGTCTGGACCCTGTGCCTCATGGGAACAGTCCAGCCCGAACTGCCAAACCGCATAAACATGACAACTTTGTTTCCCCAAGATAAAACTGATCGTCAGAGTCGTGGAAACAATAAATAGATATTTCACTCAGTCAATCATGCTTGCTTCGTTTCACCAGAGGTGCAGACAAATAGATAGACGGGCGTTTTCAATAAAAGGTATTTATTGAACAGTCTTCTTTCTCGTGCAGAAGAAATGAACTGCTACAATCGTAATACTGGCTGTAAAGTATAAAGCATACAGCAAGAAGAGTATTATAAAATAATACTCTAAAAGCATGGTATGGTTTCTAAGCCATAAAATACATACATAAATAATAAAACGCTAAAAAGTACTAAACTGGTGCTTCTAAAATACGCTTACCCCGATGTACCCAGCCTAAATCTAGTACGAAGGAAGTAGTAAGTGAGGTGTAGAATAAGTCTAGTATTCTTTTGCCAAGAATCTATCCAAGATTTCTCTTAGGGTCTAATCAGCTCCGTACCTTGGTTTAGAATGAAGGAGGTCTGGTATCTCTCTGTCTCAGAACTCGATTTCCCAACACCCTGCAAGGGGAGCTTGGAAACACTGGAGCTGGATTTCTCGGCAAGAGAAAATACAGCGTCTCTCTCAGTGCATCTGCTGGAGGGTCGGCTTCCTTCGGCACTTGCTGCAGCAGGATGCGTCGGGCAAGTAGAAAGTCAAACTGCTCCAAACCACTGTGTGTTTGCTAAGGCAAGTGGGGCCATATTTATACCTTGAAGGTGCCGAGTTTGACGTAAAGGTAGACATAATAACGTCATCAAAAAGTCTCAGTTATTTGAGAACTCCATGAGTTATGGAAAAATCAATATTCAAGAAAAGGTGAAGTCCCTAACTGTTGAAGCCGAGTTTTCAAAGAAATCGTTGTGGATTTTCGGAACTAGTGGAAGTAGCCATGCCGTATTTGGACTGCATGAGGTATGTCTAAATATGGTTATGATTTCTATGCCTATATAAGGATATGGTGATTTATACCTATATAAGGGCATGAATCGGGAAAATTAAACTAGGGTCCAAAAGAACAAGTTACTTACCTTCGGTAACGATATATCTGTAAGAAACAGTAGTTAGTATTAGATTCCTTACCTTAGAGTATTCCCAGGCGTCAGACTGCATCCAGAAATTTTTGCGTAGCAATACCCCTGCGCGTCGTTAGGCTTCGTCTCTGGCTCCGCGTCCGTCGTCGGCGTCGTCTGCGCCGGAATGACGTCGTCGGAGTACTTAGACGCAGCCCATGCGCGCTGACGTCAGTTCTTAGACACAGCTTTTCCGCGCCAGATTCGCAGAGCCATGCTAGAACCAACACTGGTGCCAAGAAACTAGGGCCCTGAAAGGGGATGACCTTAACCCTAGGTATTAGTACACAGAACGGGGAGGATGGGAGGGGCGGTAAGGAATCTAATACTAACTACTGTTTCTTACAGATATATCGTTACCGAAGGTAAGTAACTTGTTCATCTGAAAGAAACAGGTTAGTATTAGATTCGTTACCTTAGAAAAGATACCCCAGCAATACCAACCCCGGTGGTGGGTCTGCGAACCAATACTTACACCAGAAAGTCCTGGAGGACGGAACGGCCAAAGAAGCCATCCCTCCGGACTTGACTGTCCAGGCAGTAGTGCCTCGCAAAGGTGTGCAGCAAGGCCCACGTAGCCGCCTGGCAAATGTCCTGCAGGGGGACTCCCCGACCCAGGGCAGTAGTTGCCGCCGTGGCCCGAGTGGAATGGGCCCTCAGCCCAACTGGAGGCTCCTTTCTAGCCAAGGAGTAGCACGCCTTGATGCATAAGACGACCCACCGAGAGATGGTCCGCTTATGCA
Organism: Lissotriton vulgaris; assembly: GCF_964263255.1. Lineage (NCBI taxonomy): Eukaryota > Metazoa > Chordata > Amphibia > Caudata > Salamandridae > Lissotriton > Lissotriton vulgaris. Next base: position 636,584,667 of record NC_141696.1, on the reverse strand, counting down.
CCGCCCGTCCCTTCTTCGCACCCACGTAACCAACAAAGAGTTGGTCACCCACCCGGAACTAGCGTGTGCGATCCACATAGAATGAAAGCGCCCGTTTTGGGTCCAGACGATGGAGCCGCTCTTCATCCTTTGAAGGATGCGGAGGCGGGAAGAAGGAGGGCAAGGTGATGGACTGCCCGATGTGGTAAGCAGAGACTACATTGGGCAGGAAAGAGGGTTTCGTACGCAACACCACTAGAGCCTGGAGCTCACTCACTCTCCTGGCAGAGGTGATGGCAACCAGGAAAGCTGTCTTCAAGGTGAGAAGACGGAGAGGACAAGAATGAAGTGGCTCAAAGGGAGCGCACATCAGGAAAGTAAGAACCAGGTTCAAGTCCCAATGAGGCATCACAAAGGGAACAGGTGGAAACATGTGGGTGATGCCCTTCAGAAAACGAGTTACTATAAGGGACTTGAACAAAGAAGGTTGATCAGGCAGCCTTAGGAAGGCCGAAAGGGCAGAAAGGTAGCCCTTGATGGCGCCCAGAGCAGAGCCCTGCTGGGCAAGAGAAAGAAGGAAGAGAAGAACTTCAGAAAGAGGGGCAGAAAGGGGATCCACAGCCTTTGCTGTGCCCCATGCCACAAATTTGTTCCACCGGCAGGCGTATAACCGACTTTGTGGAGGGACGCCTGGCTGCCAGAATAACATTACAGACTTCAGGAGGCAAGTCAAATGGCTGCAACTGCCGCCGCTCAATCTCCAAGCATGGAGGTGGAGACTGGACACGTTCGGGTGGAGGACCGTCCCCTGCTGCTGCGACAGAAGGTCCTCCTGAAGAGGCAGACGGATCGGGGGATCGACTCGGATACCAGTACCTTCGAGCCCAGTCCGGAGCCACAAGGATGACTTGGGCCCGGTCGCGCCTGATTTTCTTCAGCACTCTGGGCAGAAGTGGTATAGGCAGAAAGGCGTACGACAGACCGCAACTCCACTCGCGACGAAAAGCGTCTCCGAGCGAGTGCCGCCTTGGAAATTCCAACGCGCAGAACAGATGACATTGCGCGTTCTCTTCGGTGGCGAATAGATCTAACCAAGGCTGTCCCCACTGCTGAAAGAGACCTTGCACCACGTCCGAGTTCAGACGCCATTTGTGATCCATCATGCACCGGCGGCTGAGTTCGTCCGCCCTGGCGTTCAGAGAACCTGCCAGGTGTTGAACCATCAGAGTCACGCCCTGATGTTCCAGCCATTGCCTGAGGCGCAGAGCCTCCTGGCAGAGGGTCCACGACCCCACCCCGTTTGTTGCAGTACCACGTGGCGGTGGTGTTGTCCGTGAACACCTGCACTACACTCCCTCGGACAGACGGGAGGAATGCCTTCAGTGCTAGACGAATCGCCCGCAGCTCCAAAAAGTTGATATGGAGCCGGGACTCCGCCGGAGACCAGAGGCCTCTGATCTCCGCCTCTCCCATGTGGCCTCCCCAGCCCTGGAGGGACGCGTCCGTCACAACTACGTGCTCCGGTTGGGGAAGGGAGAGGGATCGGCCGTTGACTCAATCGTGGTCCGTGAGCCACCACTGCAGCTGTCTCGCAGTGCCCTCCGAGATCAGGACATGGTCGGACAGGTTGCCCTGATGCTGGGCCCACTGAAACTTCAGGTCCCACTGCAGAGCCCGCATCCGCCACCGTGCGTGATGCACCAGAAGGTTGCAGGAGGCCATAAGCCCCAGAAGCCGCAGCGTCAACATGACCGAAAGTCGGGATAAAGGCCGGAAGATTGGAATCAGAGCCTGTATATCCTGAACCCGCTGTTCGGGCGGGTGAACCCGAAACTGTGCCGAGTCGAGAACCGCTCCGATGAAAAGGAGCTTCTGACAGGGGCACAGGTGCGACTTCGGCACATTGATGGAAAATCCCAGCTGGTGCAGGAGATCCGCCGTAGTCTGGAGGTGGCTGACGACTGTCTGGGGCGAGCCCGCCTTCAACAACCAGTCGTCGAGGTAGGGGAATACTGAGACCCCCAACCTGCGCAGATGAGCTGCGACCGCCGCCATCACCTTCGTGAACACCTGTGGGGCGCTGGTAAGGCCGAAGGGGAGCACGGTAAACTGAAAGTGCTCGTGGCCTACCGTGAACCGCAGGTAACGCCGGTGGGCCGGCAGGACGGGGATGTGGAAATACGCGTCCTGCAAGTCCAACGCTACCATCCAGTCTCCTGGGTCTAGGGCAGCTAAGACCTGAGCCAGGGTCAACATTTTGAACTTCTCCTTCCGGAGGAAGCCGGTGACGTTCCTCAGATCCAAGATAGGGCGTAGGCCCCCTTTGCCCTTCTTGGGTACCAGAAAGTAGTGGGAGTAGCAACCACGTTCTACTTCTGGCCCAGGAACGCGCTCGATGGCCCCCTTGGCCAAGAGGGCCGAAACTTCCTCCTCAAGGAGCCGCAAGTGATCCCCGATACGCGGTGGTGTTGCAGTGGCATGGCTTGAGGGGTCGTCTCGAAGGGGAGGGAGTAGCCCCTCCGGACGATCTGCAGCACCCACCTGTCCGAAGTGACAGTGCGCCAGTGAGAGTGGTGATGGCGAACCCTGCCTCCCACTGGCGTCACATGGGCCGATGTTGTGCATGCATACAAAGACGTGGTTGGCAAACGTCAGCCCCTGATGGTTGGCAAGCTCACGGCGCATGGGTGAAGAGCCAAGCATGCGCAGAGAGAACAGACCTGTCCTTAAACCACCCCTCTTCCCTGCAGTGAACGCTTCGCGTTCCGGTACTGAAGTCTGGTTGTTTCGTTTCCGGGTCACGGTGGTGGCGAGCAGCGGGATCCGTCGGGTCTTCGCCGGGCGTCGGTACTTCTCTAAGTCAGGTACCTTCGTCTATAAGGAGATTCTGGTTGTGCGCATTGATCATTTGAAACCTGAAGAGCGTTTGTGTTTACATTCGCGCATGTACGTTTGTTTTGCTTAATTAGCCTTGGCGTGTTCCCTGAGTTAAAGGGATTGGTTTTGATTCTACCTGTTGTTTATTTTGGATTTGGTTTTCCACGCGCTGCGTGGTGGATTGAAGGTGAATTACTTAGACAAACCTTCATACCTGGATACAGACCGGGACTAGTGGAGCATTGATACTAGTCCCGGCGCTTTATTATTGGTTGCCTGGAACTAGAGGAGTGTTGATTCTAGTTCCAGGCGTTAAAGCTTCTTTATATCTTATATACAGGTAGGCAGTAGTTGTTAATTACTCATTTCCCTGCAGAGCAGAGAGATAGGTTACTCACTTTGCACTATATTACACAGGAGACAGAGACTACCATTCCTGGCTACCATCCCTTCCATGTGTACATCTTACCAGCTTTACTATTCAAAACCCCCATGTAGATACCTGCTCTCTATCAGTATCTTTTCTGCTAAACTTAGTAATACTGCACTAACCATTTGTTCTTTGCATCTACATAGGACTCCGGTATTCAGAAATTCTGTGGTTCCAGGAATAACAGTTACTCCTCCGGTGCAAGACGACACCTGTATTTTCTTTTTTCCCCCACTTTCCTTGTTTTGTCTCCCTGTGTTCCCTTGACGGGCATCACTATTCCTGCGCAGTGATATCATTCTGGCAGGTGGTGAACCGGTTAGGGGAGACAGTGGAAAGAGCATCACCTTCCTGGTACTTCTGAGGCAACATTCGTGTCAAGCTTTACAGAACGCGAAGCCTTATCTATTTGCCGCCCAAGTACCATGGAGGTGACTTTAGGCGACCTGGCAAACATGATAGGTAATCTCCAGAGAGAAACCCAATCATTAGCCGATAGAATGGACATAGATGGTGTGGCGCAAGCTGCAGGACCACAGACACCTGTAATACAAGTGGTCACTCCTCCTCCCCCTATACCACTAGCTCCCCCAGAAAGATTCAATGGAGACCCTGCCAAATGTGCGGCATTCATCAGTCAGTGCCAATTACATTTTATGTGTAAAGCGACTTGCTTCCCTACAGATCAAGCTAAGGTGGCTTTTGTCCTTTCATATTTAGGAGGCCCTGCAGCTAATTGGGCAATACCCTTAATCGAAAGAGATGATCCCCTACTTCTAGACTATAATGCATTCAAAAGAGAACTGAGGAAATTATTCGACAAACACACATTCACACATGCAGCGGATACTGAGCTTTTGACACTCAAACAGGGTTCTAAGGATCTAGATACATATATATCCACTTTTCACCGTTTAGTGGCAGAGGCTGAGTGGCCTCGAGAGAAGCTCAGCGCCTTGTTTTATAAAGGGCTGCGTGATGAATTGAAAGACGCATTAGCTCATGTGGTGGACCCCCCAGATACCTGTCCTGAACTAATAGATCTAGTGGTAAAGCTGGATCATTGTTTAGGTGAAAGAAGGAAGGATAAGACTAGGGGTGATTTCAATAGTATACCTTCGAAAGACAGTAAGACAGAGACTGAAGGGAGTGCAGAAGCCACAGAGCCTATGCAGATTGGGAGTATTAAAGGACCCCTTAGTGAAGCAGAAAAACAACGCAGAAGGAATCTTAAATTATGTTTGTATTGCCGTAAAGCTGGGCATTTCCTGAGGGAGTGTCCCGTTAAACCCAAACAAAAGAGACAGTCGGAAAACTAGAGGACCCGAAGCCCAGAGAGACTAAGGCATCGGGTCATTCAGGATCAATAGTCTCCTCATTAGCTCATTCCCAGAGCCACTTTTTTGTACCTTCTTTGTTGCAAAGCCAGACTCATCAATTAGAGGTCTCAATAATGATTGATTCCGGAGCTTCCGGTAACTTTATGGATGGTGATTAAGCAAAAGAGAATCATTTTTCCTACATACCTAAGGCAATCCGGGAAGAGGTCTATACCATTGATGGGAGTTCTTTGAAATCTGGTCCCATAACACATACCACTGAAACATTAGAAGTAGTCATAGCTGACGCCCATCAGGAATCTCTTAGTTTTGATATCATTCAATCCCCGCAATTTCCAGTGGTGTTAGGACTTCCCTGGTTGAGACTCCATTGATTGGCAGACGGAACGGATAGTGTTCAATGATGTATCCTGCCATACCCACAAGAAACACCTTGCCTCTACGTTGTCCAGTACATCTGCCACGTTATTAGAAACTACATCCGGGGAACCCAACAGATCCAGTAGATCAGGAGCCAGTAATTATTGAAAGGGAAGATGAGGTGGAACAACTTGATGCGAGATTACCTGAGGTCTATCACAGGTATTCCTCAATTTTTGATGCCAAAGTAGCCACCAGTCTACCCCCTCATAGGGTGTACGATTGTAGAATTGACCTACAAGCAGGGGCCCGTATTCCGACTAGCCGAGTTTATGCTTTGACCGAAAAAGAAAACATTTACCTAAGGGAATATTTGGATAAGATGCTGGATCTCTGGTTCATCAGAGTCTCTAGATTCCCCGCTTCATCAGCTCTCTTTTGTATCCCTAAACGTGAGGGTGGTTTGCGCTGCTGCATAGATTATTGTTCCCTTAATGCAGTAACCATAAAAAATAGATACCCGTTACCACTCATCTCCTCTCTCCTAGATCAGGTCAAGACTGCCAAGTATTTTACCAAGCTTGATCTAAGAGGGGCATATCATCTTGTAAGGGTAAGAGAAGGAGATGAGTGGAAAACGGCGTTTTGCACCAAATTCGGATTGTTTGAATATTTGGTGATGCCCTTTGGGCTCTGTAATGCGCCTTCCGCGTTCCAGTATTTCATAAATGATGTGCTGAAAGACCTACTAGACAAATGCGTCATTGCCTACATTGATGATCTTATTTATTCCGCTACATTGAAGGAACATGAGGGTCATGTTCAAGCTGTGTTACAGAGACTAAAGAGCAACTACCTGTTCTGTGAATTGGACAAATGTTTTTTCCACAGGTCCAAGGTTGCCTTTTTGGGGTACATATTGTCATCCCAGGGACTACAAATTGATCCGCACAAAGTACAGGCTGTGGTTCAGTGGCCGTCTCCCACTTCAGTTAAGGACATACAACGGTTCCTTGGCTTCGCCAATTTTTACAGGCGTTTTATCGAACACTTTTCGGAGATTGTAACACCCATCACCAGACTCCTGAGAAAAGATACGCCTTTTGTATGGTCCTCTGAAGCTGAACAGTCTTTTCAGACCTTGAAGAAAGCCTTTACGGAGGCCCCTATACTTAGACATCCCGACCAACAGAGCCCCTTTGTAGTAGAGGTTGATGCATCCCAAGTGGCAGTGGGAGGAGTATTATCTCAAGCCCACCCCGAGACTGGAGAATTACATCCTGTAGCCTATTATTCTCATAAGCTCACACCAGCAGAAATCAATTATGCCATTGGCGAAAGAGAGTTGCTTGCAATAAAGAAGGTACTGGAGGAATGGAGGCAATATTTATTAGGTACCAGATACACGGTCACCATAATAACAGACCATCGCAATTTACAGTATCTCAAATCCACGAAAGCTTTGTCCATGAGACAGCTGCGATGGACTCAGTTATTTGGTGGCTATGATTTTGAAATTCATTTTAGAGCAGGAAAGAAGAACGGTAAAGCAGATGCTTTGTCCCGTTTGGGGTATGATAGTACCCCAATAGATGAACATCCTCCCTCCATCATAGATGCTAATAAGATCATAGGAGGTACCTTCACGGAAGAACAATTCCTGAGGGAGGTAGCTAACGCACAACAAAAACCAGAGGCTGATGCCTTTCTCAGGACTCAGAACACTCAAACAAGACAAGGGTTACAATATGTACATAATGGGTTATACTTACCTGAAGCTCAACAGAGACAGACAGTTATGAATTGGTGCCATGCCCAAGGCATAGCGGGTCATCCAGGGTATAAGAGGACAATTGAATTGGTGAAACGCTATTGTTGGTGGCCAACCCTGAATCAAGATGTACAACAGTACGTCAAGACATGCGCTATCTGTGCACAAGGCAAGGCCTCTCACACCAAACCAGTAGGGCTTTTATGTCCTATCCCCTCTCCACCGGGCCCTTGGCACACGGTGTCAATGGATTTCATTGTTGAATTACCACGCACTAAGAAAGGTAATAACACTGTATTGGTAGTGGTAGATCTGTTCACTAAATTAGCCCATTTCATACCTTTATCTGGCCTCCCTACATCAGTTACACTGGCACAAGTCTTTCTACATAAAATCATCAGGCTACATGGCATTCCTTATGTTCTTATCACGGACAGGGGTACACAATTTGTATCCAAATTCTGGAGACAATTGTGTACTTTGCTACAGATTGATGCTCGGTTGTCCTCTAGTCATTATCCTCAGACAGATGGACAAACCGAACGGGTCAATCAAAGCTTGGAACAATTTGTAAGATGTCAGTCCCTTCAGTCAAATCAAGAGTGGGATGAAATGATCTGGTTAGCTGAACTATCGTATAATAACAGTCATCACTTTTCTACATTGTTTACTCCCTTTTTTGGTTCCCATCCCAGGGTCTTACCCATTCCCCTGTCAGTAACATGTAACACTCCATCAGTCACCTCTTTGGTTCAGTATTTGCAGACAGTACATACTTCCATACAAGACAATCTAGACAAGGCAAAGTTGGCATATAAGAAAGATGCAGATGCACATAGAAAGCCAGAACCTGTTTATCAGTCAGGGGATAAAGTGTGGCTATCGACCAGACATTTAGCTTTGCGGGGTTCTTGTAAATTTAGACCTAAGTTTATAGGACCCTTTCAGGTGACAAAGGTCATTAATCCTGTAGCATTACAACTAGACATGCCTCCATCAATGAAAATACACCCAGTTTTCCATGTATCCCTCCTCAAACCCGTTGCACCTGGTACACGCCTCCAAACAAGACTGAGTCCGGTGATAGTGGATTCAGAAGAAGAGTATGAAGTTGAAAAGATCATTGATTCTAGACGTTGTAGAGGCAGATTACAATACTTGATCCATTGGAAAGGGTATGGTATTGAGGAACGTAGTTGGGAACCTGCGAGTCAGATACATGCACCCCGATTGCTACGCCTTTTCCATCGACGATATCCCAACAAACCCAAACCTATTGGCGGGGGAGTAGGGGTGTACTGTTGTGCATGCATACAAAGACGTGGTTGGCAAACGTCAGCCCCTGATGGTTGGCAAGCTCACGGCGCATGCGTGAAGAGCCAGGCATGCGCAGAGAGAACAGACCTGTCCTTAAACCACCCGCCTTCCCTGCAGTGAACGCTTCGCGTTCCGTTCCGGTACTGAAGTCTGGTTGTTTCGTTTCCGGGTCACGGTGGTGGCGAGCAGCGGGATCCGTCGGGTCTTCGCCGGGCGTCGGTACTTCTCTAAGTCAGGTACCTTCGTCTATAAGGAGATTCTGGTTGTGCGCATTGATCATTTGAAACCTGAAGCGAGTTTGTGTTCACATTCGCGCATGTACGTTTGTTTTGCTTAATTAGCCTCGGCGTGTTCCCGGAGTTAAAGGGATTGGTTTTGATTCTACCTGTTAATTTTGGATTTGGTTTTCCACGCGCTGCGTGGTGGATTGAAGGTGAATTACTTAGACAAACCTGCGTGGCTGGCGGCACGTGTGGGGACACCCCTTCCTTGGCCACGAAAGGAGCGAAAGGAACCCGTTTGCTGGCGCGGGGCCGAGAGGCCCAAGGACTTGGCCGTAGCCCTGGAGTCCTTAAAGCGCTCAAGCGCGTGGTCCGCTTTGTCGCCAAAGAGGCGACGGCCATCGAACGGCATGTCCATCAAAGTGTTCTGGACATCTGCCGAAAAATTGGCGGATCTCAGCCAGGCGTGGCGTCTCACCGCCACCGTCGTAGCCATCGCTCTGCCTAGCGAGTCGGTGGTATCCAGCCCACTCCTGATTGAATATCTGGCTGCATCTCGGCCCTCCACAAGGGCTTGGCCGAGTTTGGCCCGTACCTCCAACGGGCACTCTGGCAGCACCTCTGCCACCGTCTCCCACAGAGAGTGGGTGTAGCGGCCCAAGAGGCACGCGGTGTTGGAAGACCGCAGTCCCAAACGAAGGGAGGAGAATATCTTCTTACCATAATTCTCATACCTCTTGGATTCCCTGTCGGGCGGAGCCGACGGGAATGCGGTCTGGGAATTGGAGGCCTGGATGACCAGACTCTCGGGAGTGGGGTGGGAGGACAGGAAACATGGGTCACCGGGAGCCGGGCGGTGGCGTCTGGCCACGTTCCTATCTACGGGCGAACCCGTAGCGGGCCTGGACCAAGTGCCCAAAAGAACGTCGGTCAAGGCCTCATTAAAGGACAGCAGAGGCTCAGCTGAGCATGACCGCGGATTAAGGACCTCTGTGAGGAGGTTAGTCCTCACGGCCGCGACGGGGAGCTCAAGGCCCAAGGACTTGGCAGCCCTCGTCAACACCACACTATAGGTAGCCCCCTCCTCCGAAGCCACGGTAGGAGGAGAGACAAAACCAGTGTTTGGAGAGGTGTCCCGGCCACTGGCCTCCCCAAGGTCTCCTGCCCAGTCCGCATGAGACTGACACTCCTTGGTCAGAGGGTCCTCAGACACCTCCCAATCCTCCTCATCACCCATCTCCTGAGATTCAGGGTCGTAATTGAATGAGGTCGGTTCATAGAAGTAACAATCTCCAAACGGCGTCGGGTGCGGCGCCGAGAGGCGCCGTCCTGACGTCGAAACCGAAACAAAGGAGGCATCGGGGACGGCGCCGCCCGAGGACGGCGTCCCACGGCGCCGGGCCCGAAGGCGCCGGCAGTGTCGGGATTGTGGTGCCCTGCGGCGCCGGGCCCGAAGGCGCGGGCGTCTTTGGGGTCGAAGCCCCCGACCCACTAGGGACCCCAGACGGGTCCGCTGGGCCCGAAGGCGCCGCGAAGCCCGTCGGAGGAGAAAGGGACCTCATGGCCATGAGGAAGCGCTCAATCTCCTCCGGCGTCGCGTTCAGCCCAGAGACCGGGGGGTATGGGGCCGGACGCGACGCCCACGACTCCCGAGGAGCCGCGCGGGCGGTGTCACCTGAACCCCCGGCCACATCGCGCGAGCGTCGGGGGGAGTCAGAAGAGCGATGATGCCTCTTCGACTTCTTGTGTTTCTTACCTGACGACTTGGACCCGGAGGAGTGGTGCCGACTCCCGGAGCTGTGACGGCTCCATCCCCGCGACCTGTCCCTCGACCTCCCATGGGACCGGGACCTCACGCGGCGCGGGCCGACTGCCGGAGTTCGAGCCGCCTGCGGGACCGCTCCCGCCTGGCCTTCCTCGAAAGGGCCCGACAGTCGAGGTCGTGGTCGACACCTAGACACGTCAGGCACAGGCGGTGAGGATCCGTGACCGACATGGTGCGGTCGCAATCGTCATAATGCTTGAATCCAGGCATCCCTACGGCACCGATCGGAGTCGCAAGACTTCGAAAAGGATCAAAAATGATCACCAAAAAGTTAGTCAAAAATTGACGGGGTTACTGCTTTTTCCAGATCTGCGCTGGCTGGCGCGGAAAAAAGAAGAACTGACGTCAGCACGCGGAGGCGGCGTCTAAGTACTCCGACGACGTCATCACGGCGCCCACGACGGACGCGGAGCCGCAGACGACGCCTACTGACGCGCAAGCGTACTGCTACGCAAAAGTTTCCGGATCCAGTCTGACGCCTGGGGATATTCTAAGGTAAGGAATCTATCACTCACGTGTCTCTTTCAGATGTCAGCGCGCATGGGCGGCGTCTAAGTACTCAGACAACGTCATTCCGGCGCAGACGACACCGACGATGGACGCGGAGCCAGAGACGACGCCTAACGACGCGCAGGGGTATTGCTACGCAAAAATTTCCGGATCCAGTCTGACGCCTGGGGATATTCTAAGGTAAGGAATCTAATACTAACCTGTTTCTTTCAGATATGCTATACAACATAGGATGAGTGGTCAGAAAGGCAGGGTCACCCGGTGCCAGGCGATGACGCCTGGGGATGTTCTTTTCCACAAGTGCCCCCGTGGCGGGTGTGAGAAGTTGGCCTGATATATAATGTTCACTATTCTAGTGAGCACTTTGTATCAGTACAAACAACCCTTATGGTGATTGGTTGTAAGTCAACCTTATAGACCAGCTATCCTAGTAGCGTGGATACGAGCAGTCTTCGGGCTAAACTCTAGAGGGCGTGTTAAGCCAGCTGTTATACCATCACATATACCCCTTGAACACCAAGTGAAATGACACCACACAAGTGTTGTGAAAATAAACAGTGTATTTTATTAGAATCACAACAGCCCTGTACTCTTTATGAGGACAGGGTACTAAGCACACAACAAAGCTCTTAGGAAAATACTTTAAGTTGCACAATTTACACAAATGCCCGAGGGGCACGAAAAACCATATACTATGGAAGTGGAATGCGAAATTACTAGCAGGTAAGTACTGTACTAATAGGCTTTGGAATCGCTAGGACTACGTTACTGAACCTTCCGATTACTAGTAGGAGGCCTAGGGGACTCGGGTGCAGAGTGTGCACTCTCACGCGGGATGCGGGACAAAGTCTATGGGAGCTAGTAAAAGCAAAGTTAGTGTTCTCGGGCGAACCCGATAAGGTAGGTCGAAAACGACAGTGGATCCTGACCCTTGGATAGTGAGGCTATGCTGGGGCACCGAAATGCCGAAGTCACCCAGCCCAGGGGCTGCAGCTGCATAGGTCTCAAAAGACGTCGGGAATCCTCGTAGACGAACCAGGAGCCTGAAGAAAGAAGTTGCTGGCAGGCGACCAGTGAAGATAGTTCGAGTGATCCAAGCCTGGATCGAAGATGGATGACACCTGAAAGCAGAGGGGACCAAGTTCGTGACTACTAGCCAGTAGTCCGGTGGCACCAGGAGGGCACCGGATGGTAGTCACTTCGACTAGGTGAGTGGGCTACGCTGTGCTCTGCAGATCTCACGGACCAGGAGGCGTTGTCGGCGACCAGGATGGAGGTGCGAGCTGTCCCACGATGGATGATGCTGTCGACGTCGCTGGACCCAGGATTGGGGCAACAAGTCTTGGCAAATTCAAGCCCAGGCGGTGGACCTAAAATGGCGTCTGGAGTGGACCAGGAGGGTCCGGGGTGCTCCTCTCTTGGAAGGGAGCAAGGGTCAGTCTGGAGCAACCAGACCAGCAGCAGTGATGTCGTCGGGCGTCGTTAAGAAGGCCACAAGCCAGCGGGCTAGTAGCCAAACAACGCAGTGAGCAGCAAAAAGCAGAAGGGCCCCACGCAGATCGTGGAGATGCTGGGAGGTTGAACTTCGGTGCTGGAGCTGCTCAGGGTCGGGGCTTCTCGGACCCCAAAGCACTCACCAGAGGATCCCTCGGCGGTCGTGCTGGATAGAAGTCGTGCAGTTCTGATGATGGCCTACGGTTCTCAGCTTAGCTGTAGAGGTAGGTAGAGGTCAGAGGTGCCAGGGAATCCGGGTCTCGTCGAGCTGGTCGGTCGGATTCCTGAGGAAGGACGTGCAGCAAACCGCAGAGTTCTTAGATGGTGCCTGCGGATGCAGGGTGACTACTCCTTAGCCACAAGGGAGAAACCTTGAGAAGAAGTCGAGAGTTCCTTTCGTAGAAAGTAGTTTCTTGATTCAAAGATGATCTAATTTGGAAGGGTCCCCGCTCCTGCCTTTATCCTAAAGAAAGGGGTGGGTACGCGACTAGGTCCTGCCCTAGGGGTGGGACCAGGAAGGGGGGTGGTTACACCCCTCTCCCATGCCGGACTTTCCCCAGGCCAGGGGCTGGTGTGCCCCTGGAACTGGTTCTAGCCGGCAGATGCGTAGTGAGCACCGGGGTGCCACTTGCAGTCACCTTCCTGTAAAGCCCTGCCTACCCAGGATACACAAAACCCTGTCTGGGATGGTGCTAGCACCGCCCCTGACAGGAAACCCTTTGTCCAAGCTCTCCTCGCTGGAAGGACTCCCAGCAGCAGGAGGTCAGACTCGTGTCTGTGGTGGCAGCATCCATTTTGTGGAGCTGAGGCTTCAGTTAACTTTAACCGGGGTTCAAAGTTACATACATGCCGTGTCCCTCTAGAAGGGTGGAATGCTAACCTTGTCGCCAGAATTGGCGAGGGGTTAGTATTCCAATTCGTATGACACCTTACTCAACATGTTTTGATAAAGCAATACCAAAGATAGCATTTAACCGCGAGGATTATAATGCACTTAAGAGTATATGGTATGCGTTATCATGGAACAGCGATTAGGACTTGGTTCCGCAAGCTGCAAACGGGCTCAGCTCATGCCAGAGCACCATCTCACACGATTCCAAGCACTCTGCCTTCAGGATTGTCAAGGCCTGCCATAGGAGTGACTGATAGGAATCTGTGTGTCCATTTTTAGGGTTAGATATAGGTATACTATATCTACAGCAAGGGGTGATTACACCACCTTGCCCCAGCTGTCGTGCAGCCAGTTGTGTCAGATTTAGATGGCCATCCAGGGGTGGCATAATACATGCTTCAGCCCCTGGTAGGCCCTGGGTACACCTATGCCCTGAGTTACAGGGTCTGATAAGGTGGCCCAGTACCAATTGGAAATGTACCTAAGGTACATGGAATCCATTTTACAGAGAGAGCAGTAGGCCTGGGGTCCTGGTCGGCAGGGCCCCAGGTCAACTAAGTCGGAAAACCAGCAAAACACCAGGCAAAAAGTTGGGGGCAACCATAGTCCGGTATCCACCTTCCTACACAGGGCGTGACCAAGTGCCCAACAAGACTTCGGTGAGGGCATCATTAAAGGACAGCAGTGGCTCAGAAGAAGTGGAACCCTGCTGGAGCACCTCAGTGAGGAGATTTGTCTTCAGGGTAACCATGGAGAGATCGAGGTTAAGGACCTCAGCAGCCTAACGGAGCACCACAGTATATGAGGCACCTTCCTCCATAGTGGGCGGGGGAGAGGCAAGCTCCAGATCAGAGGAGACGTTGAGGCCCCCAGCCTCCTTCAAGTCATCCACCCAATCCTGCTCAGAATCACACATACCAGCAAGCGGGTCCTCAAAACCTTCCCAGTCATCCTCCACCGTCGGCCCAGAAGGCACAGGCCTCGGCGGCAGAGCAGGAACCGGTGAAGGAACAAGCTGGCGCTGGTTCCCAATTTGTATCCCAGGCGGGGACAAATCCCTCCGGGAACCGAAGCAGAGGTGGAACCAGTGGTATCCACTGTGGCGCCCCCGGCAGAGCTGAGGGCGGCCCGGGGCCGGAGCCGGCAGCATTGGACCTCTTGGCGCAGAGGACGGAGCCAGGGGAGCAGGATCCTGCGGTGACAGGGGAGGAGCCGTTGGCGGCGCCAGTGCAGGATCCGCCCAAGGAGTCGACGGACCAGCAGGATCCGGACACGGGATCGCAGGGCCCGAAGGCGCACCGGCAGAAGCCCGAGGCCTAAAAAGGCGGTCCATGGCAGCAAGAAATTCTTGCATTTGTGTGGAGTCGCCGACGGACCCGGGTAAGGCGGGTAGGCCGCAGGACTCCCAGGCTCCAAAGAAGCCACAGGGGCGGAGCGCCTGTCCCCCTCATCCGTATCTGGGGACCGACGGGGGGACGTCGGAGAGCGAAATCGCTTCTTCGACTTTTTTGTGCCATTTCTTACCCGGATACGAAGGGGAAGAGGAGTGGTGGTCACGGGAACATCCCCCGGATCTGGCACTGCGCGGGACGAGTGACAAACTTCAAACAACTTCCGGCGCCGTTCCCTCAGGGCCTTCGGGCCATATCCCTACAGTCCAGACAGGACCGGGAGTCATGGTCGCGCTCCAGGCAGTAGAGACAGACATCATGAGGGTACGCCACCGACATATTGCGACAGCAGATTCGCAAGACTTAAAACCAGGCATCCCTACTCGCAGCACAGAAAACCAACACGACACAAAAGTCTCAAAAAGATGCAAAACTTTCCGGATCCAGTCTGACGCCTGGGGATATTCTAAGGTAAGGAATCTATCATTAACGTGTCACTTTCAGATCACAAATGTACTCTGAAATCCTGTTTAGCCAGTAACAGGAGTAACTGTCCAAATTAAGATTATGAGGAACAACGGAACACTGCATGCCAATATTTTCACCCTGACATGCCAGCAGCTTAAGGCAGGAAAAATGTGTGCGTGCGTGGGAGGAAGGGGGGGGGGGGGGTCGAAAAACGGACTCCCTTGTACTATTTTCCATTTGTTAAGGGCAACCTCATAATTCTCCAGTATTGCCACATCATGTAAGTAGCAATACCGTGGTTTCTGCAATGCGGGCAGGAACATGTATGCCATATTCCTGCATCATTCGTAATGAGTTTAGTCAAATCTGGTTTAAATTACAGCAGGATTCACTTGCCTGACGTGAATTGTTCTTTGCTTCCAAACTGGGGTAACGTGAGAGGTAACATTTTAACTATATTTTAAGAACTTTGTATTATCACTGGATCTTAAGAAACTGGACCGCAACTTTCTGTTCAATTTTCTTTGTGCGTAGCCGATGAGAAATTGGCCATTAGAAGCACTTTATAAGATCATCTGTCCGATGGATTCACAATCGCCAGGCACAGGCATAGCAGCAGAGAAGTTTTAATAGACATAAGGGGGAGGGGCGGCTCCCAGCACACAGCAGAGACTGCTGAGAACTTAGAAGCGGGGAACTCTTGAAAAAAGGACCATCTCCACAGCTTAAATGCAGCTGCTTCTTTCAATGCCGCAAACGGGTACATTTGACAAAAAAGGCACCATTAAGACTACATGAAAGGCTCAAGACAACATCCTTTCAATGCTTTGTACTTCAGTAATCAACAGATGTACTTATTCACCCTTCCCCTCCCTCTTCTTCCCTCAAACCCGATCAAGAACTATTTCTGAATGGTAGGAAATAATTCCACTTTGTACATCTTTTAGTTAATCAAGACTTTCTATTCAGCAATTTGACCTTTTGTTCAAAACAGGATTATCAGTTTTTTCGCCAGTTACCAAGGGCGACTCGCATGGTGAACATAATTGCAATAATTTGCAAAACACCATGGCAACCCACATTACAACTAGGTAAATACTGGTCTTTTGTGCTACATTGTTATTTTCAGAGATGCTGAAGTCAAAGAACGAGTGACAAATGAACACAAAATTTATATTTGCTTTGTCTCAAAAGAGAAGAAAATTGATAACGCGAATTGGGGGGGAACCGACTACAGCTGTAATTTCTAACTTGATTAATTAGGATGGTAACAGGCCTTAACAGTATATTCAACAAACAGCCCTGACTTTGTCTCTCCACCCACCTCTTTTTCTTGCGCTACAATGCAGCCACAATCAGCTTTTCTTCCCCTGCCCACCTACCCAGCCTCCACCTTCCTTCCAAAATTCACCCAGACAAAGTTCTTCAGCCAGGAGAACAAACATTCCCCATTTGCTCTTTTCTTTCACTTAATGGAATCCTTAATTACAGAATTGGGTCTCTGGCTCTCCCCGTCACCCCTTCAAACTCTTTATTACACTGAAAACAGAAAAAGCGTCGAGTCAGACAGGGGAGCCACAGACATTTTGAGGACTACACTTTACTGCCACTGGCATCTGTTTAGCACAGACAACAGGGCCCAGCCTCACACACAAAATACATCATAAATCTTCTCGGGCGATACACTAAGCTAGTAAAATTTAGATGCTAATGCACACTTCAAGATGAAAGTTGGATCTCAAAAATTAGAACAACCAATGTGCAGGTCGCTGAATAGGAACTTGAAAATTATATCAGAATTGTTTACAATGAAAAACGGCTGCGGGAGTAAAACATCTTATGTACACTTTGCATAGGGATGACAATATTTTAAACCTATAAACAATTTTAATCCTGATGGCATAAAGCAAACATCCCCTTGAAAAACGAAAAAGACTGACATTAAAATAGGATAGACAGACCTTCAGTATAAATCTAAACGTTGAAGCATCAAGGGCAAAGAGACAGCCAGAGGTATACTCAGGCGGCAGCGTTATTTCCATTGTAAAAAACGTCAATTGGTTTGAAACGTAAAACATTTCTTGACCGAACTCATATTATTTTCAATTTCGATGCTGTCAGAAAATAAAAAATATAACAACCTCGCTACACTTAGTCAAATCAAATAAACCGAGCAGATCTGTTGTTGAGGAGAAACATGGTCTCGAGACTTAGTTGAGAGAAACAGGTAAATGATAACCACTGTATTAATTTGCTAGATGTGAATAGAGGGCTGTGTGGCCAAAAAGCCTGAAGATCTTAAAAATAGTATTTCCTTATTTAGATGACTCAGTGTTAGAAAGCCTTTTACTACCAGGTCACTGAACCAACCCCTGCCAAGTTGACTGGGATTAAACAATGCTCCGGTCCAGAAGCTGTGATCCAACCCATTTAGAAACAGACTGGTGGTTTCGTGTTCAGTTCTCAGCCATTGTCTACATTAACATGACCCTGGCCTCAGCAGATACTCGCCTTTTACAAGTGGGCTACTATGGGGCACCCATGGATGCACATTGTTTATTACCAAAGTTAGAGTTAAGTCTTTTACCACTAAGAATTCAGATGTTCTATTAATGGTAAACACCCTATTTTCCTCAACCATATTTAAATTTAGCCAAAATACATATTTTTGAAATGCAAAACGTTTCATTGAACCCTAAAGCTAAACTGCATTATTAACATCTAATTGTTCAGTTGTTTAAATGACATTTAAAAACAGAAACTGTTCTTATTTTCAATTCATTTGCAACATATAATAAAAACATGAATACGTTCTAACTTTGATCTAAAATTATCAGGCCACCCTGTGCAAACAAGTTAGCTTTCACTGTGTCCATGTGAAGAGAATATTATATAATAAATGTTAAAAAGTACATTTGAAGAGGTATAACAGTTCCTATAATTTGTAATGTTTGAAAACTAAAATAATTAGAAAATGAGAACCAGTAAGAATACAATTTAGTTTACACGACACATTGAAACGTTTTTAAATTATTAAAGAATATATCTAATGAGAAAGAAAGGGGGTGCTCTTTAATGCTCTTACATATTAAAGGTTCAGTCCCCTTTTTCCATCATCTGTCTTCCCCAACCCTTTTTTTTGTTTTGCTAACTTGCACTTTCCCATGCTTTATAAGAAAACAAGTATATTTAAACGTCAATCAACCACATTTTCATAAGCACTAAAAATGTCTGTCCAAGCAGAGGATACCCTCCAGCCCCTAAAGCACTCGAATGTAAACACGGGCTCTATATATGACACACCGCAAGAAGTTATACTAGTCACTAGTGTGATCAGGTCCTGGATGTTCACGGTCATGATGAGTACGTGAGCAACTGCAGCGCACAACTGGAGATTCACTGAAAAACTGTGCCCCCCCCCCCTAAACATGTGCGCGTTTGCTTCGGATGGACAGCTCAGGCAAGTCATTAACTAACAACTGCTGTCAGGTCTGTTTTATACGGCACACGCAGAATTTTCGACGTGCCAAAATGAAAATAAACCTCAGTCTCCCGCCCCCTCCCCCACGGAGAGCTTCGACAAGTTATGGTCCCAGAAACACAGACCATGGACCAGAATCTTCCGAATCAAGGTGGTTAGCAGGTCACAAACACCTGGCAGTTACCTAGAAATGTCCAAAGCAAAACAGCGCGGGCATACGTTTTATGGCAGCGTACTCGTGCACGCTACCTTACACAGACTTCTAAACACGAAGCACCGAAAATACATGCTATATCTGCTGACAAAGACAGTGACTGGAGCACAGGCAGGCGCATATCACCTAGAAAGGCACATAATTACACAGCCCAATCGGCAACAACATAAGAAAATAATAACATAACCTGGCGTTTGTGTAACTGCGTGCCCGCACTGAAATAACCCCTTGGAATAGGTGAACTGTGAAGCTCCAGGCCAGTGCCTACCACCGGCTATGTTTCTGCAATCATCTCAGTAGGAACAGAGCTCACATTGTGTATTCCTAAGCTTCGACAACATCACTCGTTCTGCACATCTAGAAGGAGATACAATTGACGGCCTACGTGCTCACAATCTACTATTTGCACAGGTGGGAATACTCATAATCCAATCAAGTGTGGCTTTGAAACCAAAGGACACACAGTATCACCAAGCAGTTCAGTGTAAGCTGTTAAAAAAGAAAAATATTATTACACAGTTAAGCCTGTCTCAATTGTCACGTAGCCCCAAAAGGCACTGCAGGATAGGAAAGACTCAAAGGATCCTTAACGTAATAATATATTAGGCTGTCTATCGGAATCCTTGCTGCAAACATCCTTTAAGGATAGTCGTGTTTAGTACTTTTAAGTCGCGCGTTTATTAAGAATAGCTTTCAGGCTAATTGTACCACCACCTGCGTGTGCATGAGCTAATAGACTAAGATTAACAACCCTGGCTGCATCAGTGATGTACTGAGACAGAGAACTGGCATCTTGAACACAAGCTTGCCCATGTGTAGGGATGAAGGACGGGAGATAGAATTACTACCTTTCTGCCCGACTGGTGCATTTCCAACAGCTGTACAAAATGTATTCCACCACGCAACTTTGTGAAAAACAGGCATTGAAAGCTTTGCCACCACCACGCAAAAAGAAAGTATGTCTGTATGCTACGATTTAGGTTCCGTTTGCCTTTATCTAGGGTTTTTCAATTATTTGAGGTCAAATACATTTATTCAAGCAACTTAAGTAACATTATCTTTTGGTGCAGGTAAGTGATTGATTAACTTGCACCTACTCGAATGTCTGCCAGCAGTCTCTTTTAGCACTTGCAAGATCAGATACTCTAATAGGAATTATGGTTCTGACATGTCAGTGCGCTTCCTCCGAGACACGACTGAAAGAGAGCATGCGTGAAATTGACAGCTACTTAAAGACGACATTAACCTTTAGGTTGCATGACTGATTTTTCCAACTAGTGGAATATTATTAACAAGCAACCCTTAAAACAGTGCTAAAGGAACAAAAAAATAAATCGATAACAGTGTGAAAATGGTGAAGCGGGCAGGTCAGATCTGTGGTAACGAGCCAGTGACCACCCACTGACCACAATTCCTAAGGTCTGAGCAACATCCGCGCATCACTCATGGTGTGCCCTTGAAAATGTTGCTTTAGCTCCAAGTCCACCTCACTAAATCGATTTCCACTCCTCCTACTTTACAATTCAACGGTCTAGCACACAACATTTTCCACATAAGTGGAAATTGATTTGCAGATTGTTCCATGATGTGTGACGTCAAGACAATCTGCAGGATGCGCCACTGAAAGACAATGGCCTCTAAAGAAAAGGACGCAAATAGCTGTCCATGTGCATACATGTTGGAAACATGCCTGTGTGTGAGAAGAGTCAGAAAATTACAGTTGCTTAACTTGGACATCAATTTCACCTTCCAGGAATTTGGCCATCAATTGGATATTTATAGAATCAATCAATCTAGTTCCGAGGGATACATTGTGGGGAATACTAATGGAATTGGGAGCCCCAGATTACCTCTGTCACGAGATGAAACGCCTTCCCAAGGCAATTTCGCCCAAATATGGTATGGCAAAAATGGAGAACTTTCAGCTCCCTTCCCAGTAGAGAAAGGTTTACCTCAAGACTGCGTCTTGGCCCGACTCTTTTTTTCCTTTTTCATAAATGGTTTAATAGAGTCATTGATGGCAGGAAAAGATATTGATGCCCCCAGGTTAGTGAACCGCAAGATACCTGCCCTGATGTTCGCAGACGACACCCTTTTGCTTTTGAAATCTCCCATGGGCATGCAAAGGGTCCTAGATGCATTTTGTGTCTTTTGTAAAAACAGGGGTCTTGAGATCAATCTCCAGAAAACCAATCATATAGTCTTTAATGCAAAGAACAGCACTCGCCCAAAACCCTGTCTAGATGGAAGGGCTCTAGAGAGAGTGTCAACTTTTGAGTACTTTGGGATTACACTAACTGAGAAAATGGATCGGGGGTCCCAAATAAAGAAAGCTAGCCTAAAGCTGGTCCAGTCCTCGGAGGGTATTTTAAAGGCATATAATAAGTGCACACAAAGTGATAGGCCCTGCGGCCGAACTCTACAAGGCACAGGCTAGGGGTGCTGCCTTGTATGGAGCAGAATTATGGGGCCACTGCTCAACTACCCCTTATTGGTAATAGAGAACTCTTTTGCTAGAAAACTTCTGCGTCTCTCCTCTAGTTCCTCTCTAGCTCCCCTTAGAATGTGCTCTAGTTCCCCATAGAATGTACCTCGGGATTAGCCCTATCGCGGATGAAGTACCGTTAATACCCCTCCTATTTTGGGGACAACTATGGAGCACTCCCAAACTTGCCTCATATAGGGGCGAGTTGAGAGACGTTATGAGCCTACAAGATGCTGGAAACCTCCCATGGTTGGCATATATTAGGAACACCTGCCAGACCCTGGGGCGGGCAAACCTGTGGAGTTCTGCTGAAGAAACATGCACCGAGACCCCCAGAAAGGTACTCCTTGAGAACTTTAGAGAATTAAAACTGGTCCAGCTATGGAGGAATGCGCCTATCCCTTGGGTTCATGGAAGTAAAAATGCAATATAGGCTAGAACTGGCGCTCGATGACATCCAGCCGCTTGTTGCAAAGACGCTATTCCTCTAATTCAGATATGGGATACTTCCGCTCCGTTCATTCACCATCAAGTGGTCGGGTGAACGGAGTCTGGATTGTCCTGCGTGCGAGAATGTAGAGGAAACTGAAATGCATGTACTTTTCTTCTGCCCTGCCTACAGGAGGTCTAGGTCCCGCTGTCTGGTATAGCTGTGCAGGAACCTGGAGTTTAGACATTGCCCCGAGGCCTTTAGGTTACTCAAGTATGACACTCAAATGCCCACTGTGTTCTCCATCTCACATTTTTTGCATTCTATGTGGTACACTCGTAGAGCTATTTTAAAGAAGTATCTATAGGCCAATTTGAGCTCAGCATTAACTACTATGTCTTCCAGAATATGTACCCTCTTCTTTCTTTTTCTGAATAATCTCAACCATTTCTTTACCGGTTCGCCACCATTTTGTATATAATTCGTTTTTATTGGAGTTTCTTAAAAAGTTATCTCTACATTTTATCTGGTATTGCCATTGTCTTTTTAAAATTTTCGATATTCCACTACATTTGGATACTTTGCTACCTAGTGCACTATTTATGTGTTCCTTTAAGATAACTTCCTCAAATGAAATTGATCTTTCGTCCAGTACTAGCTCCTTGATAAAGCACTTGCACTTTGTCTCACACTATATGGCAAATGTAGAGGTTTTGTAGAAAAAGTATCCTGCACACGCCTTTGTCTGAGGACATCCAGAAGAGATGCCTTTTGCAACTCAAGATCTCTGATAGACTTTTATACCTACCCAAAAAAGAGCCATTTATTTACAGATATCACAAATGATGGGGCTACAAATTGTACATAATGTATTGTTTTTATGTCCTTTGATGGCCCTAGTGGCCAAATAAAGATTCTTTTGACTTGAGAATTCATTGGGATACTGGTGCAATAACAAATGCAAGAAAGGCTGATTACAATAATCCATCTAATAAATACATAAGGACAACTCACTATCAGAATGATTCATCATGGTTTACAAATCAACTGCGCTTCGAAAAACTGCACGTATGCACCCTTTCCACTGCTAAGGCAGGAGGCATTTAAGCAAGCAAGCGACTTGGCGGATGACCATCAGGTATCTTAAGCCTGTTAATTTCACACAGGTTTCCTCCTAAACCATAAGGTTTTGACTTTCGTAGGGAAGGTTTGAAGAGTGCCAAAATGTAAGGAAGGGTTCTGTGCTTAATTTGCTTAAGAAATAGCTTTTCTTCAGACCTAGTCAAGTAAAAGAAAAAGTCACTTGCCTCCGCTAACGCCTTATCTGGTAGATTTTCTAATTAGCGGCAGAATTGTTACCATAGAATTATCCCCAGGCATAAGAGTATCCGAAAAATTTTATGAGCAATTTTTCATGTGCACACGCACCCCCTGTGCGCGGGTGGGTGGTTTAATTCGGTTCTGCATGGCGTAACTGGCGTCATCCCCACCAGAAGTGATGTGCACAGTGACTATATAGGCATCAACCTAGACAGCTGACGTTAGTTTCTTTTCAAGTCTTTTCACACCAGGAATGCAGAGACACAAAGAACACTGACCACTGGTGTGGAAATCGCAACCCTGTATGGGGAAAGCCCCGTCCCTAGAAATCTGTTTGAGAGCGGCGAGGATGGGTGGTTCAGTAAGGAATCTGCAGCTAGATAGAGTATCTACCAGAAAAGGCATTACCTAAGGTAAGTAACTTATTTGTTTGATCGAGACGTCTAGCTGCAGACTCCTTACCGTAGAATAGATACCCAAGCAATACCTCCCCAGAGGTGACTGCAAAACAATTTCACACCATAAAGTCCTACAGGACCGAAAGGGTAAAGTGGCCTGACTGTCCAGGCAGTAGTGTCTTGTGAACGTGTGCAGAGAGGCCCAAGTTGCTGCGCGGCAGATGTCCATGACCAGGAATCCAAGTGCTAACACAGCCAACGCAACCTTGGCTCTAGTGGAATGAGCACAAAAGCCCTCATGGCGTTTGCTTCTTGGCCAATGCGTAGCAGATTTCAATACAACACACAATCCAGCGGGAAATGGTCTGCTTCTGCACTGCTTTACCTGTTAGTGCTCCGACATACCCCACGAAGAGTTGGCTGTCCACCTGGAACTCTCTCGTGTGGTCAAAATAAAAAAAACACTTTTTAGGTCCAGGCGGTGAAGACCAAGTTACTTACCTTCGGTAACGATATATCTGTAAGAGACATATATTAGTTATGGATTCCTTACCATAGAATTACCCCCCAGGCGTCAGACTGGATCCAGAGAAATTTTCTTCAGCAGTACCCCTGCACGTCGGTAGGCATCGTCTGTCTATTCCGCATTCAACGCTGGCATCGTGATCGTGGGAATTACTCTGCGTTATCTACTTAGACGCTGACCTTGTGCGCCGACGTCAGTTCTTTACACGACATTCCACGCCAGAAAAGCAGAGCCATGCAAGACACTGACCACTGGTGCATCAAACTAGGGCCCTGAAAGGGAGTCCTTTACTCTGGAAGTCAGTTCGCAGAACTGGGAGGATGGGCAGGGCGGTAAGGAATCCTCAACTAATATATGGCTCTTGCAGATATATCGTTACAGAAGGGAAGTAACTTGTTCAGCTGAAAGAGACTATTAGTTAAGGATTTCTTACCTTAGAATAGATACCCCAGAAATACCAACCCGGGAGGTGGGTCTACGAACCAGGTTCATACCAAGAAGTCCTGGAGAACTGAACGTCTCTCTGGAATTGGCTGTCCAGGCAGTAATGTTTAGTTAAAGTGTACAAAAAAGCCCACGTGGCTGCCTGGCAGATTTCATGAAGGAGGACTCCATGACCAAAAGCAGTAGCGGCTGCCATCGCCCTGGTGGAAATGGGCAAACAACCCTCTTGGAGGTTCCTTTTTCACCAAGGAATAAAACATTTTAATGCAAAGAACGACCCATTGAGAGATGGTTTACTTTTGCACGGCCCAACCTTTCTTGGCACCCACATATCCAACAAAGAGCTGATCATCCACCAGAAATTGTTTTGTGCAATCCAGATGAAATGAAAGATCACATTTTGGATCCAGTTGGTGGAACCTCTCCTCCTCTTTAGAAGGATGCGGGGCGGGAAAAAGGTGGGCAAATTGATGATCCATCCTATGTGGAAAGAGGTAACCACTTTAGGAAGAAAAGGTGGTTTAGTGCGAAGGACAACCTTGTCCGGATGAACAGCCAGGAAAGAAGGTATAGAAGAAAGAGCCTGAAGCTCACACACCCTGCGACCAGAGGTGATGGCAATCAAAAAGGCAGTTTTGAGGGTCAATAGTCTGAGAGGACAATTATGTAGTGATTCGAAAGCAGCGCACATAAGTTAAGTCAGAAAGATTCAAGTCCCACTGGGGCATTGCGAAAGGAATAGGAAGAAACAGGCGAGTAATGCCCTTAAGAGAACGATTCACAATAGGGGACTTAAAAAGAGGCTGATCAGGAAGGCAAAGAAAGGCAGAAATGGACGAAAGATAGCCTTTAAGAGTGCCCAGAGACGAGCCCTGCTGGTCCAAAGAAAGAATGAAGGAGAACCTCTGACAGAGGGGAAGAAAGGGGATCCACAGCCTTTGCTGTGCACCATGCCACAAATTAGTTTCATCTACAGGCGTATACCGTTTTGGTGGAGGGACGCCTGGCTGCCAAGATAACGTTACAGACTTCAGGAGGAAGGTTGAAAGCGGTCAACTGTCGCCGCTCAAACTCCACGTACGGGAGGTGGAGGCTGGACAGGTTTGGGTGGAAGACCGCCCCCTACTGCTGCGACAGAAGATCCTCCCGAAAAGCGTCACCTAGCAAGTTCCTCATTGGAAATTCCAACAAGCAGAACTGCTGACGTTGCACTTTCTCCTCGGTGGCAAATAGATCTAAGCAAGGCTCTTCCCACTGCTGAACGAGTCTTTGTATCACTTCCGAGTGAAGACGCCATTTGAGATCCATCAAGCACCGGGGGCTGAGTTCTTGCGCCCTGGCATTCAGGGAACCTGCCAGCTGTTGAACCACCAAGGACACGCCCTGATGTTCCAGCCACTTCCAGAGACGAAGGGCCTCCTGATAGAGGGTCCAAGACCCCACTCCGCCTTGTTTGTTGCAATACCACATGGCGGAAGTGTTGTCTGAACACCTGCACTACTCTTCCTTTGACAGAAGGAAGGAATGCCTTTAGTGCTAGACGAATCGCCCGAAGCTTCAGAAGGTTGATGTGGAGCCTGGACTCCGCCGTAGACCAGAGGCCTCTGATCGCCGCCTCTCCAATGTGGTCGCCCCATCCCATGAGTGACACCTGTCACCACTGTGAAATCCGGTTGGCCGTTGACCCAGTCCTGGTTCGTGAGCCACCACTGTAACTGGTGTGCAGTCCCCGCCGAGATCTGGACAGCATCAGACTGATTCCCCTAATGCTGCGCCCACTGGAACTTTAGGTCCCACTGCAGAGCCCGCATATTCCACCTGGCATGATCCACCAGAAGGATGCAGGAGGCCATGAGGCCAAGCAGCCTCAGGGTCATTTGTGAGAAGTTGACCTGGTATATGATGTTCACTATTCTAGTAAGCACCTTGCACCAGTCCAAACAACCCTTATGGTGATGGTTGTAAAGTCAACCTTATAGACCAGCTATCCTAGTGGTAGCATGGACAAAGCAGTCTTAGGCTAAACTCAAGAGGGAATGTGAAGCCAGCTGTTTTACCATATGCAATCCCTTTAATACCAAATGAAAGGACCCCACACAGGATATATATTCAAAATATATATGTATACATTTCTAAAGCAATCCCCTGAACTCTTTATGACCACAGAAGCACAAGCGCATAACAAGTAACTTAAACTAACATAAAAAAGTTGCACAAATATGGATAGGGCAGAGTGGCACGCTAAACCATATACTAAAAAAATGGTATAAGGACCACGTCACGAACAATGGTAAGTCCTAGGGGCTTGGGAATCGCTGGGGCTACACTGGGCTAACTATAGTTAGGGAGCAGGAGGCCCACGGGATGCGGGTGCAGTGTCTAAATGCACACGCGTGCACACATAGAAGTCAATGGGTGCGCAAAGTTAGAAAGTTAAAGGTTTGGGAGTCTTCCGACTGGACTAGAAGCTAACCACTTGAAACTAGGATACTAAGAGAGTTACTCTTTACAGGAGCACCGTAGTACTTGCGTTACCTAACCCACAGGAAGCGGGTGCATAGGTCCCAAAGAGTGTCGGGTTTCGTCGTGGAGTTCTATGGAGCCTTGGAGAAAAGATGCTGCAGGCGGCCAGGAGAGAAGAGTCCGGGTGGATCCAAGGGTGGATCGAAGATGTAGAGGACCTGAAAGCAGAGGGGACAGAGTCTGGGTCAAAAGCCAGTGACCAGGATGGAACCAGGCGATGTCGCGAAGTAATGAGGTGCTGATGGGAAGCTTGTCTTTGCAGCCACGTGGATCAGGAGGCATCAACGACGACCAGGAGTCAGGCACGGACTGTCCCACGAAGGCTCTCGCTGTCGGCGGTGTCGGCTTCGGGATTGGAGTCAACAAGCCTTGGCAAAGGCAACCCATGCAGAATAAGAAGTAGGCTTTTTACTCAGACCAGCAAGGTCTGAGGGGCTGCTTCTTTTGAGGGAAGCAAGAACCTGTCTGGAGCAACCAGAACAGCGGTGAAAATTCAAAGGATTGTCGCCAAGATGGCCACTAGCCAACGGGCAAGTGACCGGGCATACGCGTCGAGCAGGAAAATGCAAAAGGGCCCCACGCAGAACTCGTGGAGGGTGCAGGGCTGATCTTTGGTGTAGATGCTGCTCGGGGCTGGGGCTTCTCAATCCCCAATGCACAGCTTCGAGGAGGCCTCGGGGGCTGCACAGTTAGCAGGTCGCAGACTTTTCAAGATGGTCGGTCCAACGTCTCTCGTCGCCTCCACGGGTCTCAGCTTAGCAGGGACTGAGGATCGGGCTGTTGGATGTCTGGGAATCCGGTTCTTGTCAGGCTCTGTGCTCGGGCTCCGGCGTGAGGCGGCGACAAAGTAAGCCGTTGATCACTGAATGGTGCCTGCTTGTGCAGGGTGGTCACTCCTTGACCAAAAGGGAGTTTCTTCAGTCGTCTTCTTCAAGTAGATCGTCGAAGGTCCAGAGTTTCGTTTCAGAGTTTCAGTCAGGATTAATCTAAAGTCTTGGGACTCAGCTCCTACCTACATACCAAATCTAGGGGCTGGATTACCTGCTAGGTCCCTCCTAGGGGTGGGACCAGGGAAGGGGGTGGTTACACCCCTTTCCCTTTGTCCAGTTTCGCGCCAGAGCTGGGGCTGGAGTGCCCCAGCACCGGTTTGAACTGGACGATGCATGGGACACCTTGAGTGCCCCAGGCAGTGTCTCATTCCTTTCAGCCCTCCCTGTCCCAATGCACAAAATCCAGTCTGGTGTGGTGCTAGCATCTCCCAAGGCAGGAAACCTATTGTCCAAGCCTCCCTCGCTGGAAGGACTCCCAGCAGTAGGAGGTCAGACTTGTGTCTGTGGCAGCAGCATCAATTTTGTGATGCTGAGGCTCTGGTTAACTTTAACCGGGAATAGTAGGAACAACATGTCTTCTCCCTCTAGAAGGGTGGAATGCTACCCCCGTCGCCAGAACTGGCGAGGGGGTAGTATTTCAAATCGTATGACACCTTACTCAACATGTTTTGATAAAGCCAAACCAAAGTTAGCATTTAACCGCGAGGTTCATAATGCACTTAAGAGTATATGGTATGGCAATATCCTAGATCAGCTATAAGGACATGGTTCCGAAAGCTGCAGACAGGTTCAGCACATGCTAGAGCACCATCTCACATAAAACCAAGCACTCTGCCTCCAGGATTGTTAAGGCCTGCCATAGGAGTGACTTATAGGTATATATGTGTCTAGATATAAGGTTAGATATAGGTATACTATATCTAAAGCAAAGGGTGATTATACTACCTTGCCCCAGCTGAGTGATCAGCCAGTTGTGTCAATTTGGGTGGCCATCCAGGGGTGGCATAATACATGCTGCAGCCCCTGGTAGGCATTGGATGCAGCTATGCCCTGGGTACCTATAGTACACTGTACAGGGCTCATAAGGGGACCCAGTATCCAATTGTTGATGTACCTAGGGTACATGGAGTCCATTTTAAAGAGAGCAGATAGTTGGCCTGGGATCCTGCTAATCAGGGCCCCAGGCTAAGTCGAAATCCAGCTAAACACTAGGCAAAAAATCTGGGGTAACCATATTCGGGTATCCACCTTCCTACACACACTATGGGCAGCCCCCTCCTCCGTAGCCACGGTAGGAGGGGAGACAAAACCAGTGTCTGGCGAAGTGTCCATACCACTGGCCTCCCCTAGCTCACCTGCCCAGTCCTGAGAAGACTGGCACTCACGTGCCAGAGGGTCCTTGGACTGCTCCCAATCCTCCTCGCCACCCATCTCCTGATACTCCGGGTCAAAGGATGGGGCCGGGTCGTAGAAGTAAAAATCTCCTGGCGGCGTCATACCCGAATCGAGGGTAGGACTGGGGACGACGGAGTCCTGGGACTGCGCCGGCACCGGCGAGGTCGTAAGGTCGACCGGCGACGACCCGGATCCAGAACCAACGGGGCCCTGCGAATATACATTTTAGAAAACAGACCATCAATACCATCAGAAGTCTGTTCACACTGGCCACTTATTCCCCAACATAAACGCGCGATCCCGGAACCAGACGCGTTTCCGGGACCAAAGTGGCAGAGTCAGTACAAGTCGCAGAACAGAATGACCGCAGGTAGCAAGGAATGGAATACCGGCAAAACCGTAACGTAATCTCTACCCTTTTTAAAAATAACTGAACTACTTATCATTGTTATAGCAGGCCTCCCTGACCCACATGGATCCTGATGAGGTAAAACAATACCGCAACTTAAGGTATGTGAAACGCGGCTGATTTCGGCTGACTTTGATAAACTATTGACACCATTTCACTATAATTAAGAGCAGAGGTGAACGCGATGCTGCAGCGCACAATAATAACTTGAAACACGGAGTAACTTTGGCATCATGGTAACTTAATGAACAGGTTGATATATATAAGGGCCCTAGAGGAGGGAAATGAAACTGACGACACGTTTGTACAAAACGAAGCTAGTCGCACGTATACAGACTAACTAGAGCCATCAAGGAGACTTGACATGGTAACCTAATGAACGGTTTGTTATAAACAAGGGCTATAGAGGAGAGAAATGAAATTGACAACATGTTTGTACAAAATGGAGCTAGTCACACGCAGATAGACTATCTAGAGCCATATAAGAGATTTAACAAACATGAATCATGACGCAACCGTCACCGCAGAATGGGTGACCAGACACCGGTACTGAGTAGAGAAAACGTGCCATTCTTATAAACAACCGGGAGATTAATTATAGAGATTGCCATTTATGGGAAAGTCGACCCTGACCAAGAGTTAGGGAGGTCAGATGAAGTATTTTTAGTTGCTATGCCATTGAGCGTTATATATGTTCCTGGTATTTAGAAACCAGTTTACTAGTCTTGTGTAAACCCAACCCCCCTATCCCTAGGTCTAGTTTGTCACTTTCTTTTCACAGGTACCAAGCGACCTCTAAGGAACAGTAGAAAGTTACGTTTCCTTTCACACTGGCACAGTAGGAAATACCTACATGTACTTTTCACATATGGAGACCCCAGAGGTCTCTATACACTCTACACCCTGGTCCTGAAGAAAGCCCAATTGACCGACTGGCGACAATTGGCTGAAACATGTCGACCTAGATCACATCCTTTAGTGTGAGAGAGTCATAATCACTCTCAGACACCTACATTGTTTTTACTGCCTCCAAAACCAGAACTATTAAAATATAAATCTGGGATTGAGAGACTTTTAACTACCTTCACTAAACTCTATCACTGTCACTATCACTGATCACTACTGCTCTTAACAAAGGGTATTACCTCCTGGTGGAGGTTGCATAACAACTAAACCCAATGATTATGCAGACACGTGTGAGGGCTAGCGGAGAATCAAGATATACCGCTTGAATTACCATCAACTACAAGTGCATGAGGGTTTTTTAACTGGGACTAGAAAGAACCTACCCCGCATACCCTAGTTATGCAGGACAAGTGATCCTTCTCATTTGATTAGATGGTGAGCATATATAACCAAGGCTCTCCTCACCTCTGGATGGGGACACCACCCATGATCCACTGGGCATCTTCGGCTGAGTTGGTCTGCTCGGGCATTCAAAGAACAGCAAGATACTGAACCACCAGGGCTATGCCCTGCTTTTCCAGCCAAGTCCAGAGATGCACAGACTCTTAACACAGGGTCAGCGACCCCACCCCACCTTGCTTGTTGCAGTACCACATGGCGGTCGTGTTGTCCGTGAACACCTGAACTAGCCTCCCCTTGATGGACGGCAAGAAGCCTTTTAGTGCCAGCTGGATCGTCCGAAGCTCCAACAGGTTTATATAGAGCCAGGCCTCTGCCTGAGACCAGTGTCCTCTGATGGACGCCCCATCCCAGAAGGGACACATCCTTCACTACCGTGCGGTCTGGATGGAGATGGGAGAGGGGTCTGCATCTAACCCTATCACAGTTTTATAGCCACCACTGCAAGTCTATCACAGGCCCCTCTGAAATCTGAACCAGGTCAGTGAGATTTCCTCGATGCTGTGCCCATTGGAACTTCAGGTCCCTTGCATAGCCTGCATGTGCCATTTGGTATGGTCCACAAGAAGGATGCAAGAGGCCATGAGTCCCAGCAGCCGCAGAGTCATTCTCACCAAATTCCAGCAGAGAGGCGGAAATATCAATATGATAGCCCGCATATCCTGAACTCGCCACTCGGGAATATAAGCCCAAAACTGCACTGTGTCCCGAACTGCGCAGATGAAGGGGAGCGTCCGAGAGGGAGTAAGGTGTGACTTGGGCACGTTGATAGTGAACCCCAGCAAATGTAAGAGGTTTGCCATGATCTGCAGATGGGAGACAACTGCCTAGGACAAGCCCGCCTTCAACAACCAGTCAGCTCTACGCAGCTGAGTTGCGACCACCGCCATCACTCTTGGTGTACACCAGCGGGGCACTGGTGAGGTCAAAGGGGAGCACAGCAAACCGAAAGGGATCCTGGGACACTGTAAACCACAGACAGCGATGATGGGTTGGCAGGACAGGAATGTGTTAATAGGCATCCTGCAAATTCAACGCTACTATCCAGTCTCCCAGGTCTAGGACAGTCAGTACCTGAGCCAGAATGAGAATCTTGAATTTCTACTTCTCGAGGAAGTAGTTGAGGGCTCTGAGGTTGAGGATAGGACCGTGGCCTCCATCCTTCTTTGTAACTAAGAATAGCGGGAAAAGCAATCACAGACAATTTCTGGCCCTGGAACCTTCTCTATAGCTCCGTTGGCCAAGAGATCCTGGATCTCCTTGCGGAGTAGTGCAAGATGATCCTCCGCCATCCGATCGGGAGTTGAAGGCATCAAGGAAGGGTGTAGTCTCAAAGTGGAGGGAGTATCCCTCCCCTCTGGACTTCCTGCAACACCCAACTGTCCGAGGTGAAGACGCGCCAGTGGTAGAGGTGATGGTGTATCCACGAGTGACCCTCGAAGCTGTACATCGGGGTTTGAGAAGCCCCAGCCCTGAGCCTCTCTTGCACCGAAGCTCACCCCTCTACACTCCCAGAGTACGCGGGGGGCCCTTCTGCATCTTTTGGCTCAACGCGTTGGCCCGGTCACTTGCCCGTTGGCTTGTGGCCCCTGTGCCGACGAACCTTGAAATCTGACTTGTGAATCTGGTTGCTCCAGACTTGCACTCGCTCCTCTGAAAAGGAGCACCCGCTATGACCCTCCTGGTCCGAGTATTAAGCCATCTTTGAGTCCTGCGTGGGTTGCGCTTGCCAAGGGTTGTTTGCTCCAACCCGGAAGCCGACACCGCCGACAGCGAGAGCCTTCGTGGGACAGCTCGTGATCCACTCCTGGACATCCTCCGTGCCCCAGAGTCCACGTGGCAGCGGAGAGAAGCTTCACGACAGCGACCTGAAAGCGCCCGACATTGCCTGGTTCCATCTGGCTCCACCCTGGTCACTGCTAAGTGGCCCAGACTCTGTCCCCTCTGCTTTCAGATCATCTTTATCTTCGATCCACCCT
The DNA here is from genome assembly GCF_964263255.1 of Lissotriton vulgaris. Lineage (NCBI taxonomy): Eukaryota > Metazoa > Chordata > Amphibia > Caudata > Salamandridae > Lissotriton > Lissotriton vulgaris. The sequence goes on along the minus strand of NC_141696.1, from coordinate 636,551,993 downwards.
TGGATCACACCGGACACTTCTCGACTTATGAAATGAAACTCTGAACCCTTCGACATCCTACTCGACGTAGAAGACTGAAGAATCTCCCTTGTGGTCAAGGAGTTACCACCCTGTGCAAACAGGCACCATCCAGCACCTCGACGTTTGCTTTGTTGCAGTTCCCGCCGGAACACGAGCGACAGAGTTTCGTTTCCTAAGTTTCAGTCAGGATAATCTGAGTGCGTTGGCACTGCTCCCATTCTTATACCAATCTAGGGGGCTGGATTACCTGCTAGGTCCCCTCCTATGGGTGGGACCAGGAAGGGGGTGGTTACACCCCTTTCCCTTTGTCCAGGGTCGCGCTGGGGCTGGGACTGGGGCTGGTGTGCCCCAGAACCGGTTTGACCGGATTTTGCAAGGGGAAGCCTTGTGCTCCCCAGGCAGTGTCTGGTTTCTTTCAAACCTCCCTGCTACAATCCACTATCTCCTGTCTGGGGTGGTGTGACACCTCCCCGCGACAGGAAAGCCTTTGTTCAGGCCTCCTCGGCTGAGTTTCGGTCAGCAGCAGAAGGTCAGACTTGTGTCTGTGGCAGAAGCGTCCATTTTGTGATGCTGAGGCTCTTTTAAAATCAACCGCGTTTCAGTAAAGTAACATGTCTTCTCCCTCTAGAGGGGTGGAATGCTATCCCCGTCGACAGGACTGTCGAGGGGATAGTATTCCAAGTCGTATGACACCTTACACGACATGTTTTGATAAAGCCAAACCAAAGTTAACATATAACCGCGAGGATTATAATGCACTTAATAGTATATGGTATGGCATTATCCCGGAACAGCTTAGGGAGTTGTTCCCGACAGCTGCAGACAGGCTCAGCTCATGCTCGAGCACCATCTCACGTTAAACCACGCACTCTGCCTCCAGGATTGATAAGGCCTTCCATAGGAGTGACTTACAGGTTTATATGTGTCCAGATATAGGTTTAGATATAGGTATACTATATCTAAGCAAGAGGTGATTACACCAACTTGCCCCAGCTGAGTGATCAGCCAGTTGTGTCAATTTAAGAACCAGCCAGGGGTGGAAAAATCTATGCTGCAGCCCCTGGTAGGCCTTGGTGGCACCTATGCCCTGAGCACCTATAGTGCATGGTACAGGGGCTGACGAGGAGTCCAGTTCCAATTGGGTTATGTACCTATAGTACATGTATGTGAATTTAGAGAGAGAACAGCAAGCTGTGGGTCTGATTAGCAGGCCCACAGCCACATTAAGTCGAAAACCAGTGAAGCAAAAAGCAAAAATTGGAGTGACCATAGGATAGCAGACACTACTCTCCTACAGGTTGGCGTGGTTGGAAGCCCCCTTCTGTAGCCATGAAAGCAGAGAAAAGCAGACGCAAGCCAGGTTGTAGTATGGAGGCTCAAGGATTTGGTCGTAGCCCACGAATCCTTAAAGCGCTCAAGCGCTGCATCAGCCTCATCGCCGAAGAGATGTAAGCCATCAAAAGGCATGCCCATGAGGTTTGCCAAGACATCTGCCGAAAAGCCAGACATCCTCAACCAGGCATGGCCATCGTCAAAGAAATCGCTCTGCCCAGCGAGTCTGTCATGTCCAAGCCACAGCAAATCGCAAACTTTGCTGCATCTCTCCTGTCTGATATTGCTTGGGAGAACAGGGTCTGGTCTCCCTCCGAGAAACAAGGCAGCATTTGTGGAACCGTTTCCCCCTACAGAATGGGAATAACGTACGAAAAGGCATGTGGTGTTCACCAACCGCAATGCGAGGGTGGCGAAGAGAAGCTTTTCTTCCCAATGGTCACCAGCCATTTGGATTCCATGTCCAGAGGGGTGGAAGGGAACATACCATTGGAAGGGTGAAGCCTGGACCACAAAGCTTTGGGGGGTGTGGTGGGCAGTGAGGAAAGCCGGGTCACCCGGTGCAAGGCGATGGCGGCAGACAATCGTTCTAATCACAGGAGCCCCTGTGCTGGGTTTGAACCAGGTGCCCAGAAGAACTTCTGTTAAGGGCTCTTTAAAAGGTAGCAAGGGTTCCGATGAGGAGACACTAGGCTGCAGGCCCTCTGTCAAGACATTCGTCTTGACCACCACTGTAGGAAGCTGCAGGTCCAGGACCTACGCACAACCATAGCAAACAACGCCCCTCTTCAGTTTCCAGGATAGGTGGAGACAGCATGCCAGAACCCGGGGAGGTGTCCAGGCCACTGGTATCACCCACTCCTCATACCAGTCCTTGTCTTGGGACTGCAGGATTTCTAAGGGATCTTGCCTCCCCTCCCAATTATTTTCCTCCAATCCTAAGCCTTCAGAAAGGGGGTGGTTAGACGGTATGAAGCTGGACAGATCCGTCGGCCTCTGCGTCGGTGGACACCAAACCGACTCCGTTTAGTCTGGAATGGGGAAGTAGGCACCTGAGACTTTGCAGTCGGATGCGGCATCGGGGAAGGTCGCTGTGGAGGTGTGACCGGCACTGGTACAGACCCAGGAACAGGTATGACAGGAGGCTGAGGCACCAGAGCTGAAGGCACGGGGTCCACGGGATCTCCTTCACCTGGACCTGCGGGCCCGAAGGCCAGTTGGCAGGGTCAGGATGCCCAAACACGGCGCATATGGTGTCGTAAAATTCCTTACGTTGGGCGGGTCAATCCTGCCCCCGGAAAATGAGGGAAACGTGGTGCCCACTCCATGGAACAGGGCCTAGAACACAGAGGCTCCTCCGTCTCGCCGCATGGGGGACGGGGTGAAGTCAAAGCACATTTTGACTTCTTGTGGTGCATCTTACCTGACTACTTTGACTAAGAGGACTTCGAGCCCACCGGAACAATGCTCGACCGTCCTCTCGACCGAGACCAGGAGCGAGATTGATGAGGTGACTTCCGCTGTACATGCCGGGCCCGGCAATCGGAGCAAAACTTTGTGTCATGGTCACCCTCCAGGCATCAGAAAGACACGAGATGTGGGGCCGTTAACGGCATGGCGTGGTGACAGGCACAGCACGGCTTGAACGCCAAAGTCTTTCTACTAGACATTCCTAACACACCAAAAGGAGTCGACAAAAGGTCAAAAAAACGGTTAACAAGTGACAGGGAGTAGCCCTCTTCAATGAATTTTAGCTGGCTGGGGCGGAAAGAAAAGGGCCGACGTCAGCGTGTCTTCTTCAGAAACATGTCTAGAAGTGGGAAGCTGATGCAGACCTGTCAGGCACACACTAGTAGGTTTACAGGGGGCACCTCTTAGGTGTACTCTTAGTGCATTTAATAAGGAATCTAACACTGTCATCAGTGTGAGCTCATCATTCTGAGATGTTTGATACCAAACAGCTTGGAATTCAGTGTAGCCATCATGGAGCTGTGAAACCCGTAATGACATGCTGCCAGTCAATGTACTCAGTATGGCTTTACCGGGCACTTATGTCTAAGAATTGACTTAGACACTAAAGGGGCATATCTACTCATGCAGTTATGCCCTCATAGGAGGCATAGTGCACCCTGCCTTAGGGCTGTAAGGGTGACTTACCTATGCGTCTTGCAGTGCTGGCCTGGCACACAGGGATGTGTGCCGGATCGACTCTTCACTTTTATTTGCACCAAGACACGCAGGCAGCAGTGTGCATGTGTTTTGCGAAAGGTCTCTTAGGTTGGCACAATATATGCTGCAGCTCTCAGAGACCCTCTCTGGTCACAAGGCCCTGGGTTACACTGGTACCTTTTATAAGAGACGCATATGTGTGCCAGAGGTGTGTCAATTGCAGAAACAAAGGTACCGTTTTGGGAAAGAACATAGGCACTGGGAATCTAGTTAGCATGAACCCAGTGCACATTCAGTCAAAGATGCATCCAAATCAGGCAAAAAGTGGAGGGTAACCATAACAAAAGGAGAACGTTCCCACAAGGTTACCTTGGGTACTAAAAAATGAGGAGTGGAAGACTGGAGTAGATAAAGATCAACTCATTTCTAGAGTAACTTAGGGTATGTAAGATGGCCAGGGTAAGTTATTAGGTAAGCTATGGTTCAAGATTACAGATGGTTGGTCAGTCGTAAAAGGAAAACTTACAAGAGGAATAAAACTGGTACCACCATTAAGCTTACATACAAAACTCTTGGATTTTGCACATGAAGTACACATGGGAATTGTGAAAACAAAAGAAAGGTTAAGATTACACTTCTGGTGGCTAGGAAAGGACACAGAAGTGGAAAGGATGATGAGAGACTGTATGCAATACCGAGTAAGTGATAAAGCATTAATTTGTAGGCAAATGCCCATGGTGTGTAGAGAGCTTACAAAATGTCCTTAGAATGAAATTGCAATTGATATCATGGGACCTTTACACGGATAACACTACATTCCTTATCTTACAGTGGTCATAGATTGATACTCTAGGTGGACAGAGTTTACATGTGTTTAGGATAAAATGTCTGCCAATGTGATCACGTTTTTTAATGAAATTTTCAAAAGGGAACGTTATCCCAATTCCATGTTGACAATGGTATTCAATTTTGCTCTACATGGATGAATGCACTGTGTGAAATACTCACAAATGAGTTCTGTGTACCACACATACACAAATGGAGTGGTTTGAAAGGTTAACAAAATATTAACAAAAGAAAGCAAACAGTTGCAAGGAACTAATAATATGAATTGGAAACTAGTACTACAAGACAGAACAACTTATTGCATGCCTCATCATGCAACCACTGGTAAGATATCTTTTCACGTTTTTGAAAGGCAGATCAGCAAATACAAAGTTATGTCCAAGATGGATGATGTGGGGCAAAGGGTTCAAAGGCAATGGAATTGGAGAAAGGAGAAATAAAGGTACAGTAGCAAGAGCGCGGAAAAGAGTACTTTGACAGAGAAAATGTGTAACAAATAAAGCTTATCTTAGAGATGTGGTGAGCAGCAGTAGGATATCAACCAGGGTCAAAGTTTGCAAGCAAGAAGAGAGTAGTGCAATTGTTCGGAATGCCAAAAGGACATGTGATGGCAGAATTTGGAATAAAATTTGTGTTGGGAGTCTTTGGCCACAGCACAACACAATTGAAAATCGCAATGGAGAAGTGAGTATTTCTATCTCATCAGTGAGGTTTCTGCCGCAACTCATAGGAATTTGCATCCGAATGTTTCAAGAGGAAGGAGCAGAAAAATACCTAGATTTAAAAGAGTAACCAGGTATAATTTCTGGCGCACAACCAATATAGGCCAAGTAAGGAGAAATAAATCAGTATCTGAGTGCTCAAAGGAAGAAGGATAGGTTACCACTCTATCCCACACAAACTCAAAATACAATTTTGAGTATCACAATTTATCAACACATTTCTTCCTGAGCTCTACAACAATAAAGATTCAGTATATACTTGTATCAATCAAAACCATTATATAAGTGCAGAGGTAACAGTCTGAATTTCTTCATGAAGTTCAAAAGTTCATGAAAGTAAATTGTCCACAGAAAAGCACAAAATCCAAATATCCAGTTAATGATTGTCCTCCAAATAACTTCTTTGGCAGCCAACACTTGTTTCGTCATATGCTATATACATGCATCAAATGACCATCTCTTACATTTAGGAAAGGAGTGACACTGGCTAACAATGTATATCTGCACTTATATAATGGTTTTGATAGATACAAGTATATACTGAATCTTCATTGTTGTAGAGCTCTGGAAGAAATTTGTTGACAGAAAAATACATAGAACACCAAGTTACATGAAAGATTGTGAGTGTTAATTGCAAATACTTTTGCTAGAAAAAATATAAGAATGTAGTTTATGTAACACCTCCAATTGTTAACGTTAGTAGTTACAGTGGAACAAGTAGATGGGATGGTTATTTAACATCTCATTAAATGAATGAATGAAGACACTTGTATAGCGCACAGCTACTCAACTAGAGTGTCCTGGCGCTCTGACCAGCCTTCACGACACCCAACAAACACCTTGTTGCTAATGCTTTAAAAACTGCTAAGAGAAAGAGAATTTATTGACGGAATAACCAGGTTTTAAGCGATTTCCTAAACGTGGATAGGTCCTTCACAGATCTTAATGACATCGGGAGAGAGTTCCACTCCTGTGCACCAAAGAATCTGTGGAGGTGCCTCATGATCAAGCACAAAATATTCTGGGAACAGAAGCTAGGTTCAGGGAGGAGGATTTCAGGGTTCTGGGTGGTGCATATTGGGCTACTCTCCTGCTGAGGTAACACACGTCACTTCCATGAAAGGCCCTGAAGAATACCACCAGGGCCTTGATCCTTATCTGCTTTACCACTGGGAGCCAGTGCAGAGCTTTAAGATGAGGAGGAATATGGGTCCTTGGTTTCAACATAAGAACTGCTCTGGCAGCTACGTTTTGGGCCACCTGCAGGCGCCTAAGCTGGTAATCAGGCAGGCCCAGATACAGAACATTGGCACAGTCCAATCTAGATGTGTCCAATGCCTGGACCACGGTATTTCTACAGTTTAATGGCAGAAATTGGAGAAATGTCCTTAACATCCGCAAGAGGCCGAAGCAGGTTCCCACTACAGATTGGACTTGAGTTCTCATAGATAGAGAATCGTCTCTCATAATGCCCAGGTTTTTTACCATACGTTGGGCAGAGAGCGGAGGTGACATATCGACAGGCCACCAAAGTCGCCATTCATCTGGAGGAGGGGTCCCAAAGAAGAATTTCTGTCTTCTCCGGGTTGCATTTCAATTGTTGTTCCCAAACCACACAAAAACATTAGCGAGACAAGTTCTGATCTTTCCACCCTCAAAGTCTTTTCCTTTGGCACATGTGAACAGGAGCTGCGTGTCGACCGCGTAAGATAATTTTAGCACCGTAAGCTTCTACCAGAGATGCAAATGGAGACCTTTAAAAACTAAAGAGTGTGTGGCTCAGAATGGAGCCCTGAGGGACACCAACATTAAGATTGTGGATAACAGACGGCATGGGGAGTATACATACCTCCTGACCTCCAGCCTTAAAGAAAAAGGGCCAGTTTTAAACCGTCCCACCAATGCAGAGTGCCTGCATCCTGTCCAGGAGCTTATTAAGGTGGACCATATCGAAAACCGCTAACAGATCTAATAAGGTCAGATGCCTTTCCCACCCCCATCAAGGCTCTTTTTGATGTGTTTGGAGGCCTCTAATAATGCAGACTCCGTGCTATAGTTGGCTCTGAAGCTAGACTGGCTGATATGAAGGAGGTTATTAGTTTCTGCATAGTCCATAATAACCTTGTTAATGTATTTTTCCAGGACCTTGGAAAAAGGTGGCTGCAGGGAGATGGACCTGTAATTCGCTGGTACTTTGGGATCGGCTCAAGCCCTCTTAAGCAGTGGCAAGATTTTGTTCTATTTCCATATAGGAGGCATACGACCAGTAACTAGAGAGGAAATAAGAATTTTATTTACCAACAGATTTATTACCTGGCCACATTTGTCAAGTTTTGCAGGGGAACCAGACTTAAGGTCCTTGATGATAGCCAGGGAAACCTTGGGTTGCAGCCAGGGAAACTGCAGGAGAGTTGGGGAAGCTCCAGGCGTAAGTACTGGGGTCGTAGCAGGCAAAGCTTCAATAACATGTTCATGGGAGGACCCCCTGATAAAGTACTCGTGAAAGGACACAATTTTCACATGAAAGAACGTTGCAAGTTTATGCGTCCATTCAAGAGAAAGCGGGGGAGCCTTTGCAACCGAGAACGGGCGGTGAAGGCTTTAACGACTTTAAATAGCTCCTTGCTTTGGTTACTGGATGATTCAATTTTGATTGTCAGGTAGTTCTTTTTTGCCTCAGACTATGGTGTAGAGGGACTTCAGTGCCTGTTTGTACTCGCATTTGGCATCTGTTATGTTATACAGATTTTTATAGCGCACAGCTGCCCCAGCAAAGGGGCGTCCCGGCCCTTGTGAACAGGCAAATGGACACATAACACCACACAAATTGCAGGACCAAAGCAAGAAAGGGAGAGAGACTAAGAAACACTAGGGAATAAGTAAGTTTTAATGGCCCTCCTAAATACGAGCAGGTCATCAAGTGCACGGATGTGGGGCGGAAGAAAGTTCCAGAGTTTAGCAGCCATAACCCGGAAGGACCGCCCTCCAGCTCTACACAGCTTAAACCGAGGCACTACCACCAGATTTTGACAGGAAGATCTCAGGGAGCGAGAAGGAACATAGGGAATGAGAAGATTCTCAAGAATCTGAGGAGAGGACATCTTGAGGATCTTAAAGGAAAGACAGAGAGTTTTAAAGTCAATCCTTTGCGCTATAGGCAGCCAGTGAAGAGACCGAATAGTTACACTCACAGAGCTAAACCTCGGTAACCCCACCAGGGCCCTGGCTGCAGCATTCTGAACGCGCTGCATCCGGGCGATTCTGGATGATCAGCTGCCTAGTAGGGGCGTCAAAGAACTTCAAAATGGGTCTCAGTCCTCGAAGGATCCCGAAGCAAGTAGCTGCAACTTTTTTTGTATGGGCACAGAAACTAAGGGCAGAGTCTAACCAAACCCCTACGTTTTTTACCTCCGATACCGTAGGAGGCGTAACACCTAACTCTGGAGGCCACCACTCATCACTCCACATGTTGCTATGCTTACCAACAACCAGTATCTCAGTCTTCTTAGCATTCAGCTGAAGACAGTTGGCTGTCATCCAGCCGGCCACCGCCAGGAGACCCGCTCTGAACCTGGGGGCATCAAGGTCGGGCTTCCCACTCAGAACAACCGCCAGCTGCGTATCGTCGGCGTAGGAGACGATGGTCATATCCCACTGCTTGGCGACTGCAGCCAGCGGGTGTACATAAAGATTGAATAGTGTGGGACTTAATGCCGACCCCTGAGGCACTACCAGTTCTAACGGATAGAATTTGGACTCAAAAGGCGGAGTGGCGACCCGGAATGAACTATCTGTCAAAAAAGACTGGAACCATTTTAGTGCCATGAGAGCGGAACCAAACCATCTCACGTTCCGCAAGAGTTTGAAAACCTGGCTTTTCCCCTGATCCCTCCTGCCGTCGCACTCTCTTTCTACTACCTTTCACCAGCGCTGGGACGCTCAAGGGCAGCCATGCGCTCTATAAATCCTTATTTCATTTCATTTCATGCCAGAGACATCAGCTTCTCTTAGACGTTGCAACAGTATTGAACGCGAGACTGTGTCGAACGCGGCACTGAGGTCGAGTAATACCAGTGCCGCTGTATGACCGGAATCGAGCACGGCCCGCAGGTGTTCCGTCATTGAGAGAAGGGCAGTCTCAGTGCTGTCAAAGTTTTTCCTTCAATTCCATTACAAGCGTTTGCAGACGCTCTTACTAGAGCTGAGCGCCTTGTTGAACCAGGGAGCAGAAGATCTAACTTTCTTGGGGGTACACGTCTGAAGCAGAGATAATTCATTAGTGCTAGAGCGCACCCAAGTGTCTAAAAGAAGGCCGTCTTTCTCAGGATCCCCCACGAATAGGGGGGTGGAAACTGTGAGAAGTTGGCCTGATATATGATGCTCACTAGTTCTAGTGCTCACCTTGTATCAGTCCAAACAACCCTTATGGTGATTGGTTGTAAGTCAACCTTATAGACCAGCTATCCTTATGGTAGCATGGACAGAGCAGTCTTAGGCTAAACTCTTTTGGCATGTGAAGCCAGCTGTTTTACCACATATAACCCCTGGAATACCAGATGAAAGGACACCCCACAGGTTGTTATGAAAATAAACAATATATTTATTACTAACAAACACCTCTGAACTCTTTATGAGATCAGAGGGCTAAGCACATAACAATACTCTTCAGAAAAATACAGTAAGTCGCACAATTACAATGGTGCCCTAGGGGCACGACAAACCATATACTAAGTAAATGGGTTAAGTAGAACGATAGAGGAAATGAGTATGACCAGAGGCTGTAGAATCGCTGGGACTACACTACCCTAACCTTAGGTAAGGAGCAGAAGGCCCACGGGACGCGTGTGCAGTGCTAGAACACATACGCGGGTTTCAATGCAAATTCAATGGGCACAAACAATTTACAAAATAGGTAAGTAAGGACAGTTCCGACTGGTTGAGACCGAAACTACAGGATACCTGGACACTAGGAGAGTCAATCTACCTATGAGCACCAAAATGCTCTCGTTACCTCACCCACGGGCTGCGGGTGCATAGGTGTGAAAGTGTGTTGGGTTTCCGCTTTGAAGTCAATGGAGCCTTGGAGAAGAGATGCTGCAGGCGACCAGGAGGAAGATGTCCGGAGTGATCCAAGGGCGGATCGAGGAAGATGGAGACCTGAAAGCAGAGGGGACAGTGTTCAAAGTCCCTAGCCAGTGACCGGAGTGGAACCAGGGAGGAACCAGATGATGTCGTCGCGATCAGGTGAAGAGGTGACGCTTGACTCTGCAGCCACGTGAACCAGGAGGCGTCGTCGACGACCAGGATGGAGGCACGAGCTGTCCCATGCAGGCTCTCGCTGTCAGCTGTGTCTGTTCCAGGATCGGAGTCAACAGGTCTTGGCAAATGCAACCTACGCGACAAGTGAAGATGGCGTCTGGTGCGGACCAGGAGGGTCCGGGGTACTTCTCCTTTGCAGGGAAGCATGGGCCAGTCTGGAGCAACCAGACTAGCGGTGTAGTTTCAGGATTTCGTTGTCTAGGAGGCCACTAGCCAGCCGGCAAGTGACCAGACAACGCGTCGAGTAGCAATCAAGCAGAAGGGCCCCACGCAGATCTCGTGGATGCTGGAGGTCTGGTCTTCGGTGCAGGAGCTGCTCGGGCTGGCGCTTCTCAATCCCCAAAGCACTCACTCGAGGGTGCCTCAGAGGTCGTGCTGGAAGCGAAGTGCAGTTTCTTCAAGATGGCCGGTCCCACGTGTCTCGTCGCACCACGGATCTCAGCTGTGCTGTAGATGTGAGTTGAGGTCGGAGAGGTCTGGAAGTCCGGGTCTCGTCGGGCTCTGAAGTCTGGTTCTGCCAGGAAGGACGACAAAGTGAACCGCTAGGACGCTTGATGGTGCCTGCAGATGCAGGGTGGTCACTCCTTGGCCACAAGGGAGATTTCTTCAGTCTTCTGTGGAGCAGAACGTCGAAGTCCAGAGTTTCTTCTTTGTAGAGTTGTTCAGGATAATCTAATTTGGAATGGGACTGGCTCCTACCTTTATTCTGCTAATGGGAGCTGTACTAGTGACTAGGTCCCTCCCATGGTTGGGCCCAGGAAGGGGGGTGGTTACACCCCCTATCCTTTGTCCGGTTTCGCGCCAGAGCTGGGGCTGGAGTGCCCCAGCAACTGGTTTGAACAGGGGTATGCAACTGGTTTGAACCGGGGTGTGCCCCAGGCATGTCTCATTCCTTTCAGCCCTGCCTATCTGGATACACAAAGTCCTGTCTGGGGTGGTGCTGGCACTTCCCCAGGCAGGAAATCCTTTGTCCAGGCCTGCCTCGCTGGAAGGACTCCCGGCAGCAGGAGGTCAGACTTGTGTCTGTGGCAGCAGCATCCATTTTGTGATGCTGAGGCTCGGGTTAACTTTAACCGGGGTTCTAGTTCTGTACATGTCGTGTCCCTCTAAAAGGGTGGAATGCTACCCTCGTCGCCAGAACTGGCGAGGGGGTAGTATTCCAAATCGTATGACACCTTACTCGACATGTTTTGATAATGCCAAAACAAAGTTAGCAGTAACCGCGAGGATTATAATGCACTTAATGCACTATCATGGAAACAGCTAAAGGACATGGTTCTGAAAGCTGCAGACAGGCTCAGCTCATGCTAGAGCACCATCTCACATATTTCCAAGCACTCTGCCTTCAGGATTGATAAGGCCTGCCATAGGAGTGACTTATAGGAATATATGTGTCCATTTTGGGTTAGATATAGGTATACTATATCTACAGCAAAGGGTGATTACTGTGTTACCAGCCAGTTGTGTCAAATAGTAAGGCCAGGCCAGGGGTGGCACAATACGTGCTGTAGGCCTTGTATGCACCTATGCCCTGGGTACCTAGGGTACACTGTACAGGGGCTCACAAGGTGATCCATGCTCCAATTGGTAAGGCACCTTAAGTGCCTGGAGTCCATTTTCACAGAGAGCAGGAAGCCTGGGGTCTTGAATAGCAGGAACCCTGGCCAACTATGTCGAAAACCAGCTAAACACTACAAAAAACACAGTTGATGGACAGAATGTAGAACAATGTCATACATTCACCCCAGTACAAGGATCTGGGCCTAAATCCATCGTTTTTTTGCACTCCACACCACCCTGGGTTAGACACTGGCTATATGCAAATCAGCTCTGACCTTGTGCCTCATGGGAACAGTCCAGTCCGAACTACCAAGCCATGTCTTTCCCAGACCGACTGGGTGAGAGTATTCTGCTTAATTCAGAAACTCTGTCCATCACCACCCCCTGTTTAATTATTTTGTCCACCATAAGCGTGGAAGGGTATACTCAGACGTGAGTCCCTTGCTCATTGCACCATCAGGATTCAAGCAAGCCGGGCCGAAGACGGCTGAAATGCCAGAAACCGGTCCCCGGTAGCTTGTTTCCTTCCCAGTGAAAGAATTTTGTGGTAGTTTGGTTTGCCCTGTTCCCATGATACACTGGGCCAGGGACAGACTAGTTTGCATATAGCCAGGTTATGAGCTGGGATGGTGCAGTGAGCTAAAAAACGGTGTAGGATTAAGCCCTGATCTCTTGACTGGGTGAGAGTATTCTGCTTAATTCAGAAACTCTGTCCATCACCACCCCCTGTTGTTTAATTATTTTGTCCACCATAAGCGTGGAAGGGTATACTCAGACAAGAGTCCCTTGCTCATTGCACCATCAGGATTCAAGCAAGCCGGGCCGAAGACGGCTGAAATGCCAGAAACCGGTCCCCGGTAGCTTGTTTCCTTCCCAGTGAAAGAATTTTGTGGTAGTTTGGTTTGCCCTGTTCCCATGATACACTGGGCCAGGGACAGACTAATTTGCATAAAGCCAGGTTCTGAGCTGGGATGGTGCAGTGAGCTAAAAAACGGTGTTGGATTAAGCCCTGATCTCTTGACTGGGTGAGAGTATTCTGCTTAATTCAGAAACTCGGTCCATCACCACCCCCTGTTCAGCTAAACACTAGGCAAAAAGTTGGGGGCAACCATAGTCAGATATCCACCTTCCTACAGAAACCTCTAGACCCTCCCCTAGAGTAGAGGATGTGACTTGATGGAAAGCTCTGAAACTGCATTCTTTCATAATTACCGGTACCTGATTACCTTTTCCCAGATTAAGTACCCTAATAAGATAGTGGTCTGACCATATCAAAGGTAGAGGCATATCTACCTCAAGCTCTATTTTAGCGAAGATCTGGTCAAGGGTGTGATCCCTATTGAGTAGGATGAGGTGCAAGGTTGAGGGTTGAGAGAGATTGTCAAGTGAATGCCTTCCGGCTCTGTGGATATATCCATATGGATATTAAGATCAGATCACCCAAAGTCATAAAGTGGCTGTATCGAAGGGCTTGGGTGGCAATCACTTAATTTAAGGAGCTGAGAAAGGAGCCAGCAGTTCCCGGAGGCATATAAATCAAGGCTTGTGCAAGAGATTTCTGTGCAGATAGTGAGCAGTGTAATCCAGGGCATTCTGCACTCAACACCTCATCCAGGGAAATGGAATTGCTTACATATAATTCTTTATAAATAATAGCTAAACCCCTTCCTTTGACGACCAGGCGGTCCAACCTGAGAATCGCTGCTGCGAGGGTGGGGTTTGAGAATTGCGTGAGCCCAGTCTCCGCAAGAAACATCAAATCAAGAAGATCTTCTTGCAGTAGATCAAAGACCTGGGATTCCTGTTTCTGTAGGGAACGTGTGTTACGTAGCAGCGCCTTGAAATAACCCTTGGAGCAGTGTAGGAAGGTGGCTACCTGACTATGGTTACCCCAGATTTTTTGCCTTGTGTTTAGCTGGTTTTCGACTTAGTTGGCCTGGTTCCCTGCTAATCAGGGCCCCAGGCTATCTGCTGTCTCTGTAAAATGGATTCCATGTACCCTAGGTGCATAACTAGATTGGAACTGGACTCCTTGTCAGCCCCTGTACCATGCACTATAGGTGCTCAGGGCATAGGTGCCACCAAGGCCTACCAGGGGCTGAAGCATAGCTTTTGCCACCCCTGGCTGGTTCTTAAATTGACACAACTGGCTGATCACTCAGCTGGGGCAAGTGGGTGTAATCACCCCTTGCTTAGATATAGTATACCTATATCTAAACCTATATCTGGACACATATAAACCTGTGAGTCACTCCTATGGAAGGCCTTATCAATCCTGGAGGCAGAGTGCGTGGTTTAATGTGAGATGGTGCTCTAGCATGAGCTGAGCCTGTCTGCAGCTGTCGGGAACAACTCCCTAAGCGGATCCGGGATAATGCCATACCATATACTATTAAGTGCATTATAATCCTTGCGGTTATATAGCAACTTTGGTTTGGCTTTATCAAAACATGTTGTGTAAGGTGTCATACGATTTGGAATAGTATCGCCTCGACAGTCCTGTCGACGGGGATAGCATTCCACCCTTCTAGAGGGAGAAGACATGTTACTTTACTGAAACGCGGTTGATTTTTAAAAGAGCCTCAGAGCCACAAAATGGATGCTTCTGCCACAGACACAAGTCTGACCTCCTGCTGCTGACCGAAAGTCAGCCGAGAAGGCCTGGACAAAGGCTTTCCTGTCACAGTGAGGTGTTACACCACCCCAGACAGGAGATAGTGGATTGTTATTATTATTATTGAATATCTTTATTCGGCAACTTGATCACCATAAAAGAATACATATAAAATACATTTCCAATACACAATAAAATATTAAAATACAGTAAAAGAATAAGATGCAACACAATCACCAATTTGCTACCAGCAGATATGGCATCAGACCGTTGGGCCCCCCGACTGCAGTTTCAGTAAGCGGGATCGCGTCATCCATGCACTTCCCAAGAACTTTGCTACCCCACAAATCATAAAGGAAGATGATGAGTCCGTGGAGAGTACACGAAGAGCCTGTCTATGGCACCTCAACCCCAGTTCCCTGCAGACAGGTTTCAGCCAAAATTTCCGCGCCCCTTTATAAGCTGGGCGGGCAAAAAATAGATGGGCCACAGACTCTGTTGGTGCTACACAGCCAGGGCATGAACGCAGGGGGGCACCAGAGTTTGACCACCTCACCATAAAGTCATGCACCGGATGCGTCCCATATCGCAGTTTTAGATATAGTGCGCGATCAAAGGGTTTAGTTATCAGGTCGAGGAAGGGTTCCAATTTCCTCACACATTTAAATAACAAAAATTGGTCCGTGAGTGAGCCCCCATCCGTGGCCCTCAACACATTACTCTGAACCCAGTCCCAGTATAACTTTTTGATCACATCCTTTGGTGGCGGCGATTGTGACTCTCAAGCATCTCTTAGCCCTAACTTAAGAACCAAGTCTTTCAATTTATTCAACCATCCAATTTTTTTTTCCCGTGTCCAGTAAAAGAAGATCGTCCAGCCCCTCAGCATATTTTGCAAGCTCTTCCGTTCTTCTTAAACGGGTCCAAAAGAGCAACGGGCGTAGCCTTACCAAGTCCTTAAATGCTCTTCTGCCCAGATCTAATCTCAGGGGAATTAGTGGGGTGGAAGCAGGAAGAGCCACCACCTTCCTTAGAAAATTATTTTCCGCTGTCGATAGATCTGATACATTTTCAAACCCCCAAAGTTCAGAGCCATATAATGCAGCTGGGAGAATCTGACCCTCGTATATGGCCATGGCCGGGGAGACAGGTTTACTACATGATTCACGGACTTCCCTCAGAATCACCCCCGATACTCTTTGATGACTGAGTAACATTTTGGCCAAGTGATCCTTCCAGGTCATTCGGCTGTTTATCCGGACACCAAGGTAGTCAAAAGACTCAACCAGCTCCAAAGGGACACCTTTAAGCAGGAAATTATTTTTGAATCTTTTAGAGGGGGAGAGTGCCATCAATTTAGTTTTTGAGGTATTGATGGTTAAGCCTCGGCGGTACAGAAGGAGCTAAACCGGATCAAGAGTTTTTGTAGACCCACTGGGGATTTGGAGATTAATATGGTGTCATCGGCGAAGAGTAAAGTGGGGATTCTTTCCCCCGCCAGGGATGGGGCATCCGTCTCCTCCCCCTTCAGATGGTCCACCACTCCATTCACGAATAGGGAGAAGAGGGTCAGAGCCATAACACATCCCTGACGTACTCCTCTCCGCACAGGGATCCTCTCTGTCAATTGTCCCTGGGGTCCCCATCTAACCTTCGCGTAATTCCCCTCGTGGAGCTTTACGATAAGGTTCAGGAGACCACTTGGGAAACCCATCTCTCCTAGAATCTCCCATAATTTTGCCCGGGGGACCAGGTCAAAAGCCGTCTTGAGATCTATGAAGGCCATATATAAACTGCCTTTCTTGATGGTAACTGCCTTCCAATAGATAACAAAAAAACGAAAGACCTGGTCCATCGTGCCTACCTTTCTTCTGAACCCCGCCTGTAGGTGAGAGAGAATACTGGCCTCCTCCATCCAATCTCCTACTCTTGAGATGATGACCCTGCCGACCACTTTCTGAATTATGTCTATCAGACTAATAGGTCTGTAGTTCGCAGGGTCGTCTCTTACCCCCTTCTTGAACACGGTTACTACCTCTGCCCCTTTCCAGGAGTCTGACCCCTGGTGATCAAATTCATTATAGTAGCGATTAATTTAGCCCAAGCCTGCGGCTCCGCTATCAACAGGTCTCCAGGAATCCCGTCCTGTCCAGCTGCTTTCTTTGGGGTTAGGTGCCTGATCGCCATCACTACTTCCATGGTCGTAAATGGAGGATCGTCCACCCCAGAGAAAACTCCATCTCTCAAACTATCTGCCCCAGGGATAGTTGTTTCCTCATTACCTCCATAAAGGGATGAGAAATGATCAAACCATTGCTGGCTGGTTATATGTGCAGCCAATGGTTGCGATTTCCTCTGCCTAGTTCTATTGATCAGGTCCCAGAAAAGGTTCGGGTTCCTACTACTTACAGCATTGGATAAGTCCTGCCAATGCTGTTCCTCCCACTCCCGCTTGGCCAATAATAATACATTTAGGTATTCCTTCCTGGCCGCTCTAACCAGCAAAGGATCCCCAGAAATCAGGGCTTTTGTCAGATTTTTCCTTTTGCCCTTACACAGGACTGTATACCAAGGTTTATTAGAAGAGGGGGGGATTGACAGTATCCCTATTGCTTTTCCCTTTCGAGATGAAAAATTTGCCAACATGATCAATTGTAGCTTTATAGGCTGAGTCAAGGGAGGGGTATGGGACCCTGCTGGTCTGATTTTCACCCACCCAATCTTCCAGATCAGAAGACAAGCCCTCAACCAATAATTTTATCGCCCCTAAATCTTCCTCCTTGAGTTTAGCCTTATCCCATTTTAATCTACGGTTGTTATTATAGGGGATAATCTCTTTAGATGTTTTTAAGGTGACATTCATCCTCCTATCTTTAAGGGTGCCCCAATAAAACTTGCAGCACAAGGGATTGTGATCGCTATCCTGGCTTGGGAGGGCTTCCATGTCAATAAGCTCTGCCCAAAAATTAATATCCATTAGGATATAGTTAATTCGGGATGGCCCAGTAAGCCTATTAAAGGTCAATGCCCCTGCCTGGTCGGATATAGTCCTGCCATTGAGGGCTCTTAACTTGTGAACCCTGGTCAATATATTGATTTGAATAGCCCTAGCCGACCACCTCCTAATGGGGGGCAAGGATAAACTTGGGATGGACCATTTTGAATCCTCCTCTTCAATGCCCAAGGGGTCATCTCCGAGGAGGGGTTCAAATGTGCAATTAAAATCACCCCCCACAATAATTTTTGCTGTTGTAGGGCAATTAGCTAAGGCGGAGTCCAGGGCTGTTAAAGTCAGAGAGGTAGAGTCACCAGGTGTATCTCTAGCATAGACATTGAAAATGTCAAGCCTACTACCCTCTAACTTTCCTCTGGAGGAGAGATGGAGTATATCATTACACTCCAAATTGTGGCATGTGACCACCCAATCCAGTTCTACTTTAATCCAGACCATGAGACCTCCCGCTGGTCTACCCTTTCCCTTACTTACAGCTGACAGAAAATGGGTTGTATACCCTGATTTGTGTAATGGTGATAGGCTCCAAGTTTCCTGAAATAGGCAAACATCGAACCCCTCAATGAACGTATGCCACTCTGGAATGTCTAACTTCCTTTTTAGCCCCGCAATGTTCCAAGAAAGGAAATGTATTACCCGCCTGGTCTTACATCTCCCCCCCTCCTGTGCCGGGTGAATAGGTGTTACGAGGCAACCAACCATGCTAGTCATAGGCCCGTCAAAGGAAGGAACCTCTGTAATGTTATTAATACTAACAGTTTGAGCTGGAAAAGAACTACCTTCCCCTATACCTATGCTACCACATGGTCTTGTTGGGGCCCCCCCACCCAGAAGTTCACTTGCCTCCCCCCAGGCGCTGAACTTCAATCGCAATCTTCCAGCCCAGAAAGCTGGGAAAACCGATTGTAAGTGTCCAGTGGGGTAAAAGGCCTCAAATGATTCATCCTGGTGCCATGGTTCATCGTATGTCTATAAGGGACAGTAGACCAGGCAGAGATCTGTTCAGGTACCAAGGAAAAGTGTTGCCCAAAATGGGTATAATTGTTATTGTAGGGCAAAGTAAGGGGTGGTCTATAAGAATGAGGTTTATTTGGATATCTAAATGGAGTGTCCTCTGGCCTAGGGTAGAAGTATGTTAGGGCCCAAGGAATGATGCAAGTTCCCCCGTTTCCTGGTGGCCAATTTAGGATATAATCAACAGCCCGAGGGTCTCTAAAATTGACCACCACTAGATCCCCCTCCATATTTTTAGTTCTACTCCCCAGCCAGTTAATCCGTCTAACATGGACTATATCTCCATCTATGTTGGGCGCTATCGGCCTATACGTCCTTAACCAATGAATAATTTTATTCTTAAGGTCAACATATCCCTCCTTCTTATTTTCTGCTAGCTGAGGGACCCCTGTTAGGACCACCACAAAGGGCACTGCTTCAGGGGGAATCTCCACTTGTGGCACCTTTTTGCGTGGTATTCTATTATCACTAGTTTCCCCTTGTACATCCTGGTTGTTGCTTGCCGGGACCTTAGGAATAGATTTATTTGAGGCGCCACCCGATTCAACTACTGGTGTCTTTACATGTTTAGGAGGCAGTGGGTTTTCGGAGGGAAGGTCAGCTCTACCCTGGGGCTGAATAGTTTGCTTGGCCGACTGAGCTGGGGCAGGTGGGTTCTTTTGGACAGAGGTAGGGGGGGGCCTTATTGGGGGTGTAGGATGCACCCCCCCACTCCCCTGGGTTTTTGACAGAGTGGCCATACTAGTTATAGCTGCTTCCAATATGGTAAGTCTGATTTCCACCTTTTTGATAGACTCAATGATTGGTACAAGGAGAGATCTCAACAAAAACTCATAGTTTCCTATCAATGTGGGGGGAGGTAAAGTATCAGCTGCTGTATCTCTAATATTACTGTCAGAAGCCACCACCTGCATGGCTACTTCAGGTAAAGTACAAATCAATTATGGTACTACTGCTGGTGTAGAATCCCGAACCTCTGCTGGGGTAATCTCAATTGAAATGGTTTTTTTTTGCCCTTTTACCAAACTCAGTATGCGGGGTTTTTGCTTTACCTGGGGCCTCCCTAAGTTTTCTCCTTTTTTTACTAGGTGGTGGGCGATGAATCTGAGCCGCGGGTAGAGGCTTAAGTTTCTGTTTCCTAGGTTTAGGTGTGGCCCTAATGCGACTGGGACTAGGGGTAGGAGAAACTATTGTGATATTATCCACAGGCAGACAAGGTGTGGATACAAAATCACGGAACAATAGTGGGACGCCTTCTAGACTAGCATTGTCCTCACTCAAGTCTACTGAACCTCCTTCCCGGGTCATAACAAGCAAGGAGCTATCTGTGAGGGGTCTATGCTTCATGCTCTCAACAGAGCGACGGCGCTCTGCCCTACGCTCTGCTAGAATAGAGTCTTTTTCGCCCTCACTCTTCTTCTGAAAATAGTTCTCCAATGACCCATTGCGTAATCTACCTTTTTTTCCAGGGGTATCCTCCTCGGTCGTCATATCCGACGAAGCAGGTCAGGGGCCACTGGGCAGCAGATGTTAGGGAGGTGGCCCAGCCCGGCCTCCTCTGGCCTTAGAGGGCCCGCCCTTGTCCCGGGCTTCTCCCGGCGAGCTCCCGCGCAGCGGTATTCACACGTTATTTTATGGCTGTTATGGTGATGGACGGGTTGTCGGGGGCGGGGCGGGGAGGGAGAGCAGCCCAGGTGGAACGGGCGGGGTTACTGGGACTCCTGGGAAATGTAGTCCCAGCCCTCTTGCTCGCAGCCCTCAGCCCCTGCTTTACCCCAGCAGCAGCTAACAGCCCACAAAGGAGAGCGCCCCTCTGCGAAGCGGGACCCGCGCAGCGGGTTCCACGAGGCGTTGGTGGAGATGCAAGGAGTCCACGGGCAATCCAAACAGCAAGGCAGGTTTGTCAGGGTGTCCCACGAAGTGCAGGGCAGGCCAGTATTTGATCACCCGGTCGTTGGGGGCGGGGCGGGGAGGGAGAGCAGCCCAGGTGGAACGGGCGGGGTTACTGGGACTCCTGGGAAATGTAGTCCCAGCCCTCTTGCTCGCAGCCCTCAGCCCCTGTTTAACCCCAGCAGCAGCTAACAGCCCACAAAGGAGAGCGCCCCTCTGCGAAGCGGGACCCGCACAGCGGGTTCCGCGAGGCGTTGGTGGAGATGCAAGGAGTCCACGGGCAATCCATACAGCAAGGCAGGTTTGTCAGGGTGTCCCACGGAGTGCAGGGCAGGCCGGTATTTGATCACCCGGTCGTTGGGGGCGGGCGGGGAGGGAGAGCAGCCCAGGTGGAACGGGCGGGGTTACTGGGACTCCTGGGAAATGTAGTCCCAGCCCTCTTGCTCGCAGCCCTCAGCCCCTGTTTTACCCCAGCAGCAGCTAACAGCCCACAAAGGAGAGCGCCCCTCTGCAAAGCGGGATCCGCGCAGCGGGTTCCGCGTGGAGATGCAAGGAGTCCACGGGCAATCCAAACAGCAAGGCAGGTTTGTCAGGGTGTCAGTGGATTGTAGCAGGGAGGTTTGAAAGAAACCAGACACTGCCTGGGGAGCACAAGGCTTCCCCTTGCATAATCGAGCCAAACCGGTTCTGGGGCACACCAGCCCCAGCGCGGCCTGGATCAAAGGGAAAGAGGTGTATCTACCCCCTTCCTGGGTCCCACCCATAGGAGGGGACCTAGCAGGTAATCCAGCCCCCTAGATTGGTATAAGAATGGGAGCAGTGCCAACGCACTCAGATTATCCTGATGAAACATTTGAAACGAAACTCTGGACCCTTCGACATCCTACTCGAAGTAGAAGACTGAAGAATCTCCCTTGTGGTCAAGGAGTGACCACCCTGTGCAAACAGGCACCATCCAGCACCTCAACGTCTGCTTTGTTGCAGTTCCCGCCGGAACTCGAGCGACAGAGATCGACGAGATCAAGCTTGCCTGCCTTCTACCAGTCCGATCCACCGTCCCTGCAGAGCTGAGACCCGTGGAGGCGACCGGAAGCGTGGGGCCCACCATCTTGAAAAGACCACGAGACGCTGACCGTGCAGCCCACGAGTGACCCTCGAAGCTGTACACCGGGGTTTGAGAAGCCCCAGCCCTGAGCCACTTTTGCACCGAAGCTCACCCCTCTACACTCACCGAGTGCTGCGTGGGGCCCTTCTGCTTCCTTTGGCTCAACACGTTGGCCCGGTCACTTGCCCGCTGGCTTGTGCCCCTGTGCCGACCAAACTTGATATCCGACTTGTGATTCTGGTTGCTCCAGACTTGTACCCGCTCCTCTGAAAAGGAGCACCCGCCCTGACCCTCCTGGTCCGAGTGAGAAGCAATTTTCCAGTCCTGCGTGGATTGCTCTTGCCAAGTGTTGTTTGCTCCGATCTTGAAGCCGACAGCGCCGACGGTGAGAGCCTTCGTGGGACAGCTCGTGACCCGCTCCTGGACGTCGCAGATGCCCTAGAGCCCACGTGGCAGCGGAGAGAAGCTCCTCGACAACCACCTGATTGCGCCCGACATTGCCTGGTTCCGTCCTGGTTCCACCCTGGTCACTGCTGAGTGACCCAGACTCTGTCCCCTATGCTTTCAGGTACTTTACGACTGATCCACCCCTGGATCACACCGGACACTTCTCCTTCACATCGCCTGCAGCATCTTCAGCTTCAAGCACCAACAACCTGCGTGACGAAACCCGACACAACTTCAACCCTATGCACCCGCTTCCTGTGGGTGAGGTAACTCAACAACGCCAGTGTTCCCACACTGGTACACACCTCTAGTGTATGTGTCTTAAATTTCGTCTTTCTAGGTTAAGCAGAAGTCTGCTTAAACAGTAACTTTATAACTTTTACGCACCATAGACTTTGCATTGGTGCATGTGTGGGCTTTAAGCGCTGCACCCGAATCCCGCGGGCTTTTCCTGACTTCAGCATTGCTAGTCCCGACTGCTCCCAGCGATTCTCTAGGCCCTAGGCCTAACCACTGTTCGATTGGTATCTCTTATACCACAATATATGGTTTGAGTGGCCACCCGCCCTCATCCATAATTGTGCAACTTTTATATGTTTAACTGTGCTTTTGTTTTAACGCTTGTGCCCCTTTGCTCATAAAGAGTACTGGGGATTATTTTAGTAATAAACACATATATTTTTATAATATATACTTGTGTGGTGTCCTTTCATTTGATATTACAGGATTGTGATTGGTAAAACAGCTCGCTTAACACGACCTCTTGAGTTTAGCCTTTAAGGCTGCTTAGTCCATGCTACCACTAGGATAGCTTGTCTATAAGGTTGACTTACAACCAGACACCATAAGGGATTGTTTGGACTGATACAAGGTGGTTCCAGAATTGGAAACATCATATATCAGGCCAACTTCTCACAAGCAGACCTTAGCACAGCCCCCAATTATATTGTCAGGTTTCATGGTCGGTATCTTATCACCTTTGGTTAGATCCCAATTACAACATGCACATTTAAAAGCAATGTCCCCCCTTAGATCAGCAACATTACTAGTGCAATTCCTTGTCGCTCCGAGGCTGCGCAATGTGGCTGTCATACTGGATACTCTGTCACCCCCGGTAAATTTGGCAGCATGGCCTGTGCCGACCGCCTCCGGGACATTGACGGGAGCAGACGGGCTTACCTTAGGCACGCCAGTCCGTGCAACGCCCCTGCTTATCACCATGAAGACTAGAGCGCATCATGCCGGAAGTGGCGTCGCTCAATGTCCTATTGGGTGGGAGATCCCGGAAATGTCAGTCCCAACCTTCCAATACAGTTCAAAGTTAATTTTAGACAGTAGGCACATAAAATCACAAATCATAAAGATTGAGTGCACAGCGCAAGCTAAAATCAGCAAATGTGTTGCTATAAAAAGGAGAAGTGTGGGAGGACTTGGTTGTGTTTTCAGGTAGAACCTTTGATAGTGGGCATTCTATACTAGAGAAGAGCATGTAGGGGATTCTAAAGTGATTCGTTTACAGGACCTGCCTATGGCTGAAGGTTGAGGTGTCTTTCCCAACCGGAAATACTGGTGCATGTCTCATATGATTGCCTTTTAGACACTTAGTTGGTTCCGCTCTCCTTAAACAAATGAAGGAGAATTCATACATTTTCTTTGTCTGGTATTCTCAACTTATGCCATTTCTTCACGCTTCTCTACGAGTTTCGACAACCTTCCTCTCCTTCCTTTCTTCTTTGCTTTTGAGGCTTTCAAAGGTTTACTTGTTTTTTTCTTGGATATCTCGGTCTGTCTGATGGTATATAATACAGTATAATGACATTCCTGTGGGTGGGGGTGGGGGGCAGTAACCCTAAATAACAAATAAAATACGAACAACAAAGGTATGCTGACGTGGCTCATTCATAAGATAATCCAATTTAAATGGTTTTATTAGTTTATGCATTACTCTTGTTTTTACTGTTAATTATCAGGATTTGGCAGGTTTCAGTGTCTCTCTGTTCTTATTGAGTTATTGACTTCATCTGCGTCTAATTAATACAAATCTTTACGCAAAAGATCGAACAAAGTACCATTTGCCAATTTATATCCTCAACAAAAGGCAATTCTGCAGCTGTTGCTTAAGTATAAAGAAAGCAAATTAACGTTTGTAGAAAGACTCGGGGAGAGAACGAAGGTTGGGTTGCGTTAACATAGTGCAAGGGAAATAAATTCCGAGCCTTAATTATGTAAAGGCATGAAACAGACTATGCGGTTGAGTTAATATGTTTTTTTAAAGTTCAAGTCCGTCTTTTGAAGCAACACATTTATACAACCAGTAAGGTTTGTTTTAATGCCATACAAGTGTTTGGGCAAATTCAAAACTAATGGAGCATAAAAGTGCTTTTTGCTTGAAAGTGAGATCGTTTTAAAAAATTCAAGGCATGATCACGCGCTCATTCGTTCCTCTTTCGCAGGAACACACTGATGCAAGCAGAAAAGCTGAAATAAACGAAAAACGTCTCAAATGATCCATAAAGGATTAATCGGCACCGCGGGAAGTCCTATAGGCTCGGGCGTGTATATTTTCCATCTTCCTCTCCCCGTAATGGCATGCAACGAAAAGCAGAAGCTAGACTCAAGTTTCAAAGACATTGAATGTTATGGGCTGGCATGAGTTTGTGGCAGGGAAGGGATACAAAAGATCATGCAATTCACAGCTTCGATCACATTAAAGAGACAAAGCTCCGTAGTCCCACACCTACGTACTGCCCCTACACACACACACGCGTCCCTCCGCCCAAGCCAAATGGACACGATCAAAAAAATAATAATAATATTACAAGGCTGGGGGTATGTTGCAGGCCAATAACGCAAAAAACACAAATGGCCGCTATTATTTTGACGGCGATAATGTATGCTTAAACACAAAACAAATATACACCATTTCTTGCAATATTGTTTTCTAGTCTTCCCACGGACTCCGGTGATTACCGCGGAACGCTGAGTTCGAACGCCATTTCCCAATTGAGTTTTCCATCAATACCGGTTTAAAGTATACTAATTATTATAATAATACAAACTCGGGCAAGAGATGCGGCCAAACACACACAGCATTAGCAAGTGCTAGGAAAACAGACAATTTTTCAACATTTTTTTCAGCAACCCTGAGGTAAACTCGCATGCATATAAGGGACATTAGATAAAGACGCTTTCTAGTATTTGGGCCATTTAGAAAATTCGTTAAAATGCAAATGAGTACGAATGAGGACACTGAATTATATAAAAAAAAAAACGTTAGCTCTCTCTCCACATACCATAAAAACCACATAGAAAAACAACATCGCTCAGAGACGCAAGCATACAAACACGAAAGCCAGGCAACGACAAGAATTTAAGTACAACAGTAATATTTTACAAAAGCTTTACGTAAGTCTCAGTGAAAAAAGCTCACATTTTAGAACCTACATTGAATTCGGTTAACTGATACTTCTATGTAATCTATTAAACTATTGGATTGAGGGTAATCTGTGCCTCCACCGCCCCCGCCTCAACCATACAAACTGAGACAAGCAAATTGTTTCCAAATAAGGAGGTCTACACTGAAGAAAGCATTTAAAATACAAGTTTAACTTTAGATTCCATGGACAGGGTGACCGGACTAATGTCAGTTCGCAGGGCAAATCCATCGTTTTTTGCATAGTAGACATGTTGCACAGAGGAAGCCTAAACCATATACAGTCACTCGAAAACAAAACTGTTTAAAAACAGTCCTCCTTTGTCAGGGGGACCTCGCTCGCACATGTGTCCTTAATGTAGATATGTCAGGACTACTTTGGTTTTACACAAAAGCATACAACGTGCTCAACAATGATACTTTACAGAGCTTATTGTTTTAATGCAGTAGTCGAAAGCCCATAATCGAAGGTATCCTTCAGCTGGCTTTCTGGTTCTGATGTAACAAGCAGCTGCATACGTTTGTCCAAACATTTAATCTACAACGAGGACATGCTGGGTTAAAAAGCATCTATGGGTAATATAGCAACACCCCAAAAATAAAGTATAACTATAATCTAAAACAGTCTTGACCAGCAGGCACAGCATCAATTCACGATTGCTGAATGGTTGTTAAATGTACTAAATAATGATAACATTTTATTTCTTGAAAATCTGTTAGGAATCAAAGGCTGAGAGTAGAGTATTTAACCTCCTCTCTTCGCCCTTTACTATAATGAAATATCTTGAATAGCAGCCCTTACGACTCACAGGGTCAGACTCAATATTCTGTCACCGTTATGTAATAATGGTGCAATCTCTTTCACCAATATGTTTGAATGAGGGTGGGGGGGGGGGGGGAGAGGTGTAACATGGAATAATAATGGAGTAATCTTTTGGAACTTCTGGAGCTAAGTAACCTTCATCCATAAGGAACCTATCGCTTATCTCCCTAGGAGCCTCATCTGCTCTTCTCCCTAAATCTAAACAAGCATTTGCAATGCAATCGGTCTCACCTTTGGGACCTTATATAAAATTTTAGCTATGCAGCACATTAGCCTGGGTGCTGAAACATCTGTAATTTAAAAGGGAGGGGAAGTAAGCACCAAACTGTGTTACACACCAGGTATGGGAACACATGGGGAGAAAAAATGCCTTTCAGCGGAAATTTGTATAGTCCAAAGCTCTGTTTTTAATAAAAAATCAGGGCCTTCGGTGGTCATATCACTGAAAATAAAAGATTGGAAAAAAATATTATTGTCTACGGGTGCTGAAGACAATTTCTATGGACTGGAATCTAGAGAATGCTAAAGTGATTCAGGTATTTTACTGACCTCTGCTGGTCATTTTCTATAAAGAAAGTTAAATAGAGGCAGTTGCTAGAAAAATTAATAAATAGAATGTCCCTCAGAAGAAAGTAATTCTGGGATTTTACTGACCTCTGCTGGTCGTTTTTTATCATGACAGTTACATAGAGGCAGTTTAACAGAAAAAAAGTCCCTAAGCGTTAGCAGAAAAGTCCTAGGGCTGATCTAAGCCCACATAGTACATGTATATACTAAAGTATATACAAGAGATTTCGAATGCTCGACCTAAAAAGTTAATGTCTGGTGTTCTGAATACTGAGGTTGTTGACTAGGTTGTAGTTCTGATCGGCTTTAGTTGCACGAGTGCAGATGCAATTCGCATGCTGGGGAGGCACAAGAGAGAGCACAAGCCATAGCCCTTAATTTACCACAAAAGCTGCCTTTTCCCCTTAAAAAGTTTTTGGCCAACAAAAGGTACGTCTATTACTCTTACTTGGATGTACAGAGAGAAACCTGTGACGTGCATCCAAGTATGCCGCAACACCGAACTCAACGAACCGAGCCACAGCATCCACTAAATCAAAACCCATTCTCACGGACTGCTTGGCTGTATGCATGCCTCCCTGGGAACTGGCAGAATGCACCTATTATGTAATTATGCCAACAGTGCATGGTGAACTTGCAGTTCTGCAAATAAGATTCTTTGTCCCTAAAGATGGGCCTATGGCCAGTTATTACAAAAGTACCCTCTCACCTGCCACAGTAAAATTGTGGGAGGTAAGCAGGCAACTTATGATACACACACCAGTCTTGTTCTAAGACCTTGTTATTTAACACACATCAAATGCCTATTATCCAACAATCTATTTGTGAAACACAGACACCATCATAAGAGCATTGAGTTATACACAAACCAATACTACTAATAAAAACGATTCAATTTTATTCTTAAAAACAAGGTGTTAGCCTTGTGCATAGTTTAAAAAATCACACACGACAACCTGAATATGCAGGAGTGGTTCGGACGATATTATACCGGGCTTTTTTCCAACTAAGATTGTCCCTACTATATGAAGAGGGATCAAAACCAGAATAGGCTGACTGGATGATGCAGAAAAGCTTCTCATGATACCTGAATAACTAAGGTCCACACAGGCTTTCAAGCATATTAGCATTATAATAACACTGATGAAGTATATATAACAACGTCAAAAGAGGAACTACATTGTTATTTCTTCAATCTAAATCAACGAATAATTGTTCATTGCAAAAATATTATATGAATTGAATGGTCCACGAAATTAGTAAGCAGTGCCATTACGCTGTATCGAAAAAGCGATAAGAATAACGCTCAGTTATGAAGAGATAAAAACCGTCCTGAAGGTGTCATATTCTCAACAAAAGCACCGAAACGCTGCGTCGACTTGTGGTTTTTATAATGAATTGTCTTGTATAAATTTGTAAATGTGATTTTTGAAACTATGCACAAGGCTAACACCTTGTTTTTAAGAATAAAAATGAATCATTTTTATTAGTAGTATTGGTTTGTGTATGATAACTCAATGCTTTTATGATGGTGTCTGTGTTTCACAAATAGATTGTTGGATAATAGGCATTTGATGTGTGTTAAATAACAAGGTCTTAGAGCAAGACTGGTGTGTGTATCATAAGTTGCCTGCTTACCTCCCACAATTTTACTGTGGCAGGCGAGAGGGTACTTTTGTAATAACTGGCCATAGGCCCATCTTTAGGGACAAAGAATCTTATTTGCAATCTCTCACCCTGTCCTTTATTGGATACAAGGGTATCTCCCTTTGTGTGGCGTTTAAAGAACTTGCAGTTCTAACAGGAAGTCTGCCAGCTACAGATTGTGCATACCACTGCATCCAGTCACTCAAATTCTCCATTCACTGCACTGCAGAAAAGCACTGTTTCTGCTAGACTGATGAAGCCTTAACATCTAGGCATGCATGGGCTGGATATGCGGAAAGGAAAATAGTAGTTGCTGGTGGGGGCTGAAACATTTCCTATGCCACCGGTTTTGCTTAGAGCTACAGTAGAATGTAGTATAACTTGTTTGAATTAATCAAAAGACATAAGAAGTCAAAAGGAGACCTTATTTAACTTGGGTCAAGGCAATAATAACCCAAATTCTTTATATATTTTACAAGATTTTTTTTTTTTAAAAAGCCCACACGACAAACTATCAAAGTAGTGCTCACTTCAGCCGAAGTGAGTAAGGGTTAATTTAGTAGTCACAATAATTACCACAAATAGTATTTCCTAAAGTACAAAGTATTTACATTATAAACAATTCATATGTAATTTGGTGAGCCCCGGTAAAGTAACGATAACCTAACGTGGTGAAAAACTAAGTGAAAAGGGACGGGGAGAACAGGTTATTGTTGTTAGTAGTCAAAAGGTGGAGCTTTACACAGTACACAATATTTATTTTTCTCAGGCTCTCTCTTTTGTTAAAGTCGACGACGTTTCGACCCTCTCTTGATACGGGGTGGTCTCTTCAGGACATCAATTCTGGGGACATTGTCAGCGCCAGGCGTGAAACCTTCTGGGGTAATTCTGGCAGTACAAGAATGGTACCAGGGTGCAATGAAGGCTATGTAATTAATATGCCGGTGTCTTGGATGATTTCCATGAGGGGTTGCTGGTACAGCAACCTTGTCCGGGCCCAATGGGATTTGATGCCCTCGTTAGATTAGCAAATTGTATTTACGAGTAGAGTATCACTTGTTACTGCAAGGAATCCGGTCGGGGTACGGAAGTCAATTACTCGAGTTCTGTCCCAAATTTTTTACATCAGGCAGCAGTGCACGTCTGAAATCCATCCGTATCTTGACCGGATTCCTCGTAGTAACAAGAGATACGCTACTTGTACATACAACTCGCTAATCTAATCTGGGCATCAAATCCCATTGAACTTGCTGAAGTTGTATCTTTTTGGTAAATGAGTTGCTTGTGAACATTGTTTTTTGCTCCTGAACAAACCCAGTTCACAAGGACATATGCGTCGCTCTTGTTTTCTCTAAATATAGAGTAGAATGTAGATTTTTATATAGGACTTTGTATCCTATGCCAAAGAACATGTTCGGCCAGTAGCACGCCGCACAGTGAGAAGTGCATGAATGGAGGGTGTTTAATTTTTATGGTGTATATATTTGGGAAGGGTTTGGGTGGTCAGCATGAGCGACAGGAGAGGAGCTCCTTTTTCTAAGCAAAAGAAGAGTGAAAGATAGCCATGCAAAGATGTTGTTGTAGCTAGCCAGCTATTATGGTTTACTCTTTAGTCATGAATTTTGTATATGGTTTCATTGTTGTGCTTTTCAAAGAATTTCCCATGCAAGCTGCAGCGTTGGCGTTAGAGATTCTGAAGGCCCTTGTACTCCTGAGACAAGGAGGAAAAGGACACACAAAAGGGGAGATCATATAGATGGGAGATCTGACAGGATGTCATTCATTACAGTAATCCCTCGGAGTCTCATTGATCAGCTGGATGGGTTTAGAAACAAGATGCTTGTCTAAGAGAAATTGTGCATAGAGATCTGATTGACCTACGCAGAGTAAATAAGTAATTCCACAGTCACAAGAGCTGGTATTGTAGATACTGGCCAGCTACCGGTAGCATCCTGGAAAAAGGCACCAGACAAGGGGGCCCTAGTAAAGGAATAACCATTAGAAACAAGGTGTCTCATATCCGGGCAGGTACTTTTCTAAAAATCAGTCAAGGCACTAAACTATTTAAATTCAGACCTTGACTTTGGTGAAGATATCAGACTATGATTGAGAACATCAGCGACGATGCCAATGAAAGTGAGTTGTCCGGCAAAATTAGCTTCATCCATTCCCACCCCCTCCAACCCCTGTGAGAAATATGCATCATACTAAGAAAGTTAGGTATGGTGATCCTATTCATTAGAGACGCCAACTCACAACACCCCCCTCCCACCCAATTCTGATCAAGTATAAAACTTTAGATTTGTAAAACACGGAAAACTATAGTAATTTTATCCCCAGTCTTGATTCGTGCAATACGTACTGGAGGTTTTTTTTCCACATGCCAAGCTTACTTCAACACTTTTGAGACTGTTTATCTTGCCCTCAAGACATGCAGTTGGGTCTTTACGATGACTCGAAGCTGCACCCCAACACTCCGTGACGCAAAGAAAGCCGTGTTTATATTTACACTATCTACAGTGTAGTTAGCAGCTCTCCACTACTCCCTCCCCACCCTTCTCGGATCAGCCCTCCTAAAGACAAGACAACAGTCTGGAACAGTATCATTACCTTGATCGGCAAAGCACTGAAATATTTATTCCTCGGCATATTACTTCAATAGAAATAGGAAGCTACTACTGTGGTTGGGACCGGCAGGTGGGAACGGGAGTCCAAATCAACCACCTCTTGCCAGACACAGCATTGTGGCGGCTCAGCCTCGAGCATTTCAAATCACTAAAGAGCGAAACTGCGCTGTGAACAGAAGGAAAACACGAGTGTTTCCCCAAAGACATTATTAACAATTAATAATCATTACCGCGGTGCCTTGTTTACCTGACCTTGCGTAAATCCAGCAGTCTAGCAATTAGACCCACATTCTGCACATTTGTATATTTTCGTGCCCGAGCCTGACTCAGTCATTCATCCATTAAAATTCACTTGTCAGACGTAGACAGATAATCAAGCTACAATTTGTATTTACTGGATTACAGAAAATTGCCCAAACTGTTCCAAAGTTCACGGAAAACGCATTCTTGTCTTTCTCTTGTCACAGATGTACAAGCAATTACGTATCTGGGGATGGTCCCAGGGCTCCACGAAAGAGCGATATATGTTTTTTCTATGTTTGTGTCTTCAGCTAGATGTTCCAAGAACATAGTGACTGGGTTTTTAAAGCAGGCAAACCACAAAAATGCTGAGTGGCAGGGAGTGGAAAACCTATTGCTTTTCAAAATGGCAACATTCAAAAAGTAAAATGAAAGTATTAAAAACACTGTGGTAATCAAGATCTGAACGTTCTGTATGTCAGGCCCGCGCCTCCTTTCAAATCATCCGAACCAGACTTAAAAAGTAGTCTAGTGGTGCTCAGTAAAGGGAGCTGCACTGAAAGCACAAGTTACTTAGCTTCGGTAACGATATATCTGCGCGAGTACAGGACGCAGACGCTTTCTGGCATCTAGATAATTTGGGAATCTTTTGCAGGACTTACCCGCACTATAATCGTTGGGCACCCGCACTTTGCGTGACAGAGGGATACTTAGGGTGGGTTGGATCCGCTTCACGCCGTCTTTCGCCGCCATATGGGGTGTAGGGTTCCAGGAGGTGACTCGTCCTAGGCTCCATCTTGGTTGAGGGGCCAGCGGCTTGCCCTCACAGGACTTCTGCGATCTACGGTATATAAGATGGACACCCCCCAAGCGTTCAGCGTAGGCGTGCAGCGGGCGCGACATAGGCGCGCCAGAGGCAAGCCCGCTCGCGCACAGGTCGCGCCGGGAACGCTGCCTCTCGGTCATCTACTTTTATCACCTATTGGGAGACGAGCTCAAGTATGGACCCCCGTCCGATATTGAGCTGCCAGTCTCACACCACTGTTAATTATCGGGAGACCCTGTCCTGTGGCCTGCTCAACGTTAGGTCTCTCAGCAAGTACCACAACGAAATTGCACTACTCATTGAGTCTCACGAGTTAGATGTGCTCTTTATGACAGAGACTTGGACCAGAGCGGATAGTGCGGTGGAACTGGGTATCGCCTGTCCCCCGGGCTACAAAATTAGACACAAACCTCGTGTAGGGACTAGAGGAGGTGGCATAGGTTTCCTTTATAGAGAAGCATTAGACATCTCCCAGCTGGAGAGGAAGGAAATCCAGGGATGTGAACTAATGGGCTTCTCCTTAAAAGGGCAAGGAGGTGTCCTGTACTCTGGGTTGCTGTGCTATAGACCCCCAGCCAATGCCTTGTCTGCCGTACCTGAGCTGGTAGATCTGATTTATGATCTCTCCAACTCCCACACTAGGATTATGGTTCTGGGAGATTTTAATCTGTGGCCGGACGGATCTACGGACCTAGCTTATAAAGAGCTGGTCCAGGCCTGTTGCAATATCCATCTGCAGCAGCTGGTACTTTCTCAGACTCATTCAAAGGGTCATGCCTTGGACTTGATCCTTGTAGATGCTAGCCGGGTGATGGTACGGAACATCATTCCCCAATGCTGGACAGACCATGCCCTCGTCCATTTTTCTCTTCTACTCCCTGCTGATTCACTGAAGAGTGGCAGTACAGGAGCCACTTCGAAGGTTGGTAGGCAATGGTCAAGGCTCCTGAAACAGTCAAGCCTGTCAATTTTGTTTGCAGAAGGTTTTTCCTTAGGAGGTGGTGTGAAGGAGAGTTATGCGATCCTCAGCCAGCAAATCTCTAACTCACTGGACGAATTGGCTCCCTTGTGGAAAATCAGGGACAGGGCAAAACATGCCATGCCTTGGTTTTCCAAGGAGCTTTTCTAGCTGAAGCTCCAGTGTAAACGGGCGGAGCGTGCCTGGAGGAAACAGTATCTTGAGTCTGATAAGGCTCTTTTTAAACAGGCATTGTCGGTTTACAAAACGCAGATTAAGTGCGCCAAAGCCAGTTTCCTTGAGGAGACGCTAATGCTAGCAGCTAATAAATCTCAGGCCTTGTTCAAGATCGTCAGGGATCTTTCTCGCCCGGCCTGTGCTTCTAATGACATCCCGGCCTCCCAATCGCTCTGCGATTCCTTGACAAAGGCTTTTGAGGACAAGATCGCTTCCATCTTGAGCAACCTTGGTACTCCGGTTACCCCTGATCCCCAAACCACGCCCAACTCTGCACCGGTGACTATCCTCAGGACTCTGGAGATGGATGGTTGGCAAGCCCGGTTGAGCAGCTTCCCCCTCCCGTCATTTGAGGATTTTTGCTCAGCAGCTGACTGGGTCTCTTCGGGTTCTCCCTTTGACCCGCTACTACATAAATACTGGAAACTGTTCCATGAGGAGCTTTTCCCTCCCCTTCATGCCATCTGTTGTCAGTCCTTCAGTACTGCTCGGGTTTCGGACTGCTGGAAGCTGGCCGTGGTATCGCAGCTTCTGAAGAAGGATACATTGGATCCTTCTTGCGCAGCGAACTACAGGCCTATTTCATTGCTTCCTTTCCCAATTAAGATCTTGGAGAAACTGGCGACTAAACATCTGTCCAGCATTATAGAGACTAGCATCTGCCTGGAAGAGGCTCAGTTCGGCTTCAGACCAGCCCATGGCACTGAGTCTGCATTAGTGACCGCTTTGAATGACCTTCGTTCGCGTGTCGACCTTGGTCGAGCAGTCTTTCTTGTGCTGCTCGACATGTCGGCCGCGTTCGATACGGTCAGCCATGCCATCCTGGTCAGGAGACTAGAGGAGATTGGGGTGTCTGGCCTGGCCCTGGACTGGTTGGTCTCTTATCTCGGTAACAAACACCAGGTGGTAGCTTTGCCGCCCTACCGTTCTGACATCAAGAAAGTGGGGCAGGGCGTACCCCAAGGGTCGGCCATCAGCCCTATTCTATTTAATCTATACCTCTGTCCCCTGGTCAGGCTGATTAAGTCCTTCGGCATTGCCGTCATCAATTATGCCGATGACACGCAACTTATCTTCTCGTTTGAGGGTAGGGATGCTGTGTCGCAGGAGACTTTCCATCGCTGCATGACAGCTACTGCGGACTGGCTGAGTCTAAATTCCCCGAAATTTAACAGCTCAAAAACTGAGGTACTGTACTGTTCAATGGATCGCATTCCCCGGCCTCTGCCACCGGATTTTTGGCCTTCCTCTTCCCAGGGCACTGGGTTAGTGGCAAACTCAACTCGGAATCTGGGTGTGATGTTCGAACCTAACCTACAGCTAGACGCGTTTGTCAACAAAACTGTGGCCACGTGTATGATGCTGCTCCGAACATTGGGGAAGATTCTCTCTTTGCTCCTGGTTCATGTCCGCCCAGAGGTAGTGCGTAGTATCATCTTAGCAGGCTTGATTACTGCAACGCGCTACTTCTGGGTGTGCCAGCTACCCTAGTGGGTAAATTGCAGCGAGTGCAGAATATGGCTGCTAAGCTGGCTCTTTCTAGACGGCGTCTTGATTCTTCCTCTTTGGCGCTTATGGACCTTCACTGGTTGCCAATCGCCCAGCGAACTGATTTTAAAGCATTATGTCTAGTTTTTAGGGCCCTCCATGGTCAGGGGCCGTCTTCGCTGCAGGTGATGTTTTCCTGGTATACTCCTACCAGACCCCTTCGCTCTTCATCAGCTTGTCTGGTGGTAATCCCTAAAATTGTGAGGACTCGGATGGGCAGACGCTCCTTCAGATTCGCCGCAGCTAAATTGTGGAATGCCTTACCCTTGAGAAGTAAGGAGGATCTCTCCTCCTTTAAAAAAAGGATTAAAAACATACCTCTTCCCTAGGACAGCGTAAAGATCGAGGCAGTATAACATCGCGTATGGCTGGTCAAAGTCAAAGCGCCAGGATACCCTTTGGGGGACAGTTTTCGCGCTATATAAATATGCCATACAATACAATACCATAAGCACAAGTTACTACTTGTGTAACGATATATCTGTAAGAGACATTAGTTAGTGATAGATTCCTTACCTTAGAATATCCCCAGGCGTCAGACTGGATCCGGAAATTTTTGCGTAGCAATACCCCTGCGCGCTGGTAGGCGTCGTCTGCGGCTCCACGTCCGTCGTCGGCGTCGTGAGCGCCGGGATGACGTCGTCGGAGTATATAGACGGCGCCCATGCGCGCTGACGTCAGTTCTGATAACACAGCTTTTCCGCGCCACATACGCAGAGCCATGATAGAACTAACACTGGTGCCATGAAACTAGGGCCCTGAAAGGGGATGACCTTAACCCTAAATATCGGTTCGCAGAACGGGGAGGATGGGAGGGCGGTAAGGAATCTATCACTAACTAATGTCTCTTACAGATATATCGTTACACAAGTAGTAACTTGTGCATCTGAAAGAGACACGTTAGTGATAGATTCCTTACCTTAGAATAGATACCCCAGCAATACCAACCCCGGTGGTGGGTCTGCGAACCAATATCACACCAGAAAGTCCTGGAGGACGGAACGGCCAAAGAAGCCATCCCTCCGGACTTGACTGTCCAGGCAGTAGTGTCTTGCGAACGTGTGCAGCGAGGCCCACGTGGCTGCCTGACAGATGTCCTGCAGGGGGACACCGCGGCCCAGGGCAGTTGTCGTTGCCGTGGCCCGAGTGGAGTGAGCCCGCAATCCAGCCGGGGGCTCCTTCCTCGCCATGGAGTAGCATGCTTGGATGCACAAGATGATCCACCTGGAGATGGTCCTCTTGTGTACAGCCTTTCCCTTCTTCGCGCCCACGTAACCAACGAAGAGTTGGTCATCCACCCGGAATTGGCGAGTGCGGTCTAGGTAGTAGGAGAGCGCACGTTTTGGATCCAGACGGTGGAGCCTCTCCTCCTCTTTCGAGGGATGCGGAGGCGGAAAGAAGGTGGGCAAGGTGATGGACTGCCCGATGTGGAAGGCCGTGACAACCTTGGGCAGAAAGGAAGGTCGTGTACGCAACACCACCTTATCAGGATGAACAGACAGGAAAGGTGGAGAAGAAGAAAGAGCCTGGAGCTCACTCACCCTCCTGGCAGAGGTGATGGCAACCAGGAAGGCCGTCTTTAGAGTAAGGAGACGAAGAGGGCAGTTATGAAGTGGCTCAAAGGGAGCACACATCAGATAGGTGAGAACCAGATTCAAGTCCCACTGGGGCATCACGAAGGGAACAGGAGGAAACATGTGCGTGATGCCCTTCAGAAATCTACTCACAATAGGGGACTTGAATAAAGAAGGCTGATCTGGTAGCCTCAAGAAGGCTGAAAGAGCAGAAAGGTACCCCTTAACAGTGCCCAGAGCAGAGCCCTGCTGGGCAAGGGAAAGAAGAAAGAGCAGCACTTCCGAAAGGGGTGCAGAGAGGGGATCCACAGCCTTTGCTGCGCACCATGCCACAAATTTGTTCCACCGGCAGGCGTATACCGACTTCGTGGAGGGACGCCTGGCTGCCAGAATGATGTCACAGACTTCGGGAGGCAAGTCAAATGGCCTCAACTGCCGCCGCTCAATCTCCAAGCTTGTAGGTGGAGACTGGACAGGTTCGGGTTCAGGACCGTCCCCTGCTGCTGCGACAGAAGGTCCTCCCGAAGAGGCAGACGAATCGGGGGATCGACTGACATGCTGAGTAGCTCGGGATACCAGTATCTTCGTGCCCAGTCCGGAGCCACAAGGACGACCTGGGCCCGGTCGCGCCTGATCTTCTTCAGCACTCTGGGCAGAAGTGGTATAGGCGGAAAGGCGTACAACAGACCGCAGCTCCACTCGCGACGAAAAGCGTCTCCGAGCGAGTGCCGCCTTGGAAACTCCAACGCGCAGAACTGCTGACATTGCGCGTTCTCTTCTGTGGCGAATAGATCTAACCAAGGCTCTCCCCACTGTCGAAAGAGACCTTGCGCCACGTCCGAGTTCAGACGCCATTCGTGATCCATCATGCACCGGCGGCTGAGTTCGTCCGCCCTGGCATTCAGAGAGCCTGCCAGGTGTTGAACCACCAGGGTCACACCCTGATGTTCCAGCCACTGCCAGAGGCGCAGAGCCTCCTGGCAAAGGGTCCACGACCCCACACCGCCCTGTTTGTTGCAGTACCACATGGCGGTGGTGTTGTCGGTGAACACTTGCACCACGCTCCCCCTGACAGAGGGGAGGAATGCCTTCAGTGCAAGACGAATCGCCCGCAGCTCCAGAAGGTTGATGTGGAGCCGGGACTCCGCCGGAGACCAGAGGCCTCTGATCTCCGCCTCTCCCATGTGGCCTCCCCAGCCCTGGAGGGACGCGTCCGTCACAACTACATGCTCCGGCTGGAGTAGAGAGAGGGGTCTGCCACTGACCCAGTCGCGGTCCGTGAGCCACCACTGCAGTTGTTTCGCAGTGCCCTCCGAGATCAGGACATGATCGGACAGGTTGCCCTGATGCTGGGCCCACTGAAACTTCAGGTCCCACTGCAGAGCCCGCATCCGCCACCTGGCGTGACGCACCAGAAGGATGCAGGAGGCCATCAGTCCCAGAAGCCGCAGCGTCAACCTGACCGAGACCCGGGATAACGGTCTGAAGACAGGAATCAGAGCCTGAATATCCCGAACCCGCTGCTCGGGTGGGTAAACCCGAAACTGCGCCGAGTCGAGAACCGCTCCGATGAAAAGGAGCTTCTGAGAGGGACACAGGTGTGACTTCGGCACATTGATGGAGAACCCCAGCAAGTGCAGGAGGTCGGCCGTAGTCTGGAGGTGGCTGACGACTGTCTGGGGCGAGCCCGCCTTCAACAACCAGTCGTCGAGGTAGGGGAAGACTGACACCCCTTGCCTGCGCAGATGGGCTGCGACCACCGCCATCACCTTCGTGAACACCCGTGGGGCGCTGGTAAGGCCGAAGGGGAGCACGGTAAACTGAAAGTGCTCTAGGCCGACCGTGAACCGCAGGTAACGCCGGTGGGCCGGCAGGACGGGGATGTGGAAATAGGCGTCCTGCAAGTCCAACGCTACCATCCAGTCTCCTGGGTCCAGGGCAGCCAGGACCTGAGCCAAAGTGAGCATCTTGAACTTCTCCGTCCGGAGGAAGCCGTTGACGTTCCGCAGATCCAAGATAGGGCGTAGGCCCCCTTTGCCCTTCTTGGGTACCAGAAAGTAGTGGGAGTAACAGCCACGTCCTACTTCTGGCCCAGGAACGCGCTCGATGGCCCTCTTGGCCAAGAGGGCCGAAACTTCCTCTTGCAGAAGTTGCAAGTGATCCCCCGACACACGGTGGTATTGAGGTGGCATGGGTGGAGGGGAAGACTCGAAGGGGAGGGAGAAACCCCTTCGGACAATTTGCAGCACCCACCTGTCCGAAGTGACTGTATGCCAGTGGGAGAGGTGATGGCGAACCCTGCCTCCCACAGGCGTCACATGGGCCTGAAAACTCAGACTAGGAAGGTTTTGAGGCAGGGGCTGCTGAGGGAGGTGTGGACTGGCCTCGCCGCTGACCCCGACCACCGCCGCGGCGGTTCCCACGTCCGCCACCGCGCTGCTGGATATTTTGCGGCGTGTGGCTGGCGGTCCGTGGTGGGGCGCCCCTTCCGTGGCCACGAAAGGAGCGAAAGGCACCCGATTGCTGGCGTGGGGCCGTAACGCCCAAGGACTTGGCCGTGGCCCTGGAGTCCTTGAAACGTTCCAGCGCATGGTCTGCCTTGTCGCCGAAGAGGCGACGGCCATCAAACGGCATGTCCAGGAGGGTGGCCTGGACATCGGCCGAAAAGTTGGCGGACCTCAACCAGGCGTGGCGTCGAACCGCCACCGTCGTTGCCATCGCCCTGCCCAGTGAGTCCGTGGTATCCAGCCCACACCGAATAGAAAAACGTGCTGCATCTCGGCCGTCCGCAAGGGTTTGGCTGAGTTTAGCCCTGACCTCCTCAGGGCATTGTGGCAGCACCTCCGCAACCGTGTCCCACAGAGTGTGGGTGTAGCGGCCCAAGAGACAGTTGGTGTTCACTGACCGTAGCCCTAGGCTCACAGACCAGAAGACCTTCTTCCCGAACTGCTCATATCTCTTGGATTCCCTGTCGGGCGGGGCCGACGGGAATGCGGTCTGGGAGTTGGAGGCCTGGATGACCAGACTCTCGGGGGTGGGGTGGGTGGACAAAAAGCAAGGGTCGCCCGGTGCCGGGCGGTAGCGTCTGGCCACGTTCCTGTCCACAGGGGGGCCTGTGGCGGGCTTGGACCAAGTGCCCAGAAGAACGTCACACAAGGCCTCGTTGAACGGCAGGAGGGGCTCCGCGGAGCCGGACTGCTGTTTGAGGACCTCAGTGAGGAGATTAGTCCTCACGGCCGCGACGGGGAGCTGAAGGTTTAAGGCCTTAGCTGCCTTCGTCAACACTACACTGTAAGCAGAACCCGCCTCCGAAGCCACAGTCGGGGGCGACGTAAATCCAGTGTCTGGCGAGGTGTCAATACCACTGGCCTCCCCAAGCTCATATGTCCAGTCCTGATTCGACTGGCAATCACGTGCCAGAGGGTCCTCGGACCCCTCCCATTGCTCCTCGTCACCTGGCTCCTGGAGACCAGGATTAACAGCCAGGGCCTCCTCGTGGAGATAGAACTCTCCGAAGGCCGACGGAATCGGCGCCCAGCGGCGCCCCTCCGACTCCTGAGGAGGACCGTAGGAAGCATTGGGGGCGGCAACCACATCGGCAGCCGGGGACGACACTTGAAGGGACGGCGCCGGCGAGGTCGTAAGGTCGACCGGCGAGGTCCCGGATCCGGAGTCGGATCCAGCGAGGTCGTGCGGCGCCGGGACCGAAGTCGCCAGCGGCGCCGGGCCCGAAGTACCCGACGTCGTCAGGGCCGAAGCGCCCGACCCGGAAGGACCTCCAGACGGAGCCGATCGGCCCGAAGGCGCCACGGGAACCGACTGAGGAGGGAGGGCCCTCATGGCCATGAGGTACCTCTCGACCTCCTCCTGCGACGCGCCGTGCCCAGGGACCCGAAGGTGTGGGGCAGGCGGCGACGCTTGCGACTCCCGCGGAGCCGCGTGGGCGGTGTCGCCCGAGTCCCCGGTCGCATCGTGCGAGCGACGGGGCGGGTCGGAGGATCGATGGTGTCGCTCCGACCTCTCATGCCTCTTACCTGAGGACTTGGAACCAGACGATCGGTGTCCACTCCCGGAACGTCGATGACTCCGACCTCGCGACCTGTCCCTCGACCTCCCGTGGGACCGGGACCGGGACCTGGAGCGGCGCGGGGCCGACTGCCTCAGCTCGAGACGCTTGCGGGACCGCTCCCGCCTAGCCTTCGACGTCAGGGCCCGGCAGTCGGAGCAGGTGCGATCGTCGTGGTCGAGGCCTAAGCACTTCAGGCACCGGCGATGGGGGTCCGTGACCGACATGAGTCGGCCGCACTTCGAGCAAGGCTTGAACCCGGGCATCCCTGGCACCGATAGTCGAGGATCGACTAAATAGAGGATCAAAAAGATCAAAAAAGTTTTCAGTCAAAAAGTGACTGGGGGAAGAGCTTCTTCCGGATCTGCGCTAGCTGGCGCGGAAAAAAGAAGAACTGACGTCAGCGCGCATGGGCGCCGTCTATATACTCCGACGACGTCATCCCGGCGCTCACGACGCCGACGACGGACGCGGAGCCGCAGACGACGCCTACCAGCGCGCAGGGGTATTGCTACGCAAAAATTTCCGGATCCAGTCTGACGCCTGGGGATATTCTGAGGTAAGGAATCTATCACTAACGTGTCTCTTTCAGATACAGTAGTTAGTGTTAGATGTAGGAGAGTAGGGTCTGCAATCCTATGATCACCCCAGATTTTTGCTTTTTTGCTTCACTGGTTTACGACTTTCCCTGGCTGTGGGCCTGCTAATCAGACCCACAGCCTAGCTGTTCTCTCTCTAAATTGACACACATGTACCTTAGGTGCATTTACCAATTGGTACTGGGCCACCTTATCAGTCCCTGTACAGTATACCTTAGGTATCCAGGGCATAGGTGTACCCAGGGCCTACCAGGGGCTGCAGCATGTATTATGCCACCCCTGGCTGGCCATCTAAATCTGACACAACTGGCTGCACGACAGCTGGGGCAAGGTGGTGTAATCACCCTTTGCTGTAGATATAGTATACCTATATCTAACCCTAAAATGGACACATGTATTCCTAACAGTCACTCCTATGGTAGGCCTTATCAATCCTGAAGGCAGAGTGCTTGGAATTATGTGAGATGGTGGTCTGGCATGAGCTGAGCCCGTTTGCAGCTTGCGGAACCAAGTCCTAATAGCTGTTCCATGATAACGCGTACCATATATGTGGAGTGGTGTGGCTCACTGGTTAGAGGCGGCAGACCCGGAAGCAGAGAACGGCCCGGGACCAGGGTTCAATTCCTGACGCGGCAGGGTCGTGGACCAGGGTCAGCGGACTTGATAATTCTCACCTCGGTGCCTACTCTAACCAGGAATCACACTCGGCAACTCTGGGCATTAGCTTGCCTCATCTCTACAACGGCCCCCCACATTCGCCGGGGATGCCTGGTTTCACCTTGGAGATACCCAGTAGGGACCATCTCACAGGGATAATCAGGACGGTTTCCCCAGCGGTCTACAGCGCCACGACACCTCAGGGCAGCAGTGCGCTTTACAAGACACATTACATTACATATACTCGTAAGTGCATTATAATCCTTGCGGTTATTTGCCAACCTTGGTATCGCTTTATGATAACATGTCGAGTAAGGTGTCATACGAATTGGAATACTAACCCCTCACCAATTCTGGCGACGGGGTTAGCATTCCACCCTTCTAGAGGGACACAACATGTATGTAACTGTGAACCCCGGTTAAAGTTAACTCGAGCCTCAGCATCACAAAATGGATGCCGCCACCACAGACACAAGTCTGACCTCCTGCTGCTGGGAGTCCTTCCAGCGAGGAGAGCTTGGACAAAGGGTTTCCTGTCAGGGGCGGTGCTAGCACCATCCCAGACAGGGTTTTGTGTATCCCAGGTAGGCAGGGCTGAGAGGAAGGTGACTGCAAGTGGCACCCCGGTGCTCACTGTGCATATGCCGGCTTGAACCAGTTCCAGGGGCGCACCAGCCCCTGAGCTGGGGAAAGTCCGGACAGGGGAGAGGGGTGTAACCACCCCCCTTCCTGGTCCCACCCATGGGCAGGACCTAGTCGCGTGCCAGCCCCTTTTCTTTAGTATAAAGGTAGGAGCGGGCCCCCTTCCCAAATTAGATAATTCTGAATCTTGACCACTTTCCACGAAAGAACTCTTGAACATTTCTGAAGACTCTTCCTTGTGACTAAGGAGTAGCCACCCTGCACCAGCGGGCACCATCTAAGCGCATGCGGTTTGCTGTAAGTCCATCCTCCGGATCAAGACCGCCCAGCTCAACGAGACCCGGATTCCCTGGCACCTCTGACCTCTACCTACATCATCAGCCCAGCTGAGATTCGTGGGTGTGACGAGACCTGAAGGGACCGGCCATCTTCAAAACTGCACGACGCTTATCCAGCACGACCGCCGAGGGATCCTCGAGTGAGTGCTTTGGAGTTTGAGAATCCCCAAACCCTGAGCAGCTCCAGCACCGAAGTCCAGCTCCCCAGCATCCACGAGATCTGCGTGGGGCCCTTCTGCTCTTTGCTGCTCACCGCGTTGTCCGGCCACTTGCCTGCTGGCTTGTAGCCCTCCTGACGACGAACAACGACGATTGCATCGCTAGTCTGGTTGCTCCAGACTGGCCCTTGCACCCCTCCAACAGAGGAGCACCCCGGACCCTGGTCCACTCCAGACGCCATCTTGACTTCACTGCGTGGGCTTGCCTTTGCCAAGGCTTGTTGCTCCAATCCTGGTTTCAGCAGCGCCGACAGCAGACACCTTCGTGGGACAGCTCGCACCTCCATCCTGGTCGCCGACAACGCCTCCTGGTCCGAGAGACTGCAGAGCCCAGCGTCGCCCACTCACCTGGTCGAGGTGACTTCATCCGGTGCCATCCTGGTGCCCACCTAATCACTGGCTAGTGATTAAGAACTGAGTCCCCTCTGCTTTCAGGTCGTCTCCATCATCGATCCAGGCTTGGATCACTCCGAACATAAATCACTGGTCGCCTGCCAGCAACTTCTTCTTTCAGGCTCCATAGACTAACGAGGATTCCCTACGTCTTTTGAACCCTATGCAGCCGCAGCCCCTGGGCTAGGTAACCCTGAGCATTTCGGTGCTCCAACGTAGGTTCACTATCTAAGTGTCCAGATCCTTTTTCGTTTTAATCCTATCTAGTCGGATTCGTTCGATAACTGTAACTTTACGAGATACTAGTATCCATAGACTTTGTCCCGCATCCCGCGTGAGAGTGCATACTCTGCACCCGATCTCCCTAGGCCTCCTGCTCCTAACCTGAAGGTTCAGTAGTGTAGTCCTAGCGATCCTAAAGCCTCTGGATCTTGTTACTTACCTGCTAGTATTTCGCATTCCACTTTTGTAGTATATGGTTTTTTGTGCCCCTCGGGCATTTGTGTAAATTGTGCAACTTAAAGTATTTTCTTAAGAGTTTTGTTATGTGCTTAGCTCCCTGACTCAGTTCAGGGTAGACTTGTTATAAATAAATATCCTTTTATTTTCATAACAACTTG
This sequence comes from Lissotriton vulgaris, assembly GCF_964263255.1. Classification (NCBI taxonomy): domain Eukaryota; kingdom Metazoa; phylum Chordata; class Amphibia; order Caudata; family Salamandridae; genus Lissotriton; species Lissotriton vulgaris. Next base: position 636,507,928 of record NC_141696.1, on the reverse strand, counting down.
TGAGGTGTCCTTTCACTTGGTGTTCAAGGGGTATATGTGATGGTATAACAGCTGGCTTAACACGCCCTCTAGAGTTTAGCCTAAAGGCTGCTCTTGTCCATGCTACTAGGATAGCTGGTCTATAAGGTTATCTTACAACCAATCATCAATAAGGGTCATTTGGAATGATACACAGTGATCACTAGAATAGTGAGCACTACATATCAGGCCAACTTCTCACATTGGTGAGCAGCGGTTGGGATTTGAGCTTGCTGTTGTTTTACCACACGTATCCTAAGAATATCATTTGAAAGATCACATAAGTACCAAGGTACATATAACTTAGCTTAGAATACTCTGAGTTCTACTGAACCAGCTGTTGTAGTGTAACAGGGCTTAGCACACCCTGACTACAACTTTTAGCAAGGGATCAGTAGGCAAACAAATAGTGTAGGCAAGTGCACCACTTACACCTCACTAGAAAAGCATGTCAGACAAAGGAGAGAACTCAGAGGCTACCCTTTTGTCAGTTGACCCTCCACAGGTCATGTCAAGATGAACAAGTTACTTACCTTCGGTAACGATATATCTGTAAGAAACATTAGTTAGTGTTAGATTCCTTACCTTAGAATATCCCCAGGCGTCAGTCTGGATCCGGAAACTTTTGCGTAGCAGTACCCCTGCGCGTCGGTAGGCGTCGTCTGCAGGCGTCCCCTGCGGCTCCGCGTCCGTCGTTGGCGTCGTGCGCCGTGATGACGTCGCTGGAGTATATAGACGCCGCCTCCGCGCGCTGACGTCAGTTCTTTGCACACAGCATTTCTGCGCCAGAAGACGCAGAGCCATGAGAGAACCAACACTGGTGCCATGTAAAACTAGGGCCCTGAAAGGGATGACCTTAACCCTAGGTTTCAGTTCGCAGAACGGGGAGGATGGGAGGGTTCGGTAAGGAATCTAACACTAACTAATGTTTCTTACAGATATATCGTTACCGAAGGTAAGTAACTTGTTCATCTGAAAGAAACACGTTAGTGTTAGATTCCTTACCTTAGAATACATACCCCAGCAATACCAACCCCGGTGGTGGGTCTGCGAACCAATACAAAACTACACCAGAAAGTCCTGGAGGACAGAACGGCCAAAGAAGCCATCCCTCCGGACTTGACTGTCCAGGCAGTAGTGCCTCGCAAATGTGTGCAGCGAGGCCCACGTAGCCGCTTGGCAAATGTCCTGCAAGGGGACTCCCCGGCCCAGGGCAGTAGTAGCCGCCGTGGCCCGAGTGGAATGGGCCCTCAGCCCAACAGGAGGCTCCTTCCGAGCCAAAGAGTAGCACGCTTTGATGCAGAGGACGACCCATCGAGAGATGGTTCGTTTACAAACCGCCCGTCCCTTCTTCGCACCCACGTAGCCAACAAACAGTTGTTCATCCACCCGGAACTGGCGTGTGCGATCCATGTAGAATGAAAGCGCACGTTTTGGGTCCAGACGGTGGAGCCGCTCTTCATCCTTTGAAGGATGCGGAGGCGGGAAGAAGGAAGGGAGGGTGATGGACTGCCCGATGTGAAAGGCCGAAACAACCTTGGGCAGGAAAGAAGGTCTAGTCCTCAGAACCACCTTATCAGGATGAATGGATAGGAAAGGAGGTTGGACAGAAAGAGCCTGGAGCTCACTCACTCTCCTGGCAGAGGTGATGGCAACCAGGAAAGCCGTCTTTAAAGTCAGGAGACGGAGAGGACAAGAATGAAGGGGCTCAAAGGGAGCACACATCAGGAAGGTCAGAATCAAGTTCAAATCCCACTGAGGCATCACAAACGGAACAGGTGGAAACATGTGAGTGATGCCTTTTAAGAACCGAGTTACAATCGGGGATTTGAACAAAGAAGGCTGATCAGGAAGCCTCAAAAAGGCAGAAAGGGCAGAAAGGTAGCCCTTGATAGTTCCCAGAGCAGAGCCCTGCTGGGCAAGAGAAAGAAGAAACAGAAGAACCTCCGAAAGAGGGGCAGAGAGAGGATCCACAGCCTTTGCTGTGCACCATGCCACAAATCTGTTCCACCGACAGGCGTATACCGACTTAGTGGAGGGACGCCTGGCTGCCAGAATAACATCACAGACCTCAGGAGGCAAGTCAAATGGCCTCAACTGCCGCCGCTCAATCTCCAAGCATGGAGGTGGAGACTGGACAGGTTCGGGTGGAGGACCGTCCCCTGCTGCTGCGACAGAAGGTCCTCCTGAAGGGGCAGGCGGATCGGGGGACCGACTGACATGCTGAGTAGCTCGGGATACCAGTACCTTCGAGCCCAGTCCGGAGCCACAAGGATAACATGGGCCCGGTCGCGCCTGATCTTCTTCAGCACTCTGGGCAGAAGTGGTATAGGCGGAAAGGCGTATAACAGACCGCAACTCCACTCGCGCCGAAAGGCGTCGCCGTGCGAGTGCCGTCTTGGAAACTCCAACGCGCAGAACTGATGACATTGCGCGTTCTCTTCTGTGGCGAATAGATCTAACCAAGGCTCTCCCCATTGCAGAAAGATGCCTTGCGCCACGTCCGAGTTCAGACGCCATTCGTGATCCATCGAGCACCGACGGCTGAGTTCGTCCGCCCTGGCGTTCAGAGAACCTGCCAGGTGTTGAACCGTCAGAGTCACGCCCTGACGTTCCAGCCATTGCCAGAGGCGCAGAGCCTCCTGGCAAAGGGTCCACGACCCCACTCCGCCCTGTTTGTTGCAGTACCACATGGCGGTGGTGTTGTCGGTGAACACCTGCACTACACTCCCGTTGACAAAGGGGAGGAATGCCTTCAGTGCCAGACGAATCGCCCGCAGCTCCAACAGGTTGATATGGAGCCGGGACTCCGCCGGAGACCAGATGCCTCTGATCTCTGCCTCTCCCAAGTGGCCACCCCAGCCCTGGAGGGACGCGTCCGTCACGACAACGTGCTCCGGTTGGGGAAGGGAGAGGGACTTGCCCCTGACCCAATCGCGGTCCGTAAGCCACCACTGCAGTTGTCTCGCAGTGCCCTCCGAGATCAAGACGTGGTCGGACAAGTTGCCCTGATGCTGGGCCCACTGAAACTTCAGGTCCCACTGCAGAGCCCGCATCCGCCACCGGGCGTGATGCACCAGAAGGATGCAGGAAGCCATCAGTCCCAGCAGCCGCAGCGTCAACCTGACCGAAACTCGGGATAGCGGCTGAAAGATGGGAATCAAAGCCTGAATATCCCGAACCCGCCGTTCCGGAGGATAAACCCGAAACTGCGCCGAGTCCAGAACCGCTCCGATGAAAAGGAGCTTTTGAGAGGGACACAGGTGTGATTTCGGCACATTGATGGAGAACCCCAGGTCGTGCAAGAGGTCTGCCGTCATCTGAAGGTGGTGGACGACTGTCTGTGGCGAGCCCGCCTTCAACAACCAGTCGTCTAGGTAGGGGAAGACTGAAACCCCTAACCTGCGCAGATGGGCTGCGACCACCGCCATCACCTTTGTGAACACCCGTGGGGCGCTGGTAAGGCCGAAGGGGAGCACGATAAACTGAAAGTGCTCCAGGCCTACCGTGAACCGCAGGTAACGCCGGTGGGCCGGCAGGACGGGGATGTGAAAATAGGCGTCCTGCAAGTCCAACGCTACCATCCAGTCCTGCGGGTCTAGAGCAGCCAAGACCTGAGCTAACGTCAACATCTTGAACTTCTCCTTCCGGAGGAAGCCGTTGACGTTCCTTAGATCCAAGATAGGACGTAGGCCCCCCTTGTCCTTCTTGGGCACCAGAAAGTAGTGGGAATAACAACCACGCCCTACTTCTGGCCCAGGAACGCGCTCGATGGCCCCCTTGGCCAAGAGGGCCGTAACTTCCTCCTGCAGAAGTGTCAAGTGGTCCCCCGACACACGGTGGTTCTGCGGTGGCATGGCTGGAGGAGAGGTCTCGAAGGGGAGGGAGTAGCCCCTTCGGACAATTTGCAGCACCCACCTGTCCGAAGTGATTGTGCGCCAGTGAGCGTGGTGATGGCGAACCCTGCCACCCACTGGCGTCACATGGGGCCGAAAGCACGGACTAGGAGGATTTTGGGGTAGATGCTGCGGGGGAGGGTGTGGTCTGACCCCGCCGTTGTCCCCGACCGCCACCACGGGGGTTTCCACGGCCGCCACCGCGTTGAAAGGATTGTTGCGGCGCGTGGCTGGCAGCACGTGTGGGGGCGCCCCTTCCTTGGCCACGAAAGGGGCGAAACGAACCCAGTTGCTGACGCTGGGTCGAGAGACCCAAGGACTTGGCCGTGACCCTGGAGTCCTTGAAGCGTTCCAGCGCGTGGTCCGCCTTGTCACCGAACAGGTGACAGCCATCAAACGGCATGTCCATCAATGTACTCTGGACATCTGCCGAAAAATTGGCGGATCTCAGCCAGGCGTGGCGACGAATCGCCACCGTCGTTGACATAGCTCTGCCTAGCGAGTCGGACGTTTCAAGACCACACCGTATTGAATATTTCGCTGCATCTCGGCCCTCAGCCACAGCCTGACCGAGTTTTGCCCGCACCTCCATGGGGCATTCTGGCAGCAGTTCCGCGACCGTATCCCACACAGAGTGGGTGTAGCGGCCCAAGAGGCAGGCGGTGTTGCAAGACCGCAGGCCCAAACTAATGGACGAGAAGACCTTCTTGCCAAATTGGTCATACCTCTTGGATTCCCGGTCGGGTGGGGCCGACGGGAATGCGGACTGGGAGGTCGAGGCCTGGATCACCAGACTCTCAGGAGTGGGGTGGGTAGACAGGAACTTGGGGTCGTCCGGACAAGGACGGTGGCGCCTGGCCACGTTCCGATCGACAGGCGCACCTGAAGCGGGCCTGGACCACGTGCCCAACAGAACGTCCGACAAGGCTTCATTAAACGGCAGCAGTGGCTCCTGTGGGCATGACTGCGGTTTGAAGACCTCGGTGAGGATGTTAGGCCTCACGGCCGCGACGGGGAGCTCAAGGTGTAAGGCCTTGGCAGCCCTCATCAGCACCACAGAATATGCAGCTCCCTCCACCGATGCCACGGAAGGAGGAGAGATCAAACCAGGGTTAGGAGAGTCGTCCAGACCACTGGCATCCCCCAAGTCACCTGTCCAGTCCGGGTCATACTGGCACTCGCGTGACAGAGGGTCCTCGGACCCCTCCCAACCTTCACCGAACTCTTCATCCTCTCCGTATTCGGAGTCAACGATGTAGACCGGCTCCTCGGGGTTCATGGGCCCCATCGGCGCCGGGACCGGCGTCGTGCGACGCCCGTCCGGCCCCGCGTCGTGCGACGCCCGTCCGGCCCCGCGTCCGGCGTCGGTGAATGTAAGGGGACGGCGCCGCCTGGAGCCGGCGCCGGAGCCCCAGTGCCGCCCGAAGCCGGCACCGAGGAACCGGCGTCGCGCGGAGGCGGAGCCGCGGGCAACCCTGATGGAATCGGCGCCGGGTTGGATGGGCGTCCATCCGGCGTCGACCCCGAAGGCCCTAGCGGCGCCGGGATCGGCGCCGCCGGCGGAATCGGAGCATCCGACGGCGTCGAGGTAGGGTCAGCAGAACCGCTAGGGCCCCCAGACGGGTTCACTGGGCCCGTAGGCGCCGTGGAACCCGCCGGAGGAGACAGGGCCCTCATGGCCATGAGGAACGCCTCTATCTCCTCAGGCGTCGCACCGTGCCCAGGGACCTGGGGGTATGGGGCAGGCCGCGCCGGCGACTCTCGCGGAGCCGCGGGGTTGGGGTCACCCGAACCCCCGGCCGCATCGCGCGAGCGTCGGGGGGAGTCGGGGGTACGATGACGACGCCCCGACTTCTTGTGTTTCTTACCTGACGAGGATGACGAGTGGTGTCGACTTCCGGAACGCTCGGCGCGGCCCCGCGACCGCTCCCTCGAACGCTCTCTCGACCTCCGGCCGGACCGGGACCGCTCCCGGTCCCGACGTGGGGCCGACACCCGGAGCTCCAGTAGCTTGCGGGACCGCTCCCGTCTAGCTTTGCTGGTGAGGGCCCGGCAGTCGACGCAGGAGTCCACGTCGTGGTCGGGGCCCAGACACCGGAGACAGAGGCGGTGATGGTCTGTGACCGACATCATGCGCTCACAGTCATCACAGTGCTTGAACCCAGGCATCCTAACAGGCACAAAGTGACAATAATTCGAAAAAACTTGGTCAAAGACCGGAGTACTGCTCTTCAGATCTGCGTCCACTGGCGCGGAAAAAAGAAGAACTGACGTCAGCGCGCGGAGGCGGCGTCTATATACTCCAGCGACGTCATCACGGCGCACGACGCCAACGACGGACGCGGAGCCGCAGGGGACGCCTGCAGACGACGCCTACCGACGCGCAGGGGTACTGCTACGCAAAAGTTTCCGGATCCAGACTGACGCCTGGGGATATTCTAAGGTAAGGAATCTAACACTAACGTGTTTCTTTCAGATATGCAGCTCTTAGCTTCCAGGAGATGAGACAAATTTGTACATCCAGGACGCTAAAACAGGGTTCTAACCCTACCATCCCATTTCTGATAGGTCTCTTAGAGACTTATGATGCAAGGAGGGCTTCTCACACAGGCCCTTCTAATCCAGATGGGAGCATGCCACCCTTAGAGGGAACCCTTAGGGACCCTGACCTCAACCTCAATGGAACAGTTAGTGAAGGAGAGGAAGAGGATCAGGAGTTGTCAGGGGATGAGGCAGACAAGGGTCATGTAGAAGTCAGTAGACTCACCAGGACCAACTTAAGCAGGCATGAAAATGGACTTGGGGGACCCCCAGGCCCACTCTCAGGCAGGCTTAACATTGGGAGTGAACGAGTTAGGTCTCTATCCAGAGGCTCTAACAGATCCATTCGAACCAATGGCTCTCAGACCTCTTCTCACAGAGGGATGACATCCCCTCAGAGAAGAGAGCATGAGGACAAGATGAGGGAAGTCAATCTGAGGATTGAAAGGGAAGAACTTGCCCTGGCCAAAGAGAGACTTGCCTTTGCTAGAGAGCAGAAATTGAGTGGGGCAGACCCCACTGGTGGCAGCATTCTCCCAAGAGAAAAAGATAGGAGTTTAGACACTAGACACCTGAGTAAGATAGTGCCCCCCTTTAAACAAGGGGATGACATCCACAAATGGATGACTGCTTTGGAGAGGGCCTGCACTGTCCAGTGCGTCCCCCAGAGTCAGTGGGCAGCTATCTTGTGGCTCTCCTTTGAAGGCAAAGGTAGAGATAAGCTCCTCACTACTAGAGCTGAGGATGGTAACAATTACCAAGTCCTGAAGAATACACTGATTGATGGGTTTGGCTTAACAACTGAGCAGTACAGGTTGCTGTTCTGAGACACCCAGAAAATTCAGTCTCAGGATTGGTCTGACTTTGTGGATTGTGCCACTAAGGCTTTGGAAGGCTGGTTGCTGGGTAGTAAGGTTACTGATTACACAGGGTTGTACAATCTGATCATGAGAGAACAGATTTTAAAAACCTGTCAGAACCAGTTGTTGCATCAGCACCTTGTTGACTCAGATCTGACCTCTCCCCAAGAATTGGGAAAGAAGGCAGACAGATGGGTCAGAACAAGGGTCAAGCAGAACCAGACTCAGAACCAGGGTGGTCAGAAGAAAGCAGACCAAAAGGGTAGTAACAAGAGTGAACAAAATGACCAGAAGTCTTCAACAGGTCCCCAACAAACCAAAGAGGGTGGGGGTCAGGCTTCACAGCAGAAAAAGAAGACTCAAGAAGGCCAGTCAAAAAGGTAGTGCCAATACTGTAAAAGTAAAACTCACTGGTTTAGTGAGTGCACCAAGAAAGGAGGGCAAACTCCTACCACTACAGCCCCTAAGGCACCTGCACTCCCTAGTACAGTCAGTAGTGGTAGTGCACCTCCCAAGGGATTAGTTGGGTTAACCTTGGGATCTGAGGGGTATGACAACATAGTTGGCACACTCACTCAGGCTGTCCTTGTCTGTACAGGGGATGTGGATATATCCCCTGATGCAAGTCCCAATACTTTGGGCAAATACAGGCAGACAACTTATATTAATGGAAAAATGGCTCAGGCCTACAGGGACACTTGTGCCAGTGTCACAATGGTGACACCTAACTTTGTGGACACTGGACAGATCATGCTAGGTACAGACTACCTAGTGACCAATGCCAGCAATGTCACTACCCACCATAGTATGGCAATTGTTGATTTCTCCTGGGGAGGGGTAAGTGGCCAAAAGAAAGTTGTGGTTAGTTCAGACCTCCCAGTAGAATATTTGTTGGGCAATGATTTGGAAACATCACTATGGTCAGAAGTGGAGCAGAGGACTCACATGGAAATGTTAGGCTTGCCAGCACATGTCCTTGCTGTGACTAGGCCACAGGCCAAAAGATGCCCCACTGAACATGTGCTGGATCCTGGAACAATGGACCAGATACCTTCCAAGAGAAGGAGCAGTAGGGTTAAGGCATTGCCTTCCCCCTTGCCCCAGGTTGTGGATCAAGTCTCAGAGGAGGCTGACCTCAAAGAACTGAGCGAAACTGAGCCTAAAGAACTTGAACCTGATCAGGTTGAGTTTCTGGGCTCAGGGGGACCCTCCAGGGAAGACCTGGGGAAGGCACAGTTAGACTGCCCTTCATTTGAACCCCTCAGACAGCAGGCTGCTGCTGAGGCTGCAGGGAACGCCGCAGGTGCCCACAGGGTATACTGGGATGATGGACTCCTGTACTCTGAGGCAAGAGACCCCAAGCCTGGTGCAACCAGGAGGCTGGTCATCCCCTTGTCTCAGAGAGGTTTCCTTCTTACCTTGGCCCATGAGATTCCCCTTGCAGGACACTTAGGCCAGAATAAGACTTGGGACAGGCTTGTCTCACACTTTCACTGGCCTCACATGAATGAAGATACCAAGGAGTTTTGTCGCTCCTGTGTCACTTGCCAAGCCAGTGGTAAGTCAGGTGGCACAACAAAGACCCCCCTTATACCACTACCTGTGGCGGGGGTACCCTTTGAAAGTGGGGATTGACATTGTTGGTCCAATGGAACCCCAGACAGCATCAGGGCACAAGTTTATACTGGTGGTGGTGGACCATGCCACCAGCTATCCTGAAGCTATTCCCCTTAGGACCACTACAGCACCTGTTGTGGCAAGAGCCCTAGTTGGAGTGTTCTCCAGAGTGGGCTTCCCTAAGGAGGTTGTCTCTGACAGAGGTGCAAACTTCATGTCAGGATATCTGACTGCAATGAGGAAGGAATGTGGTGTCAATTACAAATTCACCACACCCTATCATCCACAGTGCAATGGGCTTGTTGAGAGATTCAACAGGACCCTCAAAGGGATGATTCATGGACTACCTGAAAAGCTCAGGCGTAGATGGGATGTCCTGATACCCTGCCTCTTGTTTGCTTACAGAGAGGTCCCACAGAAGGGGGTTGGCTACAGCCCTTTTGAACTTCTGTATGGGCATCCAGTAAGAGGACCCATTTGTTTGGTGAAGGAAGGATGGGAGAGACCTCTCAAAAAGCCTGCAACCAACATTGTGGACTATGTACTTGGTCTCCGCTCCAGGATGGCTGAGTACATGGAAAAGGCATCTAAAAACCTTGAGGCAAGCCAAGAACTCTAAAAAGCTTGGCATGACCAAAAGGCTGTCCTGACTGTGTACAAGCCTGGACAGAAGGTGTGGGTGTTGGAGCCAGTGGCCCCAGCAGCTCTCAAAGACAAATGGTCTGGGCCCCACACAATCATTGAGCAAAAGGGAGAGGTCACCTACCTGGTGGACCTTGGAACTCCCAGGAGCCCCCTCAGGGTGCTCCATGTAAACGGGCTCAAAGCATATGTCGACAGGAAGGACATGAGCTTGCTAATGGCCACAGATGAGGGACAGGAAGAGGAGAGTGACCCTCTCCCAGACCTGCTCACTCAGAACCCTGATGATGGGTCAGTAGATGGTGTTGTCTTTTGTGGCAGCCTCTCTGAACATCAGCAAAAGGATTGCAAACAAGTTCTTCAATCCTTTAGACATATGTTCTCTCTGACACCCAGTCAAACCAATTGGTGTACCCATGAGGTTGACACTGGGGACAGTCTGCCAGTCAAGAGTAAAATCTACAGACAGCCTGATCACGTCAGAGACTGCATTAAGACAGAAGTGCAGAAAATGTTGGAGCTGGGAGTCATTGAGCCCTCAGATAGCCCTTGGGCTAGTCCAGTAGTTCTAGTGCCAAAGCCTCACCCCCAGGGTGGTAAGAAAGAGATGAGGTTTTGCGTAGACTACAGAGGCCTCAATGCAGTCACTAAGACTGATGCCCACCCAATACCAAGAGTAGATGAACTTATAGACAGATTGGCTTCTGCCAACTACTTAAGTACATTTGACCTGACAGCTGGGTATTGGCAAATCAGGTTAGCTGAGGAGGCCAAGCCCAAAACAGCATTTTCTACCCCTGGTGGGCATTATCAGTTTGTGGTAATGCCCTTTGGTTTGAAAAATGCACCTGCCACCTTCCAAAGGCTGGTGAATCAAGTTCTCACTGGGTTGGATGACTTCTGTGCAGCATATCTTGATGATATAGCTGTCTTTAGCTCCACCTGGGAGGATCACCTGGTCCACCTGAGGAAGTGTTAGAGGCACTGCAAAAGGCAGGTCTCACTATCAAGGCCACTAAGTGCCAGATAGGGCAGACACAGGTTGTATACCTGGGCCACTTTGTAGGTGGAGGCCAGGTTCAGCCACTGGAGAGCAAGATACAGGCCATCAAGGAATGGGCTCCTCCAACCACCCAGACTCAGGTTTGAGCTTTCTTGGGCCTGACTGGTTATTACAGGAAATTTGTCAGAAATTATGGGTCTATTGTGACTCCACTTAATGACCTGACAAGTAAAAAGATGCCAAAGAAAGTTCAGTGGACAGCAAGCTGTCAAAAAGCATTCAATGACCTAAAGCAGGCCATGTGCACAGCACCTATCCTAAAGAGTCCAGACTACTCCAAAACATTCATTGTCCAAACAGATGCTTCTGAGTTGGGTGTGGGAGCTGTTCTATCTCAGCTGAATTTTGATGGTCATGACCAGCCCATTGCTTTTATTAGCAGAAGGCTGACCCCCAGAGAGAAAAATTGGTCAGCTATTGAGAGGGAGGCCTTTGCTGTGGTTTGGGCCCTGAAGAAATTGAGGCCATACTTGTTTGGCACTCATTTCAAGATTCAGACCGACCATAAGCCCCTCTTGTGGCTAAATCAGATGAAGGGTGAAAAACCCAAACTACTTAGGTGGTCCATTTCCCTACAGGGGATGGATTTTACAGTGGAGCATAGACCTGGCATTGATCATGGCAATGCAGATGGGCTCTCCAGGTATTTCCACTTGGAGCAAGAAGACTCACCTGGTCAAGGTTAGTTTATTGTCCCAAAGTTGTGGGGGGGGGGGGGTCATGTAGGAGAGTAGGGTCTGCAATCCTATGATCACCCCAGATTTTTGCTTTTTTGCTTCACTGGTTTACGACTTTCCCTGGCTGTGGGCCTGCTAATCAGACCCACAGCCTAGCTGTTCTCTCTCTAAATTGACACATATGTACCTTAGGTGCATTTACCAATTGGTACTGGGCCACCTTATCAGTCCCTGTACAGTATACCGTAGGTATCCAGGGCATAGGTGTACCCAGGGCCTACCAGGGGCTGCAGCATGTATTATGCCACCCCTGGCTGGCCATCTAAATCTGACACAACTGGCTGCACGACAGCTGGGGCAAGGTGGTGTAATCACCCTTTGCTGCAGATATAGTATACCTATATCTAACCCTAAAATGGACACATGTAGTCCTATCAGTCACTCCTATGGCAGGCCTTATCAATCCTGAAGGCAGAGTGCTTGGAATTATGTGAGATGGTGCTCTGGCATGAGCTGAGCCCGTTTGCAGCTTGCCGAACCAAGTCCTAATAGCTGTTCCATGATAACGCGGACCATATACTCTCAAGTGCATTATAATCCTCGCGGTTATTTGCCAACTTTGGTATCGCTTTATCAAAACATGTCGAGTAAGGTGTCATACGAATTGGAATACTAACCCCTCGCCAATTCTGGCGACGGGGTTAGCATTCCACCCTTCTAGAGGGACACGACATGTATGTAACTGTGAACCCCGGTTAAAGTGAACTCGAGCCTCAGCATCACAAAATGGATGCTGCCACCACAGACACAAGTCTGACCTCCTGCTGCTGGGAGTCATTCCAGCGAGGAGAGCTTGGACAAAGGGTTTCCTGTCAGGGGCGGTGCTAGCACCATCCCAGACAGGTTTTTGTGTATCCCAGGTAGGCAGGGCTGAGAGGAAGTTGACTGCAAGTGGCACCCCGGTGCTCACTGTGCATATGCAGGCTTGAACCAGTTCCAGGGGCGCACCAGCCCCTGAGCTGGGGAAAGTCCGGACAGGGGAGAGGGGTGTAACCACCCCCCTTCCTGGTCCCACCCATGGGCAGGACCTAGTCGCGTGCCAGCCCCTTTTCTTTAGTATAAAGGTAGGAGCGGGCCCCCTTCCCAAATTAGATCATTCTGAATCTTGACTACTTTCCACGAAAGAACTTTTGAAAATTTCTGAAGACTCTCCCTTGTGGCTAAGGAGTAGCCACCCTGCACCAGCGGGCACCATCTAAGCACATGCGGTTTGCTGCAAGTCCATCCTCCGGAACAAGACTGCCCAGCTCGACAAGACCCGGATTCCCTGGCACCTCTGACCTCTACCTACATCATTAGCCCAGCTGAGATTTGTGGGTGTGACGAGACCTGAAGGGACCGGCCATCTTCACAACTGCACGACGCTTATCCAGCACGACCGCCGAGGGATCCTCGAGTGAGTGCTTTGGGGTTTGAGAAGCCCTAACCCTGAGCAGCTTCAGCACCGAAGTCCAGCCCCCCAGCATCCACGAGATCTGCGTAGGGCCCTTCTGTTCTTTGGTGCTCACCGCGTTGTCCGGCCACTTGCCTGCTGGCTTGTAGCCCTCCTGACGACGAACAACGACGATTGCATCGCTAGTCTGGTTGCTCCAGACTGGCCCTTGCTCCCCTCCAACAGAGGAGCACCCCGGACCCTGGTCCACTCCAGACGCCATCTTGACTTCACTGCGTGGGCTTGCCTTTGCCAAGGCTTGTTGCTCCAATCCTGGTTTCAGCAGCGCCGACAGCAGACACCTTCGTGGGACAGCTCGCACCTCCATCCTGGTCGCCGACAACGCCTCCTGGTCCGAGAGACTGCCGAGCCCAGCGTCGCCCACTCACCTGGTCGAGGTGACTGATCCGGTGCCATCCTGGTGCCCACCTAATCACTGGCTAGTGATTAAGAACTGAGTCCCCTCTGCTTTCAGGTCGTCTCCATCATCGATCCAGGCTTGGATCACTCCGAACATAATCACTGGTCGCCTGCCAGCAACAACTTCTTTCAGGCTCCATAGACTAACGAGGATTCCCTACGTCTTTTGAACCCTATGCAGCCGCAGCCCCTGGGCTAGGTAACCTGAGCATTTCGGTGCTCCAACGTAGGTTCACTATCTAAGTGTCCAGATCCTTTTTCGTTTTCATCCTATCTAGTCGGATTCGTTCGATAACTGTAACTTTACGAGATACTAGTATCCATAGACTTTGTCCCGCATCCGGCGTGAGAGTGCATACTCTGCACCCGATCTCCCTAGGCCTCCTGCTCCTAACCTGAAGGTTCAGTAGTGTAGTCCTAGCGATCCTAAAGCCTCTGGATCTTGTTACTTACCTGCTAGTATTTCGCATTCCACTTTTGTAGTATATGGTTTTTCGTGCCCCTCGGGCATTTGTGTAAATTGTGCAACTTAAAGTTTTTTCTTAAGAGTTTTGTTATGTGCTTAGCTCCCTGACTCATAAAGAGTTCAGGGTGGACTTGTTATAAATAAATATCCTTTTATTTTCATAACAACTTGTGTGGTGTCCTTTCACTTGGTGTTCAAGGGGTATATGTGATGGTATAACAGCTGGCTTAACATGCCCTCTAGAGTTTAGCCTAAAGACTGCTCTTGTCCATGCTACTAGGATAGCTGGTCTATAAGGTTGACTTACAACCAATCATCAATAAGGGTCGTTTGGAATGATACACAGTGATCACTAGAATAGTGAGCACTACATATCAGGCCAACTTCTCACATTAGAATCCTTACCTTAGAATATCCCCAGGCGTCAGACTGGATCCGGAAAGTTTTGCGTAGCAGTACCCTGCGCTTCAGTAGGTGTCGTCTGCGGCTCCGCGTCCGTCCTCGGCGACGTGATCGCCGGGATGACGTTGGAGTACTTAGACGCCGCCCTCGCCCGCTGACGTCAGTTCTTGTACATACCTTTCTGCGCCAGGAACGCAGATCCATGTCAGAGACTAACACTGGTGCCATAAAACTAGGGCCCTCAAAGGGAGATACCTTAACCCTAGATGTCGGTTCGCAGAACAGGGAGGATGGGTGGGGCGGTAACGAATCTAACACTAACTACTGTTTCTTACAGATATATCGTTACCGAAGGTAAGTAATTTGTGCATTTGAAAGAAACAGGTTAGTGCTAGATTCCTTACCTTAGATTAGATACCCCAGCAATACCAACCCCGGTGGTGGGTCTGCAAACCAAGATGACAATAGAAAGTCCTGGAGAACGGAGTGGCCGAAAAAGCCATCCCTCCGGACTTGGCTGTCCAGGTAGTAGTGTCTAGAAAACGTGTGCAGTGAGGCCCACATAGCTGCCTGGCAGATGTCCTGCAAGGGGACTCCCCTACCCAGGGCAGTAGTAGCAGTGGCCCGAGTGGAATCGGTGCGCAGCCCAACTGGAGGCTCCTTCTTAGCCAAGGAGTAGCAAAACTTGATACACAACCCACCAAGAGATGGTCCGTTTGTGCACCGCCCGTCCCTTCTTAGCGCCCACGTAACCAACAAAGAGCTGGTCGTCCATCTGAAACTGGCGTGTGCGATCTAGATAGAAGGAGAGCGCACGTTTTGGGTCCAGACGGTGGAGCCTCTCTTCCTCTTTCAAGTGATGCGGAGGTGGAAAGAAGGTGGGCAAGGTGATGGACGGCCCGATGTGAAAGGCTGTGACTACCTTGAGCAGGAAAGAAGGACGAGTTCTCAAAACATCTTTGTCCGGATGGACAGAGAGGAAAGGATGTTTAGGAGATAGAGCCTGGAGCTCACTCACTCTCCTGGCAGAGGTGATGGCAACCAGGAATGCAGTCTTAAGAGTCAGAAGACGAAGAGGGCAATTGTGAAGTGGCTCGAAAGGAGCGCACATCAAATAGGTTAGAACAAGGTTCAAGTCCCCCTGAGGCATCACAAAAGGAACAGGAGGAAACATGTGTGTGATGCCTTTCAAGAATCTATTTACAACAGGGGACTTGAAAAGAGAAAGCTGATCAGGAAGACTCAAGAAGGCGGAAATGGCAGAGAGGCAGCCCTTGATAGTGCCTAGAGCAGAGCCCTGTTGGGCGAGAGTCAAGTCAACATTTGTATAGCGCATTACTCACCCAGAGGGTCTCAAGGCGCTTGAGGGAGGGGGGATCGCTACTTATTAAATAGCCAAGTTTTGAGTTGTTTTCTGAAGGAAAGGTGGTTCTGTGTAAGGCGGAGGTGGGTGGGGAGAGAATTCCAGGTTTTGGCCGCTAAGTAGGAGAATGATCTTCCTCCCATGGTGGTTCTTCGGATGCGTGGAATAGCGGCGAGGGCTTGATTGGACGAACGTAGTTGGCGGGTGGGGGTGTAAAAGGTCAAGCGCGTGTTGAGGTATCTGGGTCCTAGGTCGTAGAGGGCCTTGTGTGCGTGGGTGAGAAGGCGGAACGTTATTCTCTTGTTGACGGGGAGCCAGTGAAGGTTTCTCAGGTGACCGGATATGTGATTGTGGCGGGGTATGTCTAGGATGAGTCGGGCGGAGGCGTTCTGAATGCGTTGGAGTTTTTTCTGTAATTTGGCTGTGGTTCCGGCGTAGAGGGTGTTTCCGTAGTCCAGTCGGCTTGTGACAAGTGCATGGGTGACCGACTTTCTTGTTTCGGTGGGGATCCATCGGAAGATCTTTCGGAGCATGCGTAAGGTGTTAAAGCATGATGATGAGACGGCGTTGACTTGTCTGGTCATCGAGAGGGAGGAGTCTAGAATGAATCCCAGGTTGCGAGAATGGTCCGTTGGTTTTGGTGCGCTGCCTAGGGCCGGTGGCCACCATGAGTTGTCCCATGCAGAGGGGGATGATCCTAGGATGAGGACTTCCGTCTTGTCAGAATTCAGTTTTAAGCGGCTGTTCTTCACCCACTCGGCTACGTCTTTCATTCCTTCGTGTAGGTTGGTTTTGGCGGTGTTTGGGTCTTTGGTGAGGGAGAGGATCAGCTGTGTGTCGTCAGAGTAGGAGATGATGTTGAGGTTGTTCTGGCGTGCGATGGATGCGAGGGGGCTCATGTAGACGTTGAAGAGGGTGGGGCTGAGCGATGATCCTTGTGGTACGCCGCAGAGGACTTCGGTGGCCTCTGATCTGAAGGGGGGAAGGCAGACTCTCTGGGTTCTTCCGGCAAAGAACGAGATGATCAAATCCAATGCTTTTTCTTGTATCCCGATGTTGCTAAGGCGTTGTACAAGGGTGCTATGACAGACTGTATCAAACGCTGCGGAGAGGTCCAGGAGGATGAGGGCAGCTGTTTCCCCGTTGTCGAATAGTGTTCGGATGTCTGTGGCTGCGATGAGGGCGGTCTCGGTGCTGTGTTTGGCTCGGAAGCCGGACTGTGAGGGGTCGAGGGAGCCGTTAGACTCGAGGAAGGCAGCAAGTTGACTATTGACGGTCTTCTCTATGACTTTGGCAGGGAATGGGAGGAGCGAGATGGGGCGGTAGTTCTTAAGTTCAGTGGGGTCTGCTGTAGGTTTCTTCAGGAGGGCACTGAGTTCGGCATGTTTCCAGCTTTCTAGGAAGGTAGCGGTGTTGAAGGAGCAGTTGATGATATCCCGGAGTTGGGGTGCGATGATGGAGTCGGCCTTGTTGAAGATGTGGTGAGGGCATGGGTCGGTTGGTGATCCGGAGTGGATGGAGTTCATCAAGCGGATGGGGTCTTCAGTGCTGATCGGGTTCCATGCGCAAAGGGTGGTGGTGGGCTTCAGTTCGGTGGTAAAGGGAGTGGGCTGGTCGCCGAAGCTGTTATGTATGTCAGCGATCTTGCTGTGGAAGAACGAGGCTAGAGAGTCGCAGAGGTCTTGAGAGAGAGTGATGTCGTTGGTGTCGGCGCTGGAGTTGGTAAGCTCTTTAACGATGCTGAAGAGTTCCTTGCTGTTGTGGGCATTGTTGTTGAGTCGATCCTTGAATGCTGATTTCTTGGTGGATCGGATCAGCTGGTGGTGTTTGCGAGTGGCGTTCTTGAGGGCGGTCATGTTGTCTGTGGTTGGGTTTCTTCGCCAGGCTTTCTCCAGGGTGCGGCAGTTCTTTTTGGAGTTCTTGAGGTCGTCATTGAACCAGGGGGCTTTTTTGCTTCCTGGCTTGTTGTGATGTTTTTTCAAGGGTGCCAATTCGTCAGTGCAGTGGGTGATCCATTGTGCGAGATTGATGGCTGCTTCATTTGGGTCCGATGATCTGGCGGGAGGGTTTTGGTTTAGCGATGTGGTGAGCTGGTCGGTTGTAATTTTGTTCCAGTTTCTGCGGGGGACTTGTTGTGTGTGGTGGTGGGTCGTGGTCTTTCTGAAGTTGAAGTGGACGCAGCTGTGGTCCTTCCAGTGGAGTCCTGATGCATGATTGAAGATGTGCTTGCTGGAGGAGAAGATTGAGTCGAGCGTGTGTCCGGCGTAGTGGGTGGGGGTGTTTACCAGTTGTTTGAGTCCGAGATTGGCGAGGTTGTCCAGAAGGGTGGTGGTGTTGCTATCGTTGTTCTTTTCCAAGTGGAAGTTGAGGTCCCCTAGGAGAATGTAGTCCTCGGAGGGGTGGGCGTGTGGGCTGATAAAGTCAGTGATGTCTTCGCAGAATTGTGTGCGGGGTCCTGGTGGTCTGTAGATGAGGGTGCCTCCAAGTGTGGTCTTGGGGTTGGTGTGTATCTGGAAGTGAAGGTGTTCGGCGGCTGTGAGGGGGTCGTCGGAGCTGGTCGTGATGCGGATGGTGTTCTTGTGGACGATGGCAATGCCTCCTCCTGTTTGTTTGATGCGGTCCCTACGGATGATCTTGTAACCGTCCGGGATGGCTATGGCGATGTCGAGCGCTGATGAGGCGCTCATCCAGGTTTCTGTAAGAAAGGCGACGTCCGGTGTTGTGGCGTCGAGTAGGTTCCATAGTTCCATGGCGTGTCTGTGGACCGAGCGAGTGTTGAGCAGGATGCACTTCAGGTGGCTGTTGTTTGAGCTCTGTTTGGCGTTTATGGTAGTAGATTGGTTCTTGATGCAGCAGAACTTGTAAGATTGGCAGGTGAAGGGTCCATGGGTGCATCCTGGGGCGGCTTGGTGGCAGATGGGGAGTCGGCCGGTGTTGAGTGCAGAGAGGGTGGCGGTGTCGTATGTTAGGCGGGTGGAGTGATTTTTGCGGGGGCCAGGGGGTCTGGAGCTGGGCGCGGTCCAGGTGCAGACGGGCGTACCTCTGGCACGCCTTCGGCGTGCATAGGGCGCGTCCGCTGCGCGTTGACGCTGCACGTAAATTGCACTGCCATGAATGGATGGTGGAGGGGGGCGGAGCGAGGGAGGAGCAGCTGGGAGGCGGGAGCGGGGTGGCGAGTGGGGAGGGGATCGGCTGTGGATACTGTAGGGAGCGGGGGTGGGGCCGCGGGGGAGCAGCGGCAGGGAGCGGGGAGGAGGGCCTGGCTGGGGCACAAAATGGCACCAAACAACAACAACAACAATGCAAGGCGAGATCGGGGCTCAGTCTAGCACAGTCTAGCACAGATACTGAACAAAGCGGCAAATGCAATACCACAGTAATCAAAGCAGAGCGAGGGGCACAGTCTGGCACAGGTACTACTACAATCTGCAAATAAAATACCACACGAAGAAAGCAGGGCGAGGGCACAGTCTGGCACAGGTAGAGGACACCACAGGTAGAGGATATCACACGAGGCAGGGCAGGGCGAGGGCAGAGTCTGGCACAGGTAGAGGACAGCCAGGAGGGGGTGGAGCGACCGGTTCTGACTGGGTCAGGACAGTCACAGCTCTTCACCGCTTCGGACAGTCCTTACGTTCCAGTGGGAGGGAGGAGCAGCTGGGAGGCTGGAGCGGGGTGGCGAGTGGGGAGGGGATCGGCTGTGGATACTGTAGGGAGCGGGGGTGGGGCCGCGGGGGAGCAGCGGCAGGGAGCGGGGAGGAGAGCCGGGCTGGGGCGCACAATGGCACCAAACAACAACAACAACAATGCAGGGCGAGATCGGGGCGCAGTCTAGCACAGATACGGAACAAAGCGGCAAATACGATACCACAGTAATCAAAGAAGAGCGAGGGGCACAGTCTGGCACAGGTACTACTACAATCTGCAAATACGATACCACACGAAGCAAGCAGGGCGAGGGCACAGTCTGGCACAGGTAGAGGACACCACAGGTAGAGGATATCACACGAGGCAGAGCATGCCACAAATTTGTTCCACCTGCAGGCGTATACCGATTTTGTGGAGGGACTCCTGGCTGCCAGAATCACATCACAGACTTCAGGAGGCAAGTCAAATGGCCTCCACCGTCGCCGCTCAATCTCCACGCATAGAGGTGGAGACTGGACAGGTTCGGGTGGAGGACCGTCCCCTGCTGCTGTGACAGAGGGTCCTCCTGAAGAGGCAGGCGGATTGGGGGACCGACTGACATGCTGAGTAGCTCGGGATACCAGTACCTTCGAGCCCAGTCCGGAGCCACAAGGATGACTTGGGCCCGGTCGCGCCTGATCTTCAGCACTCTGGGCAGAAGTGGTATAGGCGGAAAGGCATACAACAGAACGCAGCTCCACTCGCGATGAAAACCGTCGCCGAGCGAGTGCCGCCTTGGAAATTCCAAAGCGCAGAACTGATGACATTGCGCATTCTCTTTGCCACCGAATAGATCTAACCAAGGCTCTCCCCACTGCTGAAAGAGGTCTTGTGCCATGTCGAGTTCAGACGCCATTCATGATCCATCATGCACCGGCGCTTGAGTTCGTCCGCCCTGGCGTTCAGGGAACCTGCCAGGTGTTGAACCACCAGGGTGACGCCCTGGTGTTCCAGCCATGTCCAGAGGCGCAGAGCTTCCCAACATAGGGTCCTTGACCCCAACCCGCCCTGTTTGTAGCAGTACCACATGGCGGTGGTGTTGTCCGTGAACACCTGCACTACACTTCCCCGAACATAGGGAAGGAATGCCTTCAGTGCAAGCCGGATCCCCCGCAGCTCCAGAAGGTTGATGTGGAGCCGGGACTCCGTCGGAGACCAGAGACCCCTGATCTCCCTCTCTCCCATGTGGCCCCCCGTCCCAGGAGGGATGCATCAGTCACCACTACTTGCTCCGGTTGGAATAGGGAGAGAGATCTGCCGCTGACCCAATCGCGGTCCGTGAGCCACCACTGCAACTGTCTTGCAGTGACCGAGGTCAGGACGTGGTCGGACAGGTTGCCCTGATGCTGGGCCCACTGAAACTTCAGGTCCCACTGCAGAGCCCGCATCCGCCACCTGGCGTGATGCACCAGAAGGATGCTGGAAGCCATCAGCCCCAGGAGTCGCAGCGTCAACTTGACCGAAACTCGGGATAAAGGCTGAAAGATCGGAATCAGAGCCTGAATATCTCGAACCCGTTGTTCGGGAGGATAAACCCGAAACTGTTAGGCGGGTGGAGTGATTTTTGCGGGGGCCAGGGGGTCTGGAGCTGGGCGCGGTCCAGGTGCAGACGGGCGTACCTCTGGCACGCCTTCGGCGTGCATAGGGCGCGTCCGCTGCGCGTTGACGCTGCACGTAAATTGCACTGCCATGAATGGATGGTGGAGGGGGGCGGAGCGAGGGAGGAGCAGCTGGGAGGCTGGAGCGGGGTGGCGAGTGGGGAGGGGATCGGCTGTGGATACTGTAGGGAGCGGGGGTGGGGCCGCGGGGGAGCAGCGGCAGGGAGCGGGGAGGAGAGCCGGGCTGGGGCGCACAATGGCACCAAACAACAACAACAACAATGCAGGGCGAGATCGGGGCGCAGTCTAGCACAGATACGGAACAAAGCGGCAAATACGATACCACAGTAATCAAAGAAGAGCGAGGGGCACAGTCTGGCACAGGTACTACTACAATCTGCAAATACGATACCACACGAAGCAAGCAGGGCGAGGGCACAGTCTGGCACAGGTAGAGGACACCACAGGTAGAGGATATCACACGAGGCAGAGCATGCCACAAATTTGTTCCACCTGCAGGCGTATACCGATTTTGTGGAGGGACTCCTGGCTGCCAGAATCACATCACAGACTTCAGGAGGCAAGTCAAATGGCCTCCACCGTCGCCGCTCAATCTCCACGCATAGAGGTGGAGACTGGACAGGTTCGGGTGGAGGACCGTCCCCTGCTGCTGTGACAGAGGGTCCTCCTGAAGAGGCAGGCGGATTGGGGGACCGACTGACATGCTGAGTAGCTCGGGATACCAGTACCTTCGAGCCCAGTCCGGAGCCACAAGGATGACTTGGGCCCGGTCGCGCCTGATCTTCAGCACTCTGGGCAGAAGTGGTATAGGCGGAAAGGCATACAACAGAACGCAGCTCCACTCGCGATGAAAACCGTCGCCGAGCGAGTGCCGCCTTGGAAATTCCAAAGCGCAGAACTGATGACATTGCGCATTCTCTTTGCCACCGAATAGATCTAACCAAGGCTCTCCCCACTGCTGAAAGAGGTCTTGTGCCATGTCGAGTTCAGACGCCATTCATGATCCATCATGCACCGGCGCTTGAGTTCGTCCGCCCTGGCGTTCAGGGAACCTGCCAGGTGTTGAACCACCAGGGTGACGCCCTGGTGTTCCAGCCATGTCCAGAGGCGCAGAGCTTCCCAACATAGGGTCCTTGACCCCAACCCGCCCTGTTTGTAGCAGTACCACATGGCGGTGGTGTTGTCCGTGAACACCTGCACTACACTTCCCCGAACATAGGGAAGGAATGCCTTCAGTGCAAGCCGGATCCCCCGCAGCTCCAGAAGGTTGATGTGGAGCCGGGACTCCGTCGGAGACCAGAGACCCCTGATCTCCCTCTCTCCCATGTGGCCCCCCGTCCCAGGAGGGATGCATCAGTCACCACTACTTGCTCCGGTTGGAATAGGGAGAGAGATCTGCCGCTGACCCAATCGCGGTCCGTGAGCCACCACTGCAACTGTCTTGCAGTGACCGAGGTCAGGACGTGGTCGGACAGGTTGCCCTGATGCTGGGCCCACTGAAACTTCAGGTCCCACTGCAGAGCCCGCATCCGCCACCTGGCGTGATGCACCAGAAGGATGCTGGAAGCCATCAGCCCCAGGAGTCGCAGCGTCAACTTGACCGAAACTCGGGATAAAGGCTGAAAGATCGGAATCAGAGCCTGAATATCTCGAACCCGTTGTTCGGGAGGATAAACCCGAAACTGTTAGGCGGGTGGAGTGATTTTTGCGGGGGCCAGGGGGTCTGGAGCTGGGCGCGGTCCAGGTGCAGACGGGCGTACCTCTGGCACGCCTTCGGCGTGCATAGGGCGCGTCCGCTGCGCGTTGACGCTGCACGTAAATTGCACTGCCATGAATGGATGGTGGAGGGGGGCGGAGCGAGGGAGGAGCAGCTGGGAGGCTGGAGCGGGGTGGCGAGTGGGGAGGGGATCGGCTGTGGATACTGTAGGGAGCGGGGGTGGGGCCGCGGGGGAGCAGCGGCAGGGAGCGGGGAGGAGAGCCGGGCTGGGGCGCACAATGGCACCAAACAACAACAACAACAATGCAGGGCGAGATCGGGGCGCAGTCTAGCACAGATACGGAACAAAGCGGCAAATACGATACCACAGTAATCAAAGAAGAGCGAGGGGCACAGTCTGGCACAGGTACTACTACAATCTGCAAATACGATACCACACGAAGCAAGCAGGGCGAGGGCACAGTCTGGCACAGGTAGAGGACACCACAGGTAGAGGATATCACACGAGGCAGAGCATGCCACAAATTTGTTCCACCTGCAGGCGTATACCGATTTTGTGGAGGGACTCCTGGCTGCCAGAATCACATCACAGACTTCAGGAGGCAAGTCAAATGGCCTCCACCGTCGCCGCTCAATCTCCACGCATAGAGGTGGAGACTGGACAGGTTCGGGTGGAGGACCGCCCCCTGCTGCTGTGACAGAGGGTCCTCCTGAAGAGGCAGGCGGATTGGGGGACCGACTGACATGCTGAGTAGCTCGGGATACCAGTACCTTCGAGCCCAGTCCGGAGCCACAAGGATGACTTGGGCCCGGTCGCGCCTGATCTTCAGCACTCTGGGCAGAAGTGGTATAGGCGGAAAGGCATACAACAGAACGCAGCTCCACTCGCGATGAAAACCGTCGCCGAGCGAGTGCCGCCTTGGAAATTCCAAAGCGCAGAACTGATGACATTGCGCATTCTCTTTGCCACCGAATAGATCTAACCAAGGCTCTCCCCACTGCTGAAAGAGGTCTTGTGCCATGTCGAGTTCAGACGCCATTCATGATCCATCATGCACCGGCGCTTGAGTTCGTCCGCCCTGGCGTTCAGGGAACCTGCCAGGTGTTGAACCACCAGGGTGACGCCCTGGTGTTCCAGCCATGTCCAGAGGCGCAGAGCTTCCCAACATAGGGTCCTTGACCCCAACCCGCCCTGTTTGTAGCAGTACCACATGGCGGTGGTGTTGTCCGTGAACACCTGCACTACACTTCCCCGAACATAGGGAAGGAATGCCTTCAGTGCAAGCCGGATCCCCCGCAGCTCCAGAAGGTTGATGTGGAGCCGGGACTCCGTCGGAGACCAGAGACCCCTGATCTCCCTCTCTCCCATGTGGCCCCCCGTCCCAGGAGGGATGCATCAGTCACCACTACTTGCTCCGGTTGGAATAGGGAGAGAGATCTGCCGCTGACCCAATCGCGGTCCGTGAGCCACCACTGCAACTGTCTTGCAGTGACCGAGGTCAGGACGTGGTCGGACAGGTTGCCCTGATGCTGGGCCCACTGAAACTTCAGGTCCCACTGCAGAGCCCGCATCCGCCACCTGGCGTGATGCACCAGAAGGATGCTGGAAGCCATCAGCCCCAGGAGTCGCAGCGTCAACTTGACCGAAACTCGGGATAAAGGCTGAAAGATCGGAATCAGAGCCTGAATATCTCGAACCCGTTGTTCGGGAGGATAAACCCGAAACTGTGCCGAATCCAGAACCGCTCCGATGAAAAGGAGCTTCTGAGAGGGGCACAGGTGTGACTTTGGCACGTTGATGGTGAACCCCAGCGAGTGCAGGTCGGCCGTAGTCAGGAGGTGGGAGACGACTGTCTGGGGCGAGCCCGCCTTCAACAACCAATCGTCGAGATGGGGGAAGACTGAAACCCCTAATCTGCGCAGACGAGCTGCAACCACCGCCATCACTTTTGTGAACACCCGTGGGGCGCTGGTAAGGCCGAAGGGGAGCGCGGTAAACTAAAAGTGCTCGTGGCCTACCGTGAACCGCAGATAGCGCCGGTGGGCCGGCAGGACGGGGATGTGGAAATATGCGTCCTGCAAGTCCAACGCTACCATCCATTCTTCCGGGTCCAGGGCAGCTAGGACCTGAGCAAAAGTCAGCATCTTGAACTTCTCCCTCCGGAGGAAGCTGTTGACGCTCCGTAGGTCCAAGATAGGGCGTAGGCCTCCTTTGCCCTTCTTGGGTACCAGAAAGTAGTGGGAATAGCAACCACGTCCTACTTCTGGCCCGGGAACGCGCTCGATGGCCACCTTGGCCAAGAGGGCCGTAACTTCCTCCTGCAGAAGTCGCATGTGATCCCCCGACATGCGGTGGTACTGCGGTGGCATGGCTGGAGGGGACGCCTCGAAGGGAAGGGAGTAGCCTCTTCGGACGATTTGCAGCACCCACATGTCCGACGTGACAGTGCGCCAGTGGAAGTGGTGATGGCGAACCCAGCCCCCCACTGGCGTCACATGAGCCTGAAAGCACGGACTAGGAGGGTTTTGAGGCGGATGCTGCAGGGGAAGGTGTGGACTGGCCTCGCCGTTGCCCCCGACCGCCGCCATGGCGGTTTCCACGGCCGCCACCGCGCTGTGTATTAGTCTGCGGTGCCTGGCTGGCAGCACGCGTGGGAGCGCCCCATCCATGGCCACGTAAGGAGCGAAAGGCACCTGTTTACTGGCGTGGGGCCGAGAGGCCTAATGACTTGGCCGTAGCCCTGGAGTCCTTAAAACGCTCAAGCGCATGGTCTGCCTTGTCGCCAAAGAGGCGACGGCCATCATACAGCATGTCCAGAAGTGTGGCCTGGACATCAGCCAAAAAGTTGGCGGTCCTCAACCAGGCGTGGCGTCGAACTGCTACCGTCGTTGCCATCGCTGTGACCAGTGAGTCCGTGGTATCCAGCCCACACCGGATGGAATACCAAGTGCCCAAAAGAACGTCACACAAGGCCTCATTAAACGGCAGTAGAGGCTCAGCCGAGCTTGCCTGCGGTTTAAGGACCTCAGTGAGGAGGTTAGTCCTCACGGCCGCGACAGGGAGCTCCAGGCCCAATGCCTTGGCCGCCCGCGTCAACACTACACTGTAGGCAGCCCCCTCCTCTGTAGTCACGGTTCGAGGGGAGACAAAACCAGTGTCTGGCGAAGTGTCCAGTCCACTGGCATCCCCAAGCTTACATGTCCAGTCCTGCTGAGACTGGCACTCCTGTGCCAGAGGGTCCACAGACCCCTCCCAATCTCCCTCGTCACCCATCACCTGAAATTCAGGTTCAAAGGATGGAGCCGGTTCGTGGAAATAAAAGTCTCCATACGACGTCGAGAGCGGCGCCGCTGGAACCGAATCGAGGGCAGGATCCAGTGGGGGTCTGCGGCGCCAGGACCGAAGTCGCCGGCGGCGTCGGGGCCGAAAACCTGGCGGCGTCTGAGCCGAAGCACCCGACCCGCTAGACCCCCAGCCGGGACCACTGGGCCCAAAGGCGCCACGGAGCCCGGCGGAGGAGGGAGGGACCTCATGGCCATGAGGTACCGCTCGACCTCCTCAGGCGTTGCATCGTGCCCAGGGACCGGAAGGTGTGGGGCAGGCTGCTGGGCCCGCGACTCAGTCGGAGCCGCTTGGGTAGTGTCACCCGAACCCCCGGCCGCGTCGCCCGAGCGTCGGGGTGGGTTGGAAGTGCGATGACGCCTTTCCGACCTCTCATGCCTCTTACCCGAGGATCTTGATCCCGAAGACCGATGCCGACTCTCGGAGCTACGAGGGCTCCAACCCCGCGACCGGTCCCTCGACCTCCTGTGGGACCGGGACCTTGAACAGCACGGGGCCGACTGCCGTATCTCAAGTCGCTTGCGGGACCGCTCCCACCTAGCCTTAGACGTCAGGGCCCAGCAGTCGGAGCAGGTTCGGTCATCGTGGTCGAGGCCTGGACACTGAAGGCACCAGCGATGGGGGTTGGTAACAGACATCATTCGGTTGCACTTGGAGCAGGGTTTGAACCCGGGCATCCCTACCGGCACCGTAGGAGTCGAACGACTCGAGAAAAAACAGATCAAAAGATCAAAAAAGTTTAGTCAAAAAGTGACTAAGGATTAGAGCTTCTCCGGATCTGCGCTAGCTGGCGCGGAAAAAAGTAGAACTGACGTCAGTGCGCGAGGGCGGCGTCTAAGTACTCCGGCGACGTCATTCCGGCGCTAACGACGCCGACGACGGACGGGGAGCCGCGGACGACGCCTACCGACGAGCAGGGGTATTGCTACGCAAACGTTTTCCGGATCCAGTCTGACGCCTGGGGATATTCTAAGGTAAGGAATCTATCACTAACGTGTCCCGTTCAGATTGTACCTTTTAGATTCCTGATCCGGAGGAGTGGTCGGGAATGCAGTCTGGGAGGTAGAGGCCTGGATCACCAGGCTCTCAGGAGTGGGGTGAACAGACAGAAAGCTGGGGTCACCCGGAGCAGGGCGGTGGCGTCGGGCCACGTTCCGATCCACAGGGAGGCCTGTGGAGGGCTTGGAACAGGTGCCCAACATAACGTCAATGAGGGCTTAGTTGAACGGCAGTAGAGGCTCAGAGGAGCATGCCTGCGGTTTGAGCACCTCAGTGAGGAGGTTAGTCCTTACGGCCGCGACAGGGAGCTCAAGAGCAAAGGCCTTGGCTGCCCTAGTCAACACCACGCTGTAAGCAGCCCCTTCCTCCGTAGCCACACTAGGAGGGGAGACAAAGCCAGTGTTGGGCGAAGTGTCCAGACCACTGGCCTCCCCCAGCGTCTGCCCAGACCTGGCTCAACTTTCTCTGCAGTGCCAGAGGGTCCTCAGACCCCTCCCAGTCCTCCTCGTCATCCATCTCCTGAAAGTCAGGAACAAATGATGGAGCCGGGTCGTTGGTGAAGGGCTCACCAATTGGCGTCAAAGACGGCGCCAGTCCGACGCCGGATCCGGACCGAGGTTGGAACCAAGGACGACGCCGGGGGCGACACCCTTGGTGACGGCGCCAGCGGAGGGGTCGTAAGGTCAACAGGCGTCGTCACAGATCCAGGGCTGGATCCTGAGGGGCCGGAGCGGTCAGCCCGCTTGGGCTCCCAGACGGACCCGCGGGGCTCGAAGGTGACTCGACGGAGGGAAGTGCAACCTCATGGCCGTGAGGAAAGCACTAATTTCCTCCAGCATCGCGTGCAGCCCAGGGACCAGCAGGTATGTCTAGCCTTCGAGGTCAAGACCCAGCAGTCAGGGCAAGACTTATCATCGTGGTCGGCCCGAGACAGTAAAAGGCACAGACGGTGGGGGTCGGTAACCGACATCAAGCGGTTACACTCGTCGCAGGGTTTGAACCCGGGCATCCCTATCAGCACAGAGAGTCGAGGATCGACTCGAGAAGATCCAAAAGAGATCAAAAAGTTTAGTCAAAAATTGAGAGTACTGCTCTTCACGGATCTGCGCTTGCTAGCACAAAAAAAAGAAGAAATGACGTCAGCGCATGAGGGCAGCGTCTAAGTACTCAGACGTCATCCGACGACGGATGCGGAGCCGCAGACAACGCCTACCGATGCGCAGGGGTACTGCTACGCAAAACTTTCCGGATCCAGTCTGACGCCTAAAGATATTCTAAAGTAAGGAATCCAACACTAACCCGTTTCTTTCAGATGTAGGAACTTCAATCGCTGCTTTACATTTTTTTTGTTGCAGTTTTGTATAGCTCAAGAAGACCCGAAGGCACTGGAGCGCTTTGCAAGAGAACCAGTTACATTACACAAGATCACATAAATTATATTTATTTATTTTAGGCACGTGAGATTAAGTGATTTGACAAGAATTACAGGAGGCTGAGCCTCGAACCTAGTTTCCCAGTTTCAAAGTTGGTAGCTCTGGCACTATCGCCACATTCTCTACATGAGATCAAGCATCACCGATCGTCCTTTCAAGTTCTGATGTTCCAACAGAATTTTGTTATCTCTCAACGCCTATATATTGAAAATAAGACATTTTTTGTACTATTATTAAAAACGAATCTTCATAGATCCATTGCAACCTTACATTTTCTAATTTCTCTTTTTCCAGTTTTCAAGAACCTCAGAATCCCAGCACCTCTTTTTACTCTTGGCTTGACTGCCTGAGACCTAACTCAAGTCCAGTCTCCTAATATATTTTTTCCAGAGTTCTAGACAGCAGCGGTAGCCATGATAAGCTAAGACAGAGAACTGCAGTGATGCTGGCTCACCCAGCAATATTCATGAGTGGGCACCACCTCAGAAAATTGCTTAAAATCTATTTTTCTCTTTACATTGATCATTGGGAAAGATTCGGTTGATATCCAATCTGCCTCAT
Source organism: Lissotriton vulgaris (assembly GCF_964263255.1). NCBI lineage: Eukaryota > Metazoa > Chordata > Amphibia > Caudata > Salamandridae > Lissotriton > Lissotriton vulgaris. Next base: position 636,479,112 of record NC_141696.1, on the reverse strand, counting down.
GCCTTTTAAGTAACAGATAGGTGGGTCCCAAAAGTTTACAGCCACGTACAGTAAAATTAAAGGGAGTAAGGTCCATGCACAGAACCAGATTTCTAAAAGCAAAGCTTATGTACAATTCCCAGGTGAGGTGGGAGCTGTAGAAAAGACTTAAGTTTAGACTATTTCACTAGCCATTAACAGTGCAACATATTTGACCCAGAAATCTCAGAGCTAGGCTGTGTCGTTAGCACCGATGTTAAAAGTGAAATAAACAAATGAGTAGGTTCATCATCCTGTACATCTGCAAAACTGAAGGTGACAAAATGGGGTGAACAACTGCAACACTGTTGTCTGTCACAATATAGCTACTTGTCATTGAGCTTTTTCTGTTACTTGCCATACCAAGTTATTCCAGGTTTCCTACTTTAGAACAAGTTACCTAACTTCAGAAACGTTCTTTATGGTAGAGACTATCTAATTGCAGATTCCTCACCTTTTGAATATTTCCCAGGAGTCAGACTGGATCTAGAAACTTTCAGCAGTACCTCTACATGCCAGTAGGAGGCCAAGTGCAGCTCTGCACTGGTGCCACGCCTATATTATGGGGTTATAGTGTTGAGGGTGAAAAGCCACAAAAGACAGCTGTGAAGCGGATCAAAATGAGTACAAATCAAAAATTTAAGAACAAGTTAAGGTTCAACTGCCGCATGACAAAGGTAGAGAGAAAATATATGCCGTAGGCCTTTCAAAAAACTTCACAACTGGTGAAATAATAAGGGCTGATCTAGTAACTGCAACAAAAAAAACGGAAGAGTCCAAAGGTTACCCTTTAACTGTGCCCAGAGCAAAGCCTTCCTGGTCGAGAGACAAAAGGTCAGATAACATCAGATAACTTTGTCCGGAGGTTGTTAATCTGAAGTTGCCCCACCAAGTTACAAATTTGTACCACTGACAAGTGTACATAGTCTTTGTCGACGGACGTCTGGCTGCAAAGATGACAACAACCATCTCTGAAGAAAGTCATACAGTTCAGCTCTTGCTGATTAACCCCAAACATGAAGGTGGAAAAGGCAAAGGCTTGGGTGCAGGACCATGCCCGGTTGTTGTAATAGCAGAACTTTCCGGAGTGGCCGTCTGATCGGAGGATAGATGCTCATGTACAGGATTTCAAGATACCGTACCTTACTCTCTGTGCCCAACCTGGGGCCACTTGAATGGCTTGGGCATGATCAGCCCTGATCTGGTCTTAGAACTCTGGGCAGGAGAGGTATCGGCGGAAAGACATACAGGAATCCAGAATTATAACCTAGGCGGCTAAGTGTTGATGACTGAGCTCATCTCACATTCATAGATCCTGACAGGTGGTTTACCAACAGGAAAATTCCTTAAAGGTCCAGCCATTTCCAGAGACACTACCCTTGATTGATGGAAGGAATGAAGGCTAGCTTTTAACAATAAGCAGATGGCCCTCAGCTCCAAAAGATTGAATGAATGAATATTTTTATTGATATAGACCTCTTCAGAGATCCACAATATGTTAAAATAATATGTACACATTTTTCAGTTCTATACTTCCACAATATAGAAATACATTAAATACAGAAAAGATTATTATTCCTAGTTTAAAAATCTCTTAAACAACGGAAGAAATGCTTAAAAAAGTAAAAAACTTTAAAACATACAAATTTCATCTGGTGGGGCTCTTATTAGCCCAATCAAATCCACAGTTCTAGATACATTATATTTTGTGCAAATAGGTTTTAATAATCGGGAGCGTGCAACAAGCGAGCAGCTATTTGGACAAACAAATAGGACAAGTACCAAATATTCGATTCCTCTACTACACAGATCGCATTGGCTGGTTTTATCAAAATTACCGCCCCCATTTTTCGTTATATCTGTTAGTGGTAATGTCCTAAATCTTAGCATGAGGACGCAACGCCTAACCTTATGTTCCAGTGTGAATCTCACATATTTTGGGGTGTATTTGTACTCCACATTGGCTAGTGAAAGCTTATAATGGGATAACCGTTGACAATAAAATGTATCCATTTCATAGCTCAATCGCGGAAAAGACGGATATTGAGCCAGGATTCTGCAGGCCACCAGAGGCCTCGGATCTTCACCTCTCTCATTTGACAGACCAAATATAGAAGTGCAACATGTCACCACTGTCAGCTCTAGGTAAGATTGGGAGAGGGGTCTGCCACAGACCCCATTGTAGTCCAGAAACCACCACTGAAGAGCTTTTTTAGTCTCCTCCAAAACCAGGCGTGGTCGGAGGGGTCTCCTTAATTATGGGCCCACTGAGACATCAGAGACATCTGCAGAGTCCACATATGCCACTTGGTGTTCTTGGCCTCAGGCACCACGCTTATCTTCAGTCCCAGCAGTCTCAGAGTCGACCGTACTGAAATTTAGGACACAGGCTGAAAGATCGAAATCATAGCCTGAATGGCTTGGATTCTCCTTTCCAGGGGAAAGGCATGAAACCAAAATGTGTCTAGAATAGCTCCAATGAAGGAACGTGTGAGAAGGAGTTAGGTTTGACTTCAACATGTTGCTAATGAAACACAAAGAAGATAGAAGGTTCACCATGGTCTTGAGGTGGTTTAAGACTGTGGGAGCAGAACCCCAAACTCAAAATACCTCGAAATTTGGGTATTTACCGTAGAAGTTCTGCTCCATCACACTGTATCTTGATATAAAGAATACCGATCTCAACATTAGACCCAACATTAGTTTAGCAAAGTAACAAAATAAGTAATCGGGACCACTCAATAACGGAGTTCTAGATCAGGGGGAAAGTTAGAGGGTTTTATTACAAAAATCTCAAATAAGGAATAACAGAGTAATGCAAACGATATGCCATGAAAGCTAGAGTGCATAGTCAATAAATCACAATTATTGTAAGTCCCAATGAACAGCAAAAATCCGAAGAGGAACGGACAGCACCCTAGAGGAAAATCAAAAATCTCTTATAAAATAGAGAACGTCTCTAACAAAGTAAGTAAGTCAAAACAATTTTGTCTCACCACCAAAATCAGGGTGTTTTGAATGTACATTTTATGAATGGGTAATAGGCAAAGACTACAAATTCATCATGGCATGACTAGTGATAACACGTTGGACAAATCAGAAGTTGGAGGGTCACAACAATGCACCTAACACTACACCACTTATGAAAAACTCCAGCAGCTTCAGCGCGGTTGCTGTCCGGTGCACAGCACAATATGAAATATTTTTTAAACAATAACCTATAACTAGTGTATTCAAGCAGGCCGCAATTGGAATGTGACAGAAATGTCAGAGTGGTTGCAACATTTAATACACTAAAGCAGTTTAATTCACTAAACACGCACTCTAAGGAAAATAACTAAGTATGTGGCAAATACTGTGGGGAGAGAAGACACACATGGGGACATTGATTGGGAGAGGGAATGAGCAGGAGCTAGATGAAAAGATCATCAGAACATTCACATTAATAAAAATGGTGCCTTTGTGAAAATGTGGCACAACTAAATAACATTAATAAACTTCTAAAAGTCAAATAAAAATAGATTTAAGTGGAATGTTACTATTTCAGCCTTTACGACTAGAATTCCTCATAAAATCATTAGCATTCAAAATAAATTGTCATCCCAATTGTATACTAGAAAAAACTTTAAAAACTGCCTGGAGTGGATATATGATGTTACAACGCGGACTTTTACTCCGCATACCGTTACAACGCGGTTTTTACAACGCGGATACTGTAACAACGCATGTATTTACAACGCATTTTTTTTTTACAACGCAGGTACCTTAACAACGCATACCATTACAACGTAAGTATTGGTAAGTATATGTTAATATTAATAATATAATAGTAACTTAATTTTAAAAATATAATTTAATGTAATTTTAAATAATTTAATTTCCGTTTATTATTTTAAATTTAAATTAATATTACTTGATTTTTACCATGTACCCCTGTACCCCAGAAACTGAAAACTGACCCTAAACCCCAAAAATAAATTAAATTAATTTTATGAAATATAATTTAAATTAATTATTGAAAATTAAAAAAAATATAACTTTATTTTTACCCTGTACCCCTGTACCCCAAAAACTCAAAACTGACCCTCAACCCCCAAAAAAATACAATGTAATTTAATTTAATTTATTTACTATTAAATAATTTAATTTAAAATTAAATTTAATTTATTTTTACCCTATACCCCAAAAACTGAAAACTGACCCTGAACCCTAAAAATACCCCTTTACCCAAAAACTAAAAACTGACCCTGAACCCTAAAAATACCCCTTTACCCAAAAACTGAAAACTGACCCTGAACCCTAAAAAAACCCCTTTACCCAAAAACTGAAAACTGACCCTGAACCCTAAAAAAACCCCTTTACCCAAAACTGAAAACTGATCCTGAACCCTAAAAATACCCCTTTACCCAAAAACTAAAAACTGACCCTGAACCCTAAAAATACCCCTTTACCCAAAAACTAAAAACTGACCCTGAACCCTAAAAATACCCCTTTACCCAAAAACTAAAAACTGACCCTGAACCCTAAAAATACCCCTTTACCCAAAAACTGAAAACTGACCCTGAACCCTAAAAATACCCCTTTACCCAAAAACTGAAAACTGACCCTGAACCCTAAAAATACCCCTTTACCCAAAAACTAAAAACTGACCCTGAACCCTAAAAATACCCCTTTACCCAAAAACTAAAAACTGACCCTGAACCCTAAAAATACCCCTTTACCCAAAAACTGAATACTGACCCTGAACCCTAAAAATACCCCTTTACCCAAAAACTGAAAACTGACCCTGAACCCTAAAAATACCCCTTTACCCAAAAACTGAAAACTGACCCTGAACCCTAAAAATACCCCTTTACCCCAAACATATAACATTTAAAAAATAACTATATACTTACCAATACTTACGTTGTAATGGTATGCGTTGTAAAGGTACCTGCGTTGTAAAAAAATGAGTTGTAACAGTATCCGCGTTGTAATGGATGCGTTGTAACAGTAGTGCGTTGTAAAAAATGCGTTGAAACAGGTGCACACCGCCTGGAGTGAGCCTTCAACTGCCAGTCTTTGAGATAGGGTATGACTGGGTTCTCTGGCCTCCAAAGGTGTGCTGCTACCAGCCCCACCACTTTTGTGAACACCTGACTAGCACTGGTGAGACCAAAGGAGAGCATTACAAACTGAAAATGCTCATGTTCTATCATGAACCGCATGTAGCACCGATAGGTCTGCATGATGGAAATAGGCGTCCTGCAGATCCAGGGCCAACGTCGAGCCTCCAGGGTCACGGTCAGACAAAGCCTGGGCTGGGATGTGTCCTTGGAATTTGTCCTTGCAGAGGAAGGCATTTAGAGGGCACAGGTCTAAAATAGGATGAAGGCTGCTGCCCTCCTTTGGCATCAGAAATTAGCTGGAATAACAACCACAACCAACTTCTGGCGCAAGCACCCTGTCGTTAGACCCTTTGGCCAAAAGGGCCTATACTTCCTGCCATAAGATGGACAGATGGTCCTCCGTCAGTTGTTCAGGAAATGGCCGAAAGTGCAGTGTACTGGCTACGAAGGGTACATGTATCCCTTCTGGACATTCTGCAGAAGCCACATATTCTATGTTATGACCTATCAACCAGGTAAGAATCGATGGATCCAGCCTCCATATGGTTGGCTGTCCACCATTAAGGGTACATTAAAGCCGAATGGCAGGTCAAGTGCAAAGGGCAGTAGGCTGACTAGCACGCAGTCCCAGACCGCGGGGATCAGTGGGGGCAACAGCCTCAGCCGTGAAACAGCTGGACAACTTGGTGAGGCTAAAGTGGCAGTCGGTGTGGGGAATCACTGCCAAAACCTTGAAAAGAAGAGTAGGGTTGATGGGTCTAGCAAAGCTGGCAGATAAGACCAGGGAGCTGTGGCCATGCTGGTTTGTTTTTTAAAGTGTTTCAGAGTGAAACCTGCTTTTTCCTAAAAAAAGGTGAGTCCAGTCAAAAGACATGCATGTTATTGTTACTTTAGTTTGTATAGCGCCAACTCACCCACAGGTCTCAAGACGCTTTCAGACCAAGAAACACAACAAATTTTCCCAGCTAGAGAAGGAATAGAATACCCTATAATTAAGAAGGGCCAAAGGCTTCCCTAAATAATGTTGTTTTCAGTTGTTTTCTAAACTGTAGAAGATTGGCCTCTTTACGAAGCATGTCTGGCAGCTTATTCCACAACTGTGGGATTTGTGTGGAAAAGGATCTTCCACCCTTTGTTGCCAGTTTAAAACGAGGGCAAACCAGCAATTGAGCATCCGAGGATCTAAGCGATCGTTTCGGATTGTAACGCGTCAGACGATCCTTGATATAGACCGGTGCTTGTCCATATATTGCCTTATGTGCAATGCACAGGCTCTTGAATTCCACCCTCTGCTTCACGGGAAGCCAGTGAAGCATATGTAGTAGGGGGGAGGCATGAGCTTTTCTGGGAAGCTTAAAAATCAGGCGTGCCGCATCGTTCATAACAACCTGCAATTTCTTGATCAGACTATTTGGCAGGCCTAAATAAAGGACATTGCCGTAGTCCAATCGTGATATAATTGTGGCTGACACTACCGTGCGGAGCATCGACTGAGAGAGGAGAGGGACAAGCTTGCGCAATTGCCTGATAAGACCGATACATACGCCAACTACCGTAGAAATCTGGGCAGACATTGACAGATCACAGTCAATTTTTATGCTGAGGCTTTTTACATTTGCTGCTGGTATTGGAGTAGGACCAAGTTCTTGTGGCCAGTACCCATCACCCCAGGGTGATGTTCCTGTGGATACCACCAGGACTTCTGTCTTTTCAGGGTTGATTTTCAATAGGTTGACAGTCATCCAGCTGACTGTATACCTAAGAACTTCTAGCATATGCGCCTGGGCTACAGTAGAATTCTCAATGCTGAAAAGCAGCTGAGTGTCGTCAGCGTAATTGAACACTCGACAGCCCATGTGCACTAAAGACTCAATCAGGGGTTGTAGGTAGAGATTAAAAAGTAGTGGAGATAGTGCTGAGCCCTGCAGGACTCCACACTCCACCATACCTACATTAGAGAGATCATCTCCCTGTTGAATCCTCTGTTGTCTCCCAGTTAGGAAGGATTCTAGCCACTTATAGGCGACACCTTTTATTCCCAAACTGGCCATTCTTTCCAGGAGCAGGTCATGGCTGACAGTATCAAACGCCGCTGACAGATCTAAAAGTATCAGGGCGCTTGGTTTCCTACTGTCAGCCATGCCTCTAAGCTCATCCAGCACCGAGAGCATCACTAACTCGGTGCTGTGATGTGCCCGAAAGCCAGCCTGACGCCCATGGAGAAGATTGTGAGACTCCAAAAAAGAGGATAGATCTTGCAGCACTTGTTGTTCTAGAATTTTTGATAGAAATGGTAATTGGGAGATCGGTCGATAATTTTTCAGGTTGGCTGAATCTGCTCCCGTTTTTTTTATCAAAGGTCTAACCCGTGTATGTGTAAGAGACAACTGCACATCACTTGAAAAATGTGTCTACTGCTGCCAGGCATTGCAACACTAGTGGCAATGGCTCGCCAGAAAGAATCCATGGTAACCAGGCCACAATGAATTGTGAATTTAGAAGCATCACAGCCATCATGCATGGCTTGGGTTAGGACAAGGCAAAGGAAATATGGGACACTTGGGAGGAGTTGAGCAAACGAATTCCTAAGTGTGGGAACTGCACACCAGCAGGCACCTAGCATTGTCTGACCAGAAGGCCAAACTGGTGGAATAAAATAACTTATTATCAAAGATCTCCACTCTCTTGGACTCCCCATCCGGTGAAGTGGTTGGAAAAGTATTTGGGTTCATCCAACCGGACGTCCTGTTGATACTCTCTGGTTCGGACCATGTAGAAGTTAAGCACCCTCTTAGCGTCAAGTCGAAGTTGTTTTTTCTCCTTGGAGGGATGAGGCAGTTCATAGAAAGGCGGCTAGGAGAAGAGTGTCCTATGTGGAAGGGCATGACTACCTTGGACAGGATTACTGCTTTTGTCTTGAGGTCCAGTTTATCCGGAAAGGAGGATGTGTATGGTGGAACTACAGATAATATCGAATTCACTCACTCACCTGGCCAATGGTATGGTGATTAGGAATGCCATTTTAATAGTCAGTAGGCAGAGAAGACGGCTATGTATTGACTCAAAGGAAGTATAAATAAACTTCAGATCCCACTGCATAGTCCGTATGTGCCACCTGGTATGGTCCACAAGCAAGATATTGGAGGCCAAATAACCCAGAAGCCTCAGTCCCTCTCATGGAGATCCAGGTCATGGTTTGAAACAGATCATAGCCCAAAGGCCAGGAATCGTAGAGGCAGAGGTATGAATCGGAAGAGAACAATGCCCAGAATGGCTCCAGTGAAGGGGAGCCAATGTGAAGTCAGGTGCGATTTCGGCACATTGATGAAAAAACAGAGGGACGCTAAAAGGTTGGCCGTCGATTGGAGGGGACTTATATGCCTGGGGCCATTATGCCTTCAACACCAGTCATCAAGGTATAGCAAGACTAGTAATCCCCAACCTCAGCAGATGAGCCACGAGCACCACTATCATCTTTGTGAACACCAGATGAACGCCAGTAAGGCCAAAAGGGAGCATGGTGAAGTGATAGTGCTCTTGGCCTACCTGAAACCCTAGTTAATGTCTGTGGCACTGTAGGACAGGGATGCGAAAATATGCATCTTGCAAATCCAGCTTTACCATCCAGTCTTCTGGATCCAGGGTAGACCTAACTTGTGCCAGGATGAATATTCCGAACTTGCCCTTTCAGGGGAAAAGGTTTTGAGAGCAAAGATCTAAAATTGAATGGAGCCCTCTGTCTTCCTTACGCACTAGAAAATAACTAGAGTAAGCAACCAGTCCCGATGAACAAGTTACTTATCTTCGGTAACGATGCACAAGTTAAATACCATTCGGTAACAATATATCTGTAAGAAACATTAGTTCGTGATAGATTCCTTACCTTAGAATATCCCCGGGCGTCAGACTGGATCTGTAAAGTTTTTGGCAGCAGTACCCCTGCACGTCGGTAGGTGGTGTTGTGCAGCTCCGCGTCCATCGTCGGCATCGTGGTCGCTGGGATGACGCTGCGGGCGCTACTTAAACGCCACCCACTTGTGCCGACGTGAGTTCTGTACACAGCTTTCCACGCCAGGAACGCAGAGCCATGCAAGATACTGACCACTGGTGCATTGAAAACTAGGGCCCTGAAGGGATGACCTTAACCCTAGAAATCAGTTCACAGAACGAGGAGGATGGGTGGGGTGGTAAGGAATCTATCACTAAAAAGCACAAGTTACTACTTGTGTAACAATATATCTGTAAGAGACATTAGTTAGTGATAGATTCCTTACCTTACAATATCCCCAAGCGTCAGACTGGTCGGAAACTTTTGCGTAGCAGTACACCCTTGCGCGTCGGTAGGCGTCGTCCGCAGCTCCGCGTCAGTCGTGGGCGCTGTGATGACGTCGTCAGAGTACTTAGACGCCGCCTCCGCGTGCTGACGTCAGTTCTTAGACACAGCTTTTCCGCGCCAGAAACGCAGAGCTATGCCAAAAACCAACACTGGTGCCATGAAACTAGGGCCTGAAAGGGGATGACCTTAACCCTAGATATCGGTTCGCAGAACGGGGAGGATGGGTGGGTCGGTAAGGAATCTATCACTAACTAATGTCTCTTACAGATATATTGTTACACAAGTAGTAACTTGTGCATCTGAAAGAGACACGTTAGTGATAGATTCCTTACCTTAAAATAGATACCCCAGCAATACCAACCCCGGTGGAGGGTCTGCGATCCAAGATCACACCAGAAAGTTTCGGAGAACAGAACGGCCAAAAAAGCAGTCTCTCCGGACTTGGCTGTCAAGGCAGTAATGTTTCGTAAACGTGGGCAATGAAGCCCACGTGGATGCCTGACAAATGTCTTGCAGGGGGATACCACGTCCCAGTGCAGTAGTGGCTGCAGTTGTTCTAGTGGAGTGAGCAGGCAGCCCCAACGGACGCTCCTTTTTAGCCAAAGAATAGCAGGCTTTGATGCACAAGACGACCCAGCAGGAGATAGTCCTCTTGTGCACCACACAACCTTTCTTGGTGCCAACGTAGCCAATAAAGAGTTGGTCTTCCACCCGGAACTGTTGTGTGCGGTTGAGATAGATAGCGCACGTTTTGGGTCCAGACGGCGGAGTCTCTCTTCCTCTCTGGCAGGATGTGAAGGCGGACAGAAAGTGGGCAAGGTAATGGACTACCCAAGGTGAAAGGCCGTTACAACTTTTGGCAGAAAGGAAGGACGGGGCTTGAGCACAACCTTGTCAGGATGGACCGATAGAAAGGGAGGCTTACAAGAAAGAGCCTGGAGCTCACTCACTCGACTAGCGGAGGTGATGGCCACCAGGAAGGCAGTCTTCAAGGTCAAGAGACAAAGAGGACAGTTGTGGAGAGGCTCAAAGGGAGCACACATTAAGTATGTAAGAACCATATTCAAGGCCCACTGTGGCATCACAAAAGGAATAGGAGGAAAAAGGTGTGTAATGCCTTGGAGAAATCTATTTACAACCGGGGACATGAAAAGAGAGGGCTGATCGGTGAGCCTGAGAAAGACCGAAATAGCAAAAAGATAGCCTTTATAGTGCCTTGTTAGACCTGGCACCATTGGCGTGGGGCTCCCTTCAATTTTTGTTGCTGTTGCCTCATGTGTTTTGCTGGTGTTAGCTGCTCAGAGCACTGTGCCACTGCTAATCAGTGCCACAGTGCACGCGCTCCCTGTATAAAATGTATATGCTGATTGGATTCCATGATTGGCTTATTTGGTTTACTATCAGACCCCAGTACAGTGCACCAGGAGTGCCCAGGGCTTGTAAATCCAAATGCTGCTAGTGGGCTTGCAGCACTGGTTGTGCCACCCACAGAAGCAGCCTGGTAAATGTGTCTAAGGTCTGCCATTGCAGAACCTACGTGCAGTCTGGTACTGTCATGCTGACTGGGCAAGTGCACCCACTTGCCAGTCCCTAAACCTTCCCTTAACTTCATATTAGTCACCCCTATGGTAGGCCCAAGGGCAGGGTGCATTGCAAGCATAAGATTGGACAAGCCCTGATGTGTGTGGCATGTCCTAATAGTGAATTACAGCCATTTTCGTTTTTCACTATTGCAAGGCTATCCGTTCTCCATAGGCCAGAATGGGCTGTTAGACTTATTACATCCTATGATCCTAATAGACTCCGGGAACATGGTAGAAATTAGAGTTTAGTATGCCTGAACTCAGAATAATAAAATACATATTTTAGTAAAGGTTATCTTAATGTTCTGTGTTTGCAAATACCACTTTTAGAAAGTTGGTATTTGCTTGCCTAACCATTCCAGCCCACCTCTGCTAGGAAGTGTATCTGCTGTCTGGTTTCTGTGAGTGACAGGGTTGGGGAATTCCAGGAGACAGGCTGGGGCAGCCAGGTGGTGAATAGGAAGATTACATCCAGATGGGTGGGAGGAGTGCACCTGGACTCTGAATAGGGCTGTGCTCTGCCACCACAATGCTGGCTCCACCTCCTGTGGAGTGTCTGCTGTCTCTGCCCTGCACACTGAAAAGACAAGGCAAAGGCCCCCTGGCCTGAAAGAACAAAAGAGTTGCAGTATAAGTATTGGGTCCCTGAGCCCAAGAAATCAGATCCTGTTTGACAAGAAGAAACCTCTGCCCAAGGAGAAGGAACTGGGAAAGCTGTAAGGAGGAGTACTGTCCCTGACCTGGGGGATTGGCCTGCAGTGGTTGCCTTGCTGTTGAAGGAGAGGAGAAAGACTGGAAAAGACTTTTGCTTCAACTTGTGCTGAAATATCTCCAAGGGATTGTGAGTGAGCTTGCCCCCTGAAAGAAGTCCCAGGACCAGTGGACTTCATCTGCCTCGCCATCTGCCACTGAAAACGCTGTTTTTAGCGCCTGCCGAGGCTGGGAGACGCTTCGCATCGCCAATTCGTGTCCAGCAAACGCCTCGTACCCCGCCTGTCCGCCTCGTCCACCGCAGCCTACGATCCATAAATCGCATTGGGACTGGCCCACCACGCCGCGTACGAACACTGAGCTACCTCAAAGGCACCTTGGTTGGTGCGACTCGCACCCTACCGCCGAAGTTAAAGGTTGCCGCTCGCATTGAAGAGGGGAGCACGCCTGGTACGCCCGCCTCGCACTGCAGCCCCAGACTGACGCCGCGGCTCCCTCCGTACGGCTCGCACGCCGCATCTTAAAGTAAACGCATTGTATCCAGGACCGTCCGCTTCGCTCCATGCGCCCCCCCCCTCTCTACGCCTTGCACCGCCGACTGCAATGAGCCGGGGCTTGCACCATAAAAGGGCCAACAACGCTCCTGGGTCTCCTATTTACCGCACATCGTCCGTGCCGGACTCACCATCTAAGGTACTAAACGACTGGCACCCCAGTGGTATACGTCTCGGACCGGAGTGTCCGCAGCGCCTGTTGGATTCTATTATATACTTTTCCCAACACCGTGAAAGTCTAACACAGTGTGCGAAGCGCACAGAAAAAGAAATTATGCATTTTTAAAAGAACTCTTGATTCCTAAATAGTATTGTGGCCATTTTATTGTCGTCATTGGGTCTTGTGCTTAGTCTTATATAAAAGTAATTATTTTTTATACAAACCTAGTGTAATTGGAATTTTTATGGTCGATTGTGTCCCCTAACGTAGACCCCAACGGCTCCATGTACGTGCTTCAAGTACATGTAATTTCCCTCCATGACCAGATATAAAGACGCAAATACATTTGCGTCCAACGTTAACATGTCTTCTTTCAGATCCACCATGAATGGGTTGATAATTCCGTTCCTAAGTGTGCCGTGCCACCGTCTTTACATGGTGCACTTTCACGTTTTCCTGACTCTGTTGAGTTAGGCCCTGATTTCTGCCATCGAGCCCTTTCTGCCTTCTGCCTCAGAAAGCTGCAGCCTGGATCTGCATCCATGACCCTTACCTTACTCCCTGCGCGGCGAGCGGTGCCCGGCTCGGCCTGCTTGCCTGCCAAGACAATTTAGCCTTCAAGTTATCTGCTCCGCTCCTCGAAAATACATTCCTGTCTAGTGATTTAGGTAAACATCTCCCCAGCTGCAGAGCAAAGGGCCCGGCCTTTCTGTCTCCGTGCACGAAATTCATTGCTCCGGTTACCATGGTAGGACAATGGCCCCTCGCATTACACGTAGACACGTAGACACACATGCACGCACTAGCAGTCAGTATAGAATAGCCTCTGCCCGAAAGACCTTTCCTTCTAGATAAAACAGTTCTTCAACACAAGATATCAGATATGATTTGGGTTTAGGTTGTTCTGACACGCCAGACTCCTGTCTCCCCTTATAGTGCTAAATGTCAAGTCCCCTTCACCCTCCAGTTCCACGTCAATCACACGTCATGTTGCCTGCGCGCGCATCCAGCCATATATTTCTGCTGACACTGCAGGATTCCTCTATGAATCCCCCCACTTGTGACACTTTCATGTGACGTTTCTAGCACACACCTCCGTGTACGCCCTCGTACACGCCTTCTGTTACGCACATGTGTTCTTATCTCGTCTCTTTCAGCTGTTACGCCTTCTGTATCCTTCACCATTGTATGCATTTACTATATATAATGTGCACTGTTAATAAAGCATTGTCTATCCCTTCCTGAACCTTCGTGGTGATGGAACATGATACCATGGTTCGAACCATTCCATTACATGGAATAAAACCCTTATAAACTCAGACTCCACGGACTCTGCCTCTCATTTTGATTGAGCTATTTTATTGAACTTATACCGCATAGAAATTCAGTATACGGTAAATCTTTATTTACCACATAAATTTGGCGCCCGAATAGGGACCCCTCCCCCACCTTACACGCCGGCGATGCGTCGCAGGCCTTGCCCCCTGCCACAGCCGTGACGGACAACTACGCGTACCCGCAGGATTTCCTGTATCTCCCTCAGGCCTACGGAGGTGACGGAGACTGCGATCGACATCCAGACGAGGCGGTGAGGAGTGCGGAGGATCCCGACCAGAGCCCAGCCGAGAGAGCAAGGTCCGAGGTGTCTAGAGGCCCACCAGTTCTGAAGTACCTACGTCACATGTCGAGTCGAGTCCAGTCCGGTCCAGTCGAGTCGAGTCGAGTCGAGTTTCCGAGGCCTTCCGTTCTGTGCTTCCCGGTGAGTACCGTTGCTGGGGACGCATCTAGACGGGTGCATTAATTTGTGTCCGGTCAAGACGGGTTTGGGTACGCAGACCCGGTCTGCACTGTTTTAGCAGTGTATCTGTACTGTTTAGCAGTATATCTAGTATCCGGTTATCCAGTTATTGTTCGTTCTGAAATGTTTAAATGTATGTTAATGTCGTGGTATGAGTGAGTGTTTGATCTTCATTCCTGTGCTTATTGTATTAGTTGTGTCCAAGTCCGAGTAAGTATCAAGTATCAAGTATCGAGTTACAGGATGCCTCTATTCTCTAAACTGAGACAGATAGGAACTAGAAAAGGGATACTTGAGGAAGCTGTTCCCATCCCACCCAGGGACACTTCCGGTCATTTTATGTACCACAAGCACGGCTTAGACGCCATATTATATCTCGATATATGGCCCGTTACAGGGACATGGGATGCCGAGTGCATCATGAGAGTAGAAGAAGCGTTGTGGAAAAAGAAAGCCAGACAGTCACAGAAAGATGCCATTGAATTATGGCGTAAAGAAGCACACAGACGGACAGAGAAAGCACTTAGAAAAGCAGAGAAAAGTAGAGAGGATTCTGAAAAAGCCAAAGAAAAAGAACTACTAGAAGAAGGAGAACGAGTTAGAATGGAACAACACGACAGAGTAATGCCATTTTGACAGGATTGTATCCAGTCCTGGCCGAGGGCCTGCCCAAGGCGACCCCGGAAACACCGAAAAATCTGCCCCCTCCATTGGTTCCAACTAAATTACGTCATAAGACCGCAGCAGACATTTTCCTTTCTTCCTATTTAGACGATGTAGCTCCCGCATATACCAATGTACCTGCCCGTGTACCACCTGATGATAACCTGCCCCATGATCGTCAGCCCCCAGGTCCGCAACAGCAGACCCCTCCCGGTCCGCTTCCTGCACCCTTACCTGTTGTTCCCCCTGGTATTCAACAATTGCATCCTCTTAATCCTTTTGGGACAGGCACGGTTCAGGTTCCAACCCAGTTACAGCAGGTACCAACCCTACAGCCAGGTTATGCTCAAGCCTCCGCCTCAGGAGGTGCTACAGGAGGTTATCAAACCCCACCACCGTTACACCGAGTGACAATGAGAGAATTCGCAATGGCTCGGACACCTAGAGGTGCCCCGGCAGAACAGCTTAGAGAACAGCTTACAGATTGCAGATATGACAGTGCCTGGTACGACAGGACCCATGTTGTTAGCGTCCCTACGTTTAAGACGTGTTACAGATTATTTGCAATTACTACCAGAAATGCCAGACCATCTAGACAAATTGTATCATTTTATTAGAACAGGAGAAAGACCGGAGAGTGTTGGTGAAGCCATGTCACGTCAGAAAGTTGAGAACAAAGGTTTAATCATGCGATTTTTGGTTAATTGTTTGATAAGAGAACAAGATCAGGCAGGTTTTCCACAAAATGAAATGGATAGATTGAACAGATGGAGCCAGAATATTGCGGATGGTAAACATGATAGAGAGAAAAGTGTATATGCCATGGTTAGAAAGATCCGTAAAGAAATAATAGATATACATGCCCATCGAGAACCTGAAGAGCCACTCGAATCAGACGAGCCAAACTCCTCGCAGGAGGAGGATGATACAGAGGATCTAGCAGAAACCTCGCAACTGACAGACAAAAAAGTGATAGCATATGTTGGTAGAGAGAAACCTCCTAGATCACATCCTTTTGATAGGCCCTTCGATAGACCCATTCGTAAACAAGAAACGTTCGAAAACAAGAGACGTTACCTTTGTCCGATACCAGAGCGATGTTCCCTTGAACATATATTCCAAATTACTGACAAAGTACTGAAAGAAAGGATAGGTTATCAAGAACTCAATACCTTACGTGATCAGGAACTAGCCCGGTCCGCAGTACAGTGGGCCGGAGATGACAGTATATATAAAGATGATTCGGTAGTGCAAACGTTTTTAAGTCTTACTCCAGAAGAACAGCGATTAGCTGGTATATACATGACCCAACCCCTCATTATACAGTATGAAAATAAAGCATCTGACCCAGGTCCGTTATATAACTTACTGCAGGACTTACTCCTGAGAAGATGGAGAGGTCTAGGTACTGATCTCATTGAAACGATTTTAGAACAACGCCACAAATATAGAACCTTCTTGGCGCCACATCTTGTTTCTGTTCCACCCCCAGTCAGGAAACCATTCCACTTTGACTTTGACAAACAGAATCCTTTACGAGAAGTACATCCAGTCAGGAATACTGATGATACCCTTACACGTGTGTACATATACACGCCTATAACTAAAATGGAATTATTGGAAATGAAGAAAATAGTGCCCAGTCATGATAAAGACCCTGCAGGTTTTCACCGTGAAATAAAAGACATGTTACTCATGGGTGATTACACCTATCCCGACATTATGAAAATATTGAAAGTGTTATTGCCTGCCGGTATTTACGAGAAAACTCAAAGAAAAAGAATGGGAGGTGGGAGATAAAAAGATTGATTGGGCTGCATTAGAAACTGAAGAAACGACTCGAACCCCAGGTTTGGGTCTTGGGGATAAAACTAAAGCATTACCAGGATTGTTAGTACAGGTTTTGCCACGTTTGTTAGCAACTAAAAAGGAGGACTGGGATGCAATCTCAGCCTGCAGACAGAAACCCGATGAAGACACTAGTGATTTTTATTCCCGATTTGAGAAATGTTTTATTATTAATAGTGGCCTGAAAGCAAGTAGTGAGTCATACCCACACCTTTTTGTATCCAAATTAGTCGAGAATTCATTGCCCCAGGTTAAGAACCGTGTACTGAAAGTCGAGAGCACATGGCAAGCTAATTCGCCTTCGCAAATGTTATAAATGTTACAGTATCACCAGAACAGGATCAGGGAGGAACAAGACCACGAACAGAGACGTATGAAAGACACGAAAATGAAAATGTTAGTTGCTCAGTCAGTTCCAACGGACGGTCATAAAAAGGGTACAACACAACCACAGTCCAATAATTCGGCAGCTCCTGTTAAAGGGATATGCAACTATTGTAAACAGCCAGGTCACTATGTAAACGATTGTGCAGTTTTGAAACACAACATAGCCACAGGTAAAACTAAAGAGAGACCGCGTCCTCCTAGACAGGACCAGGCCCCACAACACGTTCCACAGAATGTTCAGCCTATGCAGACTCCACAACAGACTGTAGCGGTACCACAGCCACAACCCATTGCCGCAACACAACATACAACCCAGCAGATGTACCAATATGCACAATCTGACTATCCCGATTATCAGCGATACACATGAAACAGCCTAGAGAGGGAGGTCGGCTTGCCTCTTATTGAGGTTCCTGTAGATCAAGAGGGTCCTTATGTACATAGTCAGGTATTAGGGAAAGATAGAACGTTTTTGATTGACACAGGGGCAAGCAGGACAACAATCAGTCACGACGAGGTTCCAGGGGCACCCCTCTCAGGCTCACAGAATGTTTCCCTTGGATTTTCAGGAAAGCCTATTGTTAATGAAGTATCGAAACCAGTTCCACTTGTAGTTGGTCCATTGTCCCGCACTACAGATTTATTACTCATGAAATCATGTCCAGAAAACTTACTTGGTATAAAGACCCTGAAAGCTCTAGGAGCTGTAATTTGTTGTTCTCCGGAAGGAGTAAGGTTGTTCCTTCGTGATTTCAAAGGCCATTATGTATTGAGAGATTTTGACCCCAGGGTACAGAATGTTCCTGCACATTTATGGGCGAAAGGTCCCACTGATGTAGGTTGTATGCACATCACTCCATATCGCGTCACACTGAAGCCAGGAGTAGTACTACCACGCATTCGACAATACAAGTTACCACCAGATGCTGTAGTGGCTTTACTGAAAATCATTGACGAGCTCATTGCACAAGGAGTGGTTGTAGAAACCGACTCCAATGTATGTAATTCCCCTGTCATTCCAGTTCTTAAACGTACTGATCCAAATGCACCTCCAGTTTATCGATTAGTTATCGATTTACGAGAATTTAATAAATGCATTGTACCACAATATCCCGTGGTCCCAGACATTTCGTCCCTATTGACAGCTATTGATTCCGAAGCGACGTTCTTCACTGTAATCGATCTCAAGAACGCCTTCTTTAGTGTCCCTATTGACCCGGAAAGCCAATATCTTTTCGGTTTCTGTTTAAATGGCCGAAGCTTCAAATTTGCACGTGCACCTCAAGGATTCACAGAAAGCCCCAGTATCTACAGCCAAGCATTGAAGAGACAACTTGACAGTATCCACATGCCTGACAACACTGCCCTACTCCAGTATGTCGATGATCTATTGATCACCGCCCGTAGTGAACCAGAATGTGAACAAGCGTCACTGACAGTTCTGCATTTCTTGGCGGACAAGGGACACAAGGTGTCTCCTTCGAAGCTACAATTCTGTGCCCAGCAAGTGGTGTACCTTGGGCACTTGCTGTCCAAGTGGGGTAGGCAGCTGACACCTGACCGAATTCAGTTAATTGCACATCTTCCGCAACCTAAGACACAGAAAGAAGTACAAGCCTTCATTGGACTCACTTCCTATTGCAGACAATGGATTCCACAATATGCATTCCTAGCTAAACCACTCATACTGTTGACAACCCAGGAGGCAGCGTCTTCGACTGTCCTCCCTTGGACTCAGGAACATACACAAGCTTTTGACGAATTAAAGAAAGCCTTATTTTTTTTTTTTTTTAATATATCTTTTATTCAGTGCAAAGGAAAAAAAAACAAGCAGGTGTCATACAGAGTCTTGATGTACTAAGGTTCAGTAGTTAAAGAAATGCATGCATAGATCGTGAAGCAGTTCGTAAAGTACATTGCAGCAGTGCGCAGATAAAACCAACATTTAAACATTGCGTGTTCATGCTGTCTCTGTTGTTGTAGCTCGTTTAGTGAACAAAATCAATAAGAGCGTAAGGGGGAACGGATATCGAACTTGGAGTCATGTGGCGTGTGGTGTTGCGGGCAGTGGGAACTGCAGTGGGGGGGGGGGGGGGGCAAGGAAGGAGAGGGGGGGGGTCCGGTGGTGGTGTGGTTAGTGTCTGCTCTGGCAAATCCGGGAGCTATAATGGCGATGCTGGAGGGTGGCCGTGGTTGTGGCGTGCTGGTGGGGCAGGGGGGGGAAAGAGGGGGAGTCTAGGTGTCAGGTGTGTGGGCGTCATGCCTGTTGTGCGCCGTGTCCGGTGCATGGTGGTCATCCCTGTGTTCCCCGTCCGGGGGTGTCAGCCTCTCTGGAGTCTCTGGCGTCTGGAGCCCACTATGGAAGGAGCGGAGCATGTCGTCCCAGAGTGTCGCTATGGGGTATTTACGCAGCCCCGCCGTCTCCTCATTATGCAGGGATATGCTCTCCGCTTTCGCCCAGTTATCTAGTGAAGTGTGCCAGTGTTCCGTCGCAGGTGGTGCCGCCCGCTTCCAGTGCTTTGTGATGAGTCTTTTCGCCGTAATGAGGCCAAGATCCCAGAAGCGGGAAGGCACCTTGTTTAGTTTGGTCCTATGGAAGAGGCCTAGCAGGCATGCTTCCCACGAGGACGGGATCTGCATCGCCGTACAGTGCTTCAGCAGAGTTAGTATCGACTGCCAGTATGCTTGAAGCTGGGGACATTGCCACAGCATATGGAGGAGGTCTGCTCCCACCGTGTCACATCTCGGGCATTTGGCCTCTGTGCCTGGGAAATATGAGTTTATCTTGTCTGGGGATAGGTATGCACGGTGTAGGACATAAAATTGGATCTGTGTGAAGCGTGCATTACGGGGAATGTTGCGGGGACCCGAAAGTATCGCCGCCCATTCCTTGTCTGTCCATGCCTTCCCCCTGTCTGCCGCCCATTTATCCCGCAGGGGTTGCAATGTGATTTGCGTATGCGAGAGCAGTGCCTGTGTCAGCCAGTGCACCACATGTGTCCCGTTGCCCATCACGTGCATGCACTGGATTAGCTGGTGCGTGGGCGGTTCGTCAGCGATGGTCCCCCATTTCTGCGAGAGCGTCCTCAGTATTGAGGCATGTTGCAGGAATTGTCCCGCAGGTAGTCCCGTGTCAGCAGCCAGCGTCTCGAAGGAGAGTAGAGCGCCATCTGCGTACAAATCCGTCATTGTTTCTATGCCTGCGCGTGTCCACTGCTCCAGCGCCGCCTCCGTCACTACTGACGTGGCTTTGGGGGTGCCCAGGAGTGGCAACGCTGGCGCGTATGGTGTGGTGGTTCTAGTGAGACGTAAACATCTATCATAGCATTTCGTGGCCACAGCGACATGCAGTTGCGAGTGTTTCCTAGGGCTCGTCAGTGGGTGGAATAGGGTAAGTATCTGCAGTGGGGAGAGGACGTCTGTGGCCGTAGCCGTGTCCTCGAGATTCCTGCCCGAGATCCAGGCCACTGCCCATTGCACCTGTGCAGCGAGATAATAGAGCTCCAGGTTCGGGACTGCCATGCCGCCCTCAGTGACCGGGTTGTATAGTTTCGTCAGTGCTACCCTCGGTCTACCTGTGTTCCAGATCAGATCTCTGAGCATGGACTCCAGTTCCCTGAATATACGGACAGGGATGTATAGCGGGAGGTTGGCAAAATAGTACAGGAGCCTGGGGAGTATTATCATTTTCGTTAAGGTTACTCTGCTTGGCACATTGATGGGGAGGGTTTTCCAGAAGGCGATCTGTGTTCTGACGGACGTTATGGCCCGTGTCAGATTGCCGTCCAAAATGTCTGGGGGGGTCCTATACACGTGTATACCCAGGTACTTGAACGTGGTTTGATACCATGGCAGTCGTTCATTATTAATGTGGAGTACAGGGTCCGGGTCGTCAGGAGTGAACGAGTATGCCCCCGATTTGGCCCAGTTGACTTTGAGGCCCGACATTAATTCGAACGTGCGGAAGATGTCCGACAGTTCCAGCGGCACATTGTCTAGGTCTTTGATGTACAAAAGCAAATCGTCCGCATATAGCGACACGACATGTGTGCCGTCAGTTAGCGGGATGCCCCATCGTGCTCCGCTGATGCGCAGTCGTTCAGCCAGGGGCTCGATCGCCAGGGAAAATAATAATGGGGAGAGTGGGCAGCCTTGTCTGGTGCCTCTTCTGACAGCGATAGACTCGGATATCAGTTTCCCAGTGCGCACTCTAACCTCAGGCCTCCCATATAGCAAGCCCACCAGTTCTATAAAGTCATCACCCAGGTCAAACTTACGCAGCACTGCCACTAGATAGGGCCATTCGACAGAGTCGAACGCCTTCTCCAGGTCCAGCACTAGGCAGCCCGATCTCGGCCACCTCTGGACTGCATACTCCTGTACTCGGAACAGCCTCCGAATGTTGTGGGAGGTGCACCTTGTTGGGACAAACCCATTTTGGTCCTTGTGTACTAGGGCCGGCACCAGGGCCGCCAGTCTGCGGGCCAGTGTTGATGCCAGGATCTTGTAGTCCGTGTTGAGTAGGGCTAGCGGCCTGTATGACCCGAGGAGTGTCTCTTCCCTACCTGGTTTGAGAAGCGATACCAACATTGCTCCGTTCATGGATGCTGGTAAGGATGAGCTGTCTAGAGCCGCCGAATACGTTCTGAGCAGCTCAGGGATGAGGACGTCTGAGTATGCTTTGTAATATTCTGCAGGCAGCCCGTCCGGGCCAGGGGTTTTTCCATTTGAGAGGGCAAATATGGCATCACGCAGTTCTTCCGCCACCAACGGCGATCCAAGATCGTCACGTTGGTTGTCAGTTGGGGTGGGGAGCGTGATGTCCTCTAAGTATGCCTGGATGTCTGGTTGTGGGTTGCCCATTTGTGACCGGTATAGTGTCTTATAGTGTGTCACGAAGGCAGCATGTATGTCCGCCTGGGTGTACACCACTAT
This sequence comes from Lissotriton vulgaris, assembly GCF_964263255.1. NCBI lineage: Eukaryota > Metazoa > Chordata > Amphibia > Caudata > Salamandridae > Lissotriton > Lissotriton vulgaris. Next base: position 636,457,011 of record NC_141696.1, on the reverse strand, counting down.
GTCAGCAGTCGGTCTTATGGCAGTCACTGGGGTAGAGCGGTCTTCTCGTCGTATCAGCCAGGCCAACAGTTTGCCGGGCTTGTCGCCGTAGCGGTGTGTGCGTGCCGAGTGTGCAGTGAAATTGATCTGTTTCAGTCTGCCTATCAGTCTGTCGTGTTCCGTCCTCGCCTCGAGCAGCCCTACACTATCCCCACCTGCCGCTTCTTGTTCTTTTTGCAGCAAATCCCCTTCCAACCGCTTCAGGTCTGCCTCCAGCTGTCGGCGGGCGTGTGCCTGAGTGCCGAGGCATAGCCCCCTTAGTACTACTTTGAACGCGTCCCACTCTAGCTGGGGTGTGGAAGCAGTGTTGTTGTTATCTTCAAAGTGCTGTGCTGTTTGCGCCCCTATCGAGGTTCTGAATGCGCCGTCAAGCAAGAGGTCTGGTTGTAGTCTCCAGGTGGGGATTGGTGGTCTTGGTTGTTCCCAGGCGATTGTCATGAGGTGTGGATTGTGGTCCGAATGTGTGCGGCCTAAGTACTGTGTATCTCTGATCGCCGGCAGCAGATCTCTAGAGACCATGTACCTATCTAGGCGTACATGTAAGTCGTGCGCTCCTGAGTGGAAGGAGTAGACCCTGGTGTCTGGGTTGTGGCTGCGCCATGCGTCCCGCAGGTCCCATTGCACGGACCAGTCCAAGAGGGCTCGCGCTGCGTGATGAGCAGGGGAATTGGGCAGTGGAGGACGGGAGCGATCCAGAGAAGGGTCTAGTGTGCAATTATAATCCCCGCCCAGTACCCACTGTATGCCATGCCATGGTGCCAGGGTGTTAGATAGCTGTGCTAGGAAGTCTTGTGTCCCCGTATTGGGTGCATAGATCGAAGCTAACACTATTGGGTTCCCGTCGATCCTGCCTCGGACCGCTACGTGTCTCCCCCCAGGGTCCACTAAGGTGTCCTGTGCTGTCCATGGGGTGCCCGGGCGTATCCACACCAGTGCCCCCCTAGCATAGGAGGAGTGATGTGTGGCATAGAGGTGACCTCTCCATCTGCGGCGTAGAGCGGTGACTTCTGTTTCGCAGAGGTGCGTTTCCTGTAAGAGGGCAATCTGCACGTTGTGGCGTTTGAGATATGAGTATATTTGGTACCGCCTGGACGGTGTGTGCATCCCTCTCACATTCCATGTACATATATTGATCACAGACATTGCATTATATTAACGGTCTCCCCAGAGCGGCCTTCCCGCCCCACCTCCAGCTCGCCCACTGTTTGTAAGGAGTGTTCACTGTCCCGCACGCCATTGTAATACTGTAAAGGGGGAAAATAGGCAATTAACATGGCCAATAAAACAGGTAGCCAGTGAACAACGCAAACATGCGAAATACCAAAAGGTCGGTGGGCAAACGTGCTCCCGTCCATGCTCTCTAGGAGAGTAACAAAGTCTAGTTCAATTCTGGGGGTAGCTGTGCAGTGCTAGCAGCAGCGGCTGGTTAAGTGTTCTTAGAGTCATCATATAGGGGTCGCTCCCCTTCCCGGGGGGTGTATGGAAGCCTATCCGGCCACATTCTCAAGAGTCATGGGTACAAAATAGACTTTTAATGCCATACATTACGTGTCTTGATCAGCGTGCGGCAGGGCAGGTGGCCGCAGGAGTAGGGAGTCGGCTGGTCAGTGTCCGCTGGAGCATCATCAGGGCCAGCTGTAGATCACAGATTTCCAGGGGTCTCGCCGAGTCGGGTTGGCTCAGATTTGATCCGCAATCTCCTCGCTGATGGCCTTTCGAGCGCCCGTGTGGGATGCACAGTGGATATGTCCTAGGAGCCAGTTAGCTGATGTAGTCTGATGTTTGGGGTGTGACGTCCGGTCCAGGATCCGTCACAGGTGAGTCCGACATTCCATATATTGCTTCGTCGTCGCTTGGGGGGTCCTGTGTGCCACCGCCCATTGGCACGCTGGTCGCTGGGGAGTGGCTGAGTTCCCGCACAAGTCGTAGGGCTTCTTGTTTTTCTTGCTGCGTAGCGTCCGCAGGGGGAGGCGTCTTCTGTGGCCTGTTCGCGTGTTCCTGCGCCCGTTGCCTTGGCCGGCGCCGTCTCTTGTTCCCGCCAAGTTGGCGTCCGTTTGTGCGGTCCGTCGGCGTTCTGGGGGCCGAGTCTGTGCCGCTGTCCAGCCATGCCTCCACTTCGGCTGGATCTGTAAAGAAATGGGTTCTCTCTCCGGCTATCACTCTTAGTTTCGCAGGGAACAGCAATGAGTACTGGAGGCCCTGCTGGCGTAGGCGCTTTTTCGCCGCTAAGAAGGATTGTCTCTGCCTCTGTACTTGGATGGTGTAGTCTGGGAAGAACATCACCTTGGTGTTTTCGATTCTCACGTCATCAAGTTTGCGTGCTTCTCTCAATATGGAGTCTCTGTCTCTGTAGTTTAGAATGCGGAGAAGCATGGGTCTTGGATTGGAGCCCGTCGTCAAGGGTTTGGTCGGGACTCTGTGGGCGCGTTCCACCACGAAATGAGGCGAGAGTGTGCCCTCAGGCAGGATGGACGTCAGCCATCTTTCCATGTGTTCCTCCGGCCTTCTCCCTTCCCATTTTTCCGGAACGCCGACCAGGCGTACGTTATTTCTTCGCGCCCTGCCTTCCGCGTCCTCGGCCCTGTCTTCTAGGAACTCCACTCGGTTCAGCAAGTCTTGTATGTGGGTGTGCGTCTGGCTGGCTTGGGGTTGGAGCTCTTTCACAGTTCCCTCCAGTGACGTGGTGCGGTCAGCAAGTTTTTTGTGGTCCGCGCGGAGGTGCGTGAGGTCTATGGCCACACTGTCGATCTTGGTGGCCAGGGAGGTGCGTGTGAGTTGGATAGATTCTTCCAGCCGTTCCATGGCTGCAAGCATGGTGTCGAGTTTTGCTGCTGTTTGGTCCTGGTCAGCGATTTTGCCGGGTTTGTCCATTTTGCCCTTGGTTATTGCGCCCCCAGTGCCGGTCCTTGCCCTGGTCCCGCCAGACATTGGTGCTTGAAGTGATATTTGTCGCCCTCGAGGAGGCCCACGATGGGAAGGTGTCGAGTGGGTAGGCCGGTCCGCCAGGGGGGGGGCTAGGAGTCGGCGCGGGGTGTTTCGAGTGAAGGCCGCCGCGGTCAGCCAGCAGGGCGTGTGCTCAGACACGGGGCGTCGGGCGGTGGGGGCAGGGTGTGCAGACACTCCTGCCGGCCCGCTCCTAGGTGTTCTCCGTGTTCTGGTCGGGTCAGCCGTTAGTGGTATGGGCCACCCCCCACAAGCGCTTCTAGCTAGGAGGGTGCAGCGTGTCCGTCAGTTGCGGTCCAGTCCTGTCCAGTCCGGCCGTTGGCGAGAGCAGTGAGCAGCCGACGTCCGGTGGGAGCCTGGCGAGCGTCTCTGACTGGCTCCGCTCGTGTGGCAGCTGCTCGGCGTCCAGCTTCCCTCGGGGCGCAGGCAGTGCAGGCCGTCGTTCCCCCTGGCCGAGTTCAGTGTGTCTGGGCGTCGCTACTCCCACAGTATGTGTCTGGGGTAGTGCCGGTGGGCTGCGGGCTATGCTGCGGTGAGGAGCCTGGACTCTGTGCGCATTTGTGGGCGCTGCCGGCGGCCTGGGCCTCGTGCGCCGTGTATCGTGGCTTGTGCGTCCACTGGTAAGCGCTGCGTTGCTTGCCCCAACCTCTACTGTCCACCAGTTCCCCAGGTGCCCAAGGCCCAGTCGCTCACCTCCCCTCTTCCTCTGCGTGCGTGGGTTTACGCGGTGCCTGTCGCAGGGGAGACGCGCCCAGGCCCGGCGGTCACCGCCAGCACCAGGGGACTCCCGTCGATCTGCTCCAGTTGGTGCATGAGGTGTCTGGCCGTGTTGGTGCGGTCGCCTCACCTTAGTGCTTCTCCGCCGTAGGGGGCGGACGGCCTCCGGTGCGCTGGTGTGCGGTCCGTCCGTGCTCAGTGTGGGCCGCGTTTTCGGGCCTACCGCGGCTTCTGGATCCCCGGCGTTTCCTTGGTCCGCGCCGGGACTGGAGGCAACGTTCGCGGCCGCGGGCGGCCGGCACTTCTCGGTGCGGTGCAATTGGTCCGATCGGCGCCAAAGTTGGACAGGCGCCGCGGCGGAGCTATCGGGGCACTCGCCAATGATTTGCTGCAGGCTCCGAGGAGGATATTCCCGGATAACAGCACCGGGAAGGGGAGCTCGGCACGGAGCTCTACCCAGAGGCGACCATTTGCTTCGCGTGCTAAGCCACGCCCCATTAAAGAAAGCCTTATGTCGAGCACCAGTTTTAGCAACACCATGTTACAGCAAGCCTTTCACACTTTTTGTCACCGAACGCGAAGGTACTGCATTGTCAGTACTCACCCAGGATCAAGCAGGTTCACACAAACCGTGTGCTTATTTTTCTAGTACATTAGATCCAGTAGCCCAGGCTCTGCCTGCGTGCTTGAAATCTGTAGCAGCAACAGCTCTAGCGATCAGACAAAGTGATTCCATAGTGTTAGGACATCAATTGACAGTACAAGTTCCACATTCCGTGGAAATCCTTTTGAACAGAACACAGACTCAGCATTTGACTATAGCACGACTGACAGGGTATGAATTGACATTGTTTCAGCCACACATAGATATCAGGCGCTGCAATACATTGAATCCTGCTACACTTTTACCATTAGGTGAGACAGACCCTTTGGCACATGATTGTGTTGAAGTCATTACCATTACGACGAAACCCAGACAAGACTTAACTGACACCGTATTACCAGATCCAGACCTGACACTTTATGTGGATGGTTCATGTATGAGAACAAGTACAGGAGAGTTAGTGGCCGCATATGCAGTCACGACGGAAACTGAAGTCATAGAAACACATCGCATTGACACACTGTCAGCCCAAGCAGCAGAGCTCATTGCTCTGACTCAAGCCTGTATACAAGCAAAGAACAAGAGAGTTAACATATACACGGATTCACGTTATGCATTCGGAGTCGTACACGACTTCGGTGTACTCTGGCAAGAAAGAGGTTTCTTGACCTCTCACGGAGCCAAGATTCAGCACGGTCCCCTCATTCAAGCTCTGTTAGAAGCAATACATTTGCCTACAGCCATAGCCATCATGAAGTGCAAAGCACATACGAAAGTTACAGATACCATTTCCCAGGGTAATGACCTGGCAGATCGAACAGCCAAGCATACAGCTCAGACTCATACTCACACAATTGATAGGACAAAGACAGTAGTCCCGACACCGACACATTGCATGACAGTTAGGGATCCCGCCCTAGATGTAATTGACATACAGACACATGCTACACCAGACGAAATCAAGAAATGGACTGAACTAGGAGGGATACAGACAGAACAGGGATGGATGACGAAGGGAAAAGCCACATGGTTTCTCCCCGACTCTATGGTTCAAGTTATCATTAACACAGCACATAGTCCTGCACATTTAGGAGAAAAAGCCATGTTAGACAGTATTCAAAACCTTTGGTTCAATAAGCATTTACGAGCAGCAGCAAAACAGAAAGTACGTACTTGCATGATCTGTTGTCAGTTCAACCCAGGAAAAGGCATTCCCGTAGAGCAAGGTGGATTTCATCCTCCCGATCACCCTTTTGAAGTCCTCCAGATGGATTATATCCAGATGGAACGTTGTCGAGGATTCAAGTATGTCCTCGTAGTTGTATGTGCACTCTCCCGATGGACAGAAGCATATCCTGTCCCAGATTACACTGCTCCGACCACTGCCAAGCAGCTGGTACGTGAATTCTTCCCACGGTATGGTTTGCCCCGTATCGTGTACTCAGATAATGGTCAGCCATTCTCGTCCGAGCTTATGAAGCAGGTATCACTCCTGCTAGGATATCAGTGGAAGTTCCACTGTGTCCGACATCCCGAGGCAGCAGGTCTCGTAGAGAGACACAATCAGACCCTGAAAACACGTCTCGGCAAAGTGTGTAAAGAGAAAGGCGTAGATTGGATAGTAGCTTTACCAGTTGCTCTTTTTTTTATGAGAATGGTAGCCCATTCAAGAACAGGGCTATCCCCGTACGAGGTGGTCTTTGGTAGGCCGCCGAATATGTGGGGGACGCCTCTGCCTCGTAAGATCACAGATGTTGACTGTAATATGCTGACAGATTACCTTGCCTCCTTGATGTCTGCACTACAATCATGTCGTTCACAGGTAGCCGCAGCTTTTCCCGACAACACCGAGGTGAAGCCACACGAGATCGTCCCTGGAGACCTAGTGTTTATCCGGAATTTCGATAGGAGGAATCCGCTGGAGCCCCGCTGGCAGGAGCCGAAGCTTGTTCTGCTAACAACAAGGACTGCCGTTAAGGTGGAGGGCCGCAAAGGCTGGCTCCACTCGAGTCACATCAAGAAATACCATGGACTTCCGCCAAAAACAGACTCCCAGCCCTGCCCCGTTCCAGAGACTGATACTAAACTCCCCCTGGTAGAAAAAACTCCTCAGCAGGAGTTCCGAATGAAATTGAGGTCTAGCAAGTCAGACAGTTTAATTGTTTAAGCCCTCCCCTAGGTGAAGCGGTTAGACAGGTTCCTGACATGTGCCAGTTAGACCCCAATAGAGAGAGAGATAGACAGAAACAGATCAAGAAAGAGAAATATTGTAAATCTCTCCGTAGCCATTGTATTGTTACATTATTGATTATGTTTTTTCTGAGTCTTACGATTATTGCTACAAGTTTATTATTACACATGTACTTTCCTATTTCCGTACGTGCACATTCTTCCTCAAATGACACTGTTGAGCATACTTTCAGTGAATTGCCCCCTCACGAGTTATCATACCGACTTGCGCTGCGCAACAATACTTTCATCAGTATGTTACATCGTTTTCATCAGACCAGCAACGCTACAAATTGTTGGATATGTGGCCGACTCCCTCCCTATCAGAAATACAAGGGAGTTCTGCCCCTCTTTCCGTACCCGTTTACACACAACGGTTCCTGTGGTGCATGGTTTAGTTTAATGAATTCTTTGAATTCTGATTCCATAGTTTACCAAGGCAATTGGGTATGGGGGAATCTGAACACAGTTATGCATAAAGCATGTTTCCCTGACAAGGAGGGTCTTCCACAAAGGACAGGGACCGATCTAGAAAACGAAGTGTATGGATTGGGTAACTTTACACTTAACCTCATGATTCTGAATGTTCAGTCCGATACAAGACCAGACTTACCCGCTATGTCCGTATTACCAGTCAAAGGTGAATTATGTGTCAGAAAGAATGGTTCAGTACACCTAGGTCATAGTGACTGTATTACTGCGATTGAATTCAGTGATAAAGGCAAGTCTACATTCAAAGCTTCCCGTCATTCCTATTTCATTTGTGGTCAGACAGCTTATGTACGCTTACCTCTAGATTGGGATGGTACTTGTTACATTGCATTCCTTCTGCCACCTGTTTTCCTAGCCCCACCTGATTATCATAGGGACTCCCATCTAGTACACAATAGACCCAAGAGAGATCTCCCGATTGTCGACTATACTGAAACAGCATGGGAGCAATACACAGACTTTAATAAAGGTTTTTTTCCCTATTTAGGTACTGTCTCGAATAGTAAACTGATACATAAACTAACCAGAACCCTTGAAGCAGTAGTGAATGAAACTACTTCTGCCCTAGGCAACCTAACAGAGGAACAGTCTGCTATGAGACTTGTTGTTCTTCAGAATCGTCTCGTTCTTGACGTCATCCTGGCCGATAGGGGCGGAGCTTGTAGAGTCATCGGATCTAGTTGCTGTGTTTTCATTCCAGAAAATGCACCATCAGTATATAAAGCCATAGCCCGTCTCCACAAGATTGCAAGTCAGATACACCAGAATCCAGGCACCTGGACTTGGTCCGGATGGCTCTGGAGCGTGTTATCAGCCTGGGGATGGAAGGTCCTATCCTTCCTCGGAATAGCCCTTCTCATAGTATTCAGTTGTTGCCTATGTTTACAGTGTGGGCCGGCGATTTGCGGCATGTGTGCCACATCATGTATTCCCCATCCAAGTCCACGTTCTAAATCCCGCCTGATAAAGGAAGAACAAATGATGTTATATGAACAAATAGATGGACTAATGAAGATTGATATATCATGAAGGGTCCGTAGGGGACAAGGAGGGAATGAGGTCGATTGTGTCCCCTAACGTAGACCCCAACGGCTCCATGTACGTGCTTCAAGTACATGTAATTTCCCTCCATGACCAGATATAAAGACGCAAATACATTTGCGTCCAACGTTAACATGTCTTCTTTCAGATCCACCATGAATGGGTCGATAATTCCGTTCCTAAGTGTGCCGTGCCACCGTCTTTACATGGTGCACTTTCACGTTTTCCTGACTCTGTTGAGTTAGGCCCTGATTTCTGCCATCGAGCCCTTTCTGCCTTCTGCCTCAGAAAGCTGCAGCCTGGATCTGCATCCATGACCCTTACCTTACTCCCTGCGCGGCGAGCGGTGCCCGGCTCGGCCTGCTTGCCTGCCAAGACAATTTAGCCTTCAAGTTATCTGCTCCGCTCCTCGAAAATACATTCCTGTCTAGTGATTTAGGTAAACATCTCCCCAGCTGCAGAGCAAGGGGCCCGGCCTTTCTGTCTCCGTGCACGAAATTCATTGCTCCGGTTACCATGGTAGGACAATGGCCCCTCGCATTACACGTAGACACGTAGACACACATGCACGCACTAGCAGTCAGTATAGAATAGCCTCTGCCCGAAAGACCTTTCCTTCTAGATACAACAGTTCTTCAACACAAGATATCAGATATGATTTGGGTTTAGGTTGTTCTGACACGCCAGACTCCTGTCTCCCCTTATAGTGCTAAATGTCAAGTCCCCTTCACCCTCCAGTTCCACGTCAATCACACGTCATGTTGCCTGCGCGCGCATCCAGCCATATATTTCTGCTGACACTGCAGGATTCCTCTATGAATCCACCCACTTGTGACACTTTCATGTGACGTTTCTAGCACACACCTCCGTGTACGCCCTCGTGCACGCCTTCTGTTACGCACATGTGTTCTTATCTCATCTCTTTCAGCTGTTACGCCTTCTGTATCCTTCCCCATTGTATGCATTTACTATATATAATGTGCACTGTTAATAAAGCATTGTCTATCCCTTCCTGAACCTTCGTGGTGATGGAACATGATACCATGGATCGAACCATTCCATTACATGGAATAAAACCCTTATAAACTCAGACTCCACGGACTCTACCTCTCATTTTGATTGAGCTATTTTATTGAACTTATACCGCATAGAAATTCAGTATACGGTAAATCTTTATTTACCACACTGAGAATAAGTCTTGTCTGCTCGCACCAAGCTACGTAGAGGGTGACTAGGGGTCATTTTAAGTGGTTAATCCCCATATCCTGATTAAAGGAGAGGGTCCCTGCTTGTCACAAGTACTTACCTGTGCCAACCAGAGACCCCCAATTTTAACATGCCCAAAACAGAGTCTTGCTGTGCCAAAGAAAGAAGGAACAAAAGAACCTCAAAGGGGGGCAGAAAGGGGATCCGCAGCCTTTGCTGTGCACCATGCCACAAATTAGTTCCACCTGCAGGTGTATACCACTTCAGTAGAGGGACGCCTGGCTACCAGAATGACATCACAAACATCAGGAGGCAAGTTGAAAGGAATCAAGTGCCCCCGCTCAATCTTCAAGCAAAGAGGTGGAGGTTGGACAGGTTCGGGTGGAGGACAGTCCCCTGCTGCTGTGACAGAAGATCCTCCCGAAGAGGCAGTCAGATCAGGAGATCTACACTCATACTGACTAGCTTGGGATACCAAACTCTTCTAGGCCAGTCCGGGGCCACAAGAATGACTTGTGCCCAGTCTCTCCTGATCTTCTTCAGCACGCTGGGTAGAAGGGATATAGGCGGAAAGGTGTACAACAGACCACAACTCCACTTGTGACGAAAAGACTCACTGAGCAAGTGCTGCCTTGTAAATTTTAATGCGCAGAACTGATGACATTGCGTGTTCTCTTCGGTGGCGAATAGATCTAACCAAGGTTCTCCCTATTGTTGAAAGAGACCTTGCGCCACCTCCGATTGAAGACGCCATTCGTAATCCATCATGCACCTGCAGCTGAGTTCGTCCGCCCTGGCGTTAAGTGAACCTGCCAGATGTTGAACCACCAGGAAATTGCCTTGATGTTCCAGCCATGTCCAGAGGCGCAGAGCCTCCTGACATAGGGCCCACAACCCCACCCCGCCTTGCTTGTTGCAGTACCACATGGCGGTGGTGTTGTCTGTGAACATCTGCACTACACTCCCCTTGACAGAGGGAAGGAATGCCTTCAGTGCAAGTCGGATCGCCCAAAGATCATGAGGCCCAGCAGCCTCAGGGTCATACTGACCGAAACCCGGCACAAGGGCTGAAAAATCTGATCAGAGCCGGAATATCCCGGACTAACTGTTTGGGAGGATAGACCCGAAACTGCGCTGTGTCCAGAACTGCTCTGATGAAAAGGAGCTTCTGAGAGGGAATCAGGTGCAACTTCGGCACATTGATGGAGAACCCTAGCACATGAAGGAGGTCGGCCGTAGTCTGTAGGTGGGAAACGACTGCCTGAGGCGAGCCTGCCTTCAACAACCAGTTGTCGAGATAGGGGAAGACTGAAACCTCTGAACTGTGCAGATGAGCTGCGACCACCGCGATCACTTTCGTGAACACCCGAGGGGCGCTGGTAAGGCCAAAGGGGAGCAAGGTAAACTGAAAATGCTTGTGGCTACCGTGGACCGCAGGTTACGCCGGTGGGCCCGCAGGACTGTGTTGTGGAAGTAAGCATCCTACAAGTCCAACAATACCATCCAGTCTTGTGGGCCGAGAGCAGACCAGACCTGAGCCAAAGTGAGCGTCTTGAACTTCTCGGAGGAAGCGATTTACGTTCCGGAGATCTAAGATAGGACGCAGGCCCTTGTCCTTCTTTGGCACCAGAAGTAGTGGGAATAGCAACTACAACCTACTTCTGGCGTCAGAACGAGCTCGATGGCCCTCTTGGCCAAGAGGCACGCAACTTCCTGCTGTAGAAGCACCAAGTGGTCCCCTGACATGCAGTGGTACTGAGGTGGCATGGCTGGAGGAGCAGTCTCGGAGGGGCGGGAGGAGCCCCTTCGGACTATCTCTAAAACCCACCTGTCCGATGTGATGGAGCACCAGTGGGGGAGGTGATGGCGAATCCTTTAGCCCACTGGCGTCTGATGGGTCTGTAAGCTCGGACTAGGAAGGTTCGGAGACAGAAGTGGCCGGGGTGGAGATGGACTGACCCGCCCGTTGGCCCTTCGGTCCGCCATGGCGGTACCCGCATACGCAGCCATGCTGGGATTGTTGTTGTGCAGGCTTGTAGCTCTGTTGCGAACGCTGCGAGCGCCTCATCCTGAGCCTCGAAAGGAGCGAAAAGCAGACGGCGGAGGAAGGCAGACTGCGTAGAGTCCTAAGGACTTAGCCATAGCCCTAGAGTCCTTGAACTTTTCCAACACGTGGTCAGCTTTGTCACCGAAGAGTCATCGGCCATCAAAGGGCATGAGGGTTGCTTGGACATCCCCCAAAAATCCAGTGGTCCTCAACCAGGCGTGGTGTCTGACGGTCACCGTTGTTGCAATCGATTTGCCTAGTGAGTCACCGGTGTCTAGGCCACAACGAATCATGAACCTTGGTGCATCTCTCCCCTCTGCAACAACCTGGGAGAGTTTTTTCTGGGCCTCCTCCGGACATTGAGGCAGCACGTCCACCACCTTATCCCACACACAGCAGTGCAGAATTGGCGGAAGAATTTTTTTTCTTTGCAAACTGATCCAGTCTCTTGGATTCCCTATCCAGAGGTGCGGTAGGGAAGGCGGTGGGAGAAGTAGAGGCTTGGGCAACCAAGTTCTCTGGGGTGGGGTGTTAGGAAAGGAAAATGGGGTCACCCGGAGCCGGGAGATGACGGTGGGCCACGTTGTTTAAATATTTTGATTTAATGAATTTTATTTATAGCGCTGGATAGACCTGGGGGGGGGGGGGGGGGGCGGGGGGGTCCCGAATGCTTTACATGAGGTTCCACAAAGTTACAAAATTACATTGGTTAAAAGGTTACATCAGTTACTAGTAAAACATTTAAAGAGCATGGAAGAGGAGATGCATGGAGCGTAGAAGCGTAGGGTGGTAGTGTGAAGGGGTAGGAGGGAGATACAATGGCGAGACGAAGGAAAGTCTGCCCAAGTCTGGCTGTGTAGGTGACGGCCTAGACTGAGTCCATGGCCCATCTCCTCTTTAGCTATCAGGTAGCTCTACCAGGCATCGGCCAAATAGCAAGGTCTAGATAGAAAAATATTTAAAGCGCATTGGAAGACAGGATAAACGGAGCGTAGAAGGTAGGGGGGGGGAGGGTAAAGGGGTAGGGGGAGATATGACGGAGAGTCGGAGGAAAGTGTGCCCAAAGTCCGGCTGGGTAGGTGACAGCCGAGGGGGAAGTCCACAACCCATCTCCTCTTTAGCTAATGGGTAGCTCCACCAGGCATCTGTCAGCTAGCTGGGTCTAAACGGTCGGAGGAAGATCACAATTTATGTCAAGATGGGTGAGCCGGGTGGGGGAGGATGGTGGAGGAACACCCCATGCCTCGCTGGCGTAATCTCGATGAGCCAGTTCATGGAGTCCAGTGTGGGTGGAGGGGCTTCTTTGTTTGCTGAAGTCCGGTGCAGCAAGAAGGGGGTGGGTGGTGGAAGTACTTCGAGAGTGAGGATTAGTAGGTAGGAGCCTAATTGTTTAGTCTGTTTGTGTGGTGGCCATGTCAAGGTCAGGCACCCGGGAATTCTGAGATCCCTCAGCCGTTGCCTCGTGATGATTGTAGAGGACAGGGTAAACCGCTTAGTAGTCTCTACAAATTCAATTGGCCCCATCAGTACCTGCATTAGTAGAAATCTTACATGACTCGGTCGGCTGCCATTTTGGAGTCGGGCATCCTCCTTCACGAGTGTATTCTCGCTTTATCACTGCACCGGAGGGGAATCTCCTGGTAGTCTGTCGCATGTAGTGCGGCCCAGGAGGTCGGGATTTGCGCCCTGCATGGGAGGTACTTGGTGTTAATTTTTGATGAGGGAGTGTGGGGAGGACGGCCCGTGGCCTCTCCCGTTGCGCTCTCGGGTGATGTTGGGGGGCCGTAGGAGCCTGCCACTTGTCTGTGGAGCTCGTAGGGAACAAGTCAGAGCTTTGCCAGCCCTCCGGTGATCAGGAGCCGGCCGCCATTTTGTCCTGGTGGCTCCACGGTAAAAACAGAGACCCTTCGGTCCATGACCTTGTCTCCCCACGGCTGCACAGTGATTTATACCGTCCGAAATAGCGGCGCTCAATGCGCCATCACTGTGGAGGAATTAAGCCCAAGATCTCCAGCAGCAGCTCGAGTACCCAGGCAGAGGGGGACCCGGGCGTCACTACACCAGTAGCGCAAGGCGTCCTCTCTGCAGAGGAGGGAGGTAGAGTGCCGCACGTTTCTATCCACAGGAGCCCCTATTGTGGGCCTGGACCAGGTGCCCAAAAGAATGTCGGACAGTGCTTCGTTGAAGGGGAACAGCGGCTCTGCAGTAGTAGCCGCTGGCTGAAGCACTTCTGTCAGGAGGTCAGACCTGACGGCCACCATGGGGAGGTCGAGGTGGAGGGCCTTGGGGCCCTATGTAACACCACTGCATAACTAGCGCCCTCCTCCGTAGCCACGGTAAGAGGAGACAGCATGCCAAGGTCAGGGGAGGTATCCAGACCACTGGCTTCCCCCCCAACTCCTCTGCCCAGCCCTCCTCATACTCTCAGGCGGATGCAAGAGGTTCCTCAGACCCCTCCCAGTCCTCCCCTTCTTCCTCAGGCCGTTCTACAGGCCGAAAATAAGGAGTAGGGACATGGGGATAGAAATCCCCGAGCGGCGTAGAGAAAGGCATCGACCGACGCCGGCCCAACGTCGCGTCCCCTTGGGGGCTAAAACCGGGGCCGACGTTGGAGGTGGTGCGACGTCGTGGAATTGTGATGAGGTCAACCGGCGTCGACCAGGATCCAGGCCTGGATCCGTGGGGGTCTGCCAGAGCCACCGCGGACCGGGACCTCGAGCAGCGAGGGCCGACTGCCGGAGCTCGAGTCGCATGCGGGACCGCTCCCTCCTAGCTTTAGACGCCAGGGCTCGATAGTCGGAGCAGGCTTTGTTGTGGTGGTCGAGGCCTGGGTAATGAAGACACCGGCGGTGGGGGTTGGTAACCAACATCAGTCGGCGCAGGGTTTAAACCCGGGCATCCCTACCGGCACCGTCGGAGTCTTTAGACTTCGAAAAGGATCAGAAAATGATCAAAAAAGTTTAGTCAAAAATTGACTAAGGGGTACCACTTTTTTCCGGATCTGCACTTGCTGGCGCGGAAAAAAGAAGAACTGACGTCAGCGCGGCGTCTAAGTACTCCGGCGACGTCATCCCGGCGCCTAAGACACCGAACACGGAGCCGCAGACGACGCCTACCGACGTGCAGGGGTACTGCTACGCAAAAGTTTCCGGATCCAGTCTGACGCCTGGGGATATTCTAAGGTAAGGAATCTAATACTAACCTGTTTCTTTCAGATATATCTGTAAGAAACAGTAGTTGGTGTTAGATTCCTTACCTTAGAATATCCCCAGGCGTCAGACTGGATCCGGAAACTTTTGCGTAGCAGTACCCCTGTGCGTCGGTAGGAGTGGTCTGCGGCTCAGCGTCCGTCGTTGTGATCGCCGGGATGATGTCGGAGTACTTAGACACCGCCCTCGCGCGCTGATGTCAGTTCTGTACATAGCTTTCAGTGTCAGGAACGCAGAGCCATGCAAGAAACCGGCAATGGTGCCATGAAACTAGGACCCTCAAAGGGAGATACCTTAACCCTAGATATCAGTTCGCAGAAGGGGGAGGATGGGTGGGGCGGTAAGGAATCTAACACTAACTACTGTTTCTTACAGATATATCGTTACCGAAGGGAAGTAACTTGTGCATCTGAAAGAAACAGGTAAGCGTTAGATTCCTTACCTTAGAATAGATACCCCAGCAATACCAACCCCGGTGGTGGGTCTGTGAGAAGTTGGTCTGGTATATGATGTCCACTATTCTAGTGGGCTCCTTGCACCAGTCCAATCGACCCTTACTGATGGCAGTTGTAAAGTCAACCTTATAGAAAGCTATCCTAGAGGTAGCTATGGCGAGCAGTCTTCAGGCTAAGACTTCAGAGAGCGAATTAAGCTACTTGTTTTACCAATTATTTTATTTATTTATTTATTTAGGAGATTTGTAGAGCGCATGGCTGCCCGAGAGCGTCCCAGCGCTGACAAAATCCACCAAGATCTCCAAGAAGGGGCCGGAGGGGGCGAGGGATCAAGGGAACAGCCATGTCTTCAGGGATTTGCGGAACGTTAAAAGATTAGGTTGAGCCCGGAGGGCCGGTGGAAGAGTGTTCCACAGCTTGGATGCCTGGACTGAGAATTGTCGACCTCCGGAACGAGATCTTTGGAACTTGGGTATCTTGGTCAGGTGGGCATTGGTAGAGCGTAGTGTTCTGGTTGTCGTGTGGGGGGATACGAGATTTTTGAGAACCGGGGGTGCTTTTCCGTGCAGAATTTTATGAGTTAGGCACATGGCCTTGAACTGCACCCTCTGTTCCACCGGGAGCCAATGCAGTTCTTTAAGTGCAGGCTTAGCAGAGCAGCGTTTTTTGGTGCCAGTGAGGATTCTGGCAGCCGCATTTTGCACCACCTGAAGCTTAGAGATGACTTTCTTTGGGGATCCGAGATATAAGGCATTGCCGTAGTCCAGTCTGGACAGTATAAGGCCCTGGATGACCAGTTTTCTGGACTGGAATGGAAGGAGTGGAAGAATTTTGCGAATGGAGCGGAGCAAGCCAAAGCAAGTTCCTGCGTTTTTTTTGGCCTGGGTACTGAGAGTGAGTTTATCGTCTAACCAAATCCCCAGACTTTTAATCTCAGTTTTGGGGGTTGGTGGTGGGCCCATACTGGGCGGCCATAGAGATTCCGGGCGGAAAAGGGACTGGTTGCCTAGTACCATAAGCTCCGTTTTTTCCCCGTTGAGCTTTAAATGGGAGTTGCTCATCCAGCTGACTATGTTCTCCAGGCAGGAATACAGATCGATGGAGGGGGGTTCTGACTGGCTCAGAGAAACGACCAGCTGTGTGTCGTCCGCGTAGGTCAGGAGTTTAATGCCGTAGGGGACGACGATTTGTTCCAGAGGTGCCATGTATACGTTGAAGAGTGTCGGGCTCAGAGAGGAGCCCTGGGGCACTCCGCAACGTATCGGGGTTTCTTTAGAGATACAATCTCCATCTGCTACCTGAAAGGAGCGGTTGTGGATGAAGGATTTTAGCCACTTAAGGGCTGTCCCGGTGATGGCAAGGTTTCCTAGGCGTTGGGCAAGGATGTTGTGGTTGACGGTGTCGAATGCTGCACTGAGGTCCAGGAGGATCACTGCCACTGATCCTCCTGCATCGATGACTTTCCTGGATTCTTCGACTACCGCCACCATTGCTGTTTCTGTCCCTTGGCCCGGGCGGAAGCCCGTTTGAGAGACTTTTAGCAGCTCGTTGGATTCCAGATAGTGTGAAAGCTGGGAGTTTATGTGTTTTTCCGCCAGTTTACTGATGCCTGGAAGTAGAGATATAGGTCTGAAATTGGCCAGATTGTCCGGGTCAAGGTTAGGTTTTTTTAAGAGTGCCTTCACCACAGCTTTTTTCCAATTTGTGGGCACTATTCCAGATTCAAAAGAGGTATTAAGTAGGTTGGTTATAAGAGGCAGTACCAAATGAAAGCACATCACACAAGGTATATATCATATATATATGTATTTATTCTAGTGACAACCCCTCTGGACTCTTTATGAGGTCAGAGGTAAAAGTACAATACAAGGAATTTAATTAGCATACGATAAATTGCACAGTATACGTTTTGCCCTAGGGGCCTTATAAACTATATACTAAAATAGTGGTAAAAGAACCACGTCTGCAATAGAAAGCAGGCCTAGGGCCTGTGGAATCGCTGAGGCTTCTAGGAACAACCAAAGGTTAGGATGTAGGAGGCCCACGGGAGACGGGTGCCTGTCTAAACACAGCCACGGGTTACCATTGACTTTCTTTGGGAAACAAACAAGTTACAATTTTAAAGATTAAGGACACTTCTGAATGAACTACGATGGAACCCTTCTAGACTTAGACACTTGGAGGGCCAATACCCTCGAGACTACCAGAGCACTCGTGTTACCTCACCCACGGAAGCCAGGTGCATAGGTGTCTTTTGATGTCGGGTTTCGTCGTCTATTCCAATAGAGAGCTGACAAGAAGTGCTGCTGGTGACCAGAGGAAAAGTGTCCGGGTGGATCGAAGATCTGAAGAACCTGAAAGCAGAGGAGACAGAGTCTGGGCCACTAGCCAGTGACCAGGGCGGCGATAGAAAGATGCCACCAGATGTCAGGTGATTTCAGGTGAAAAGATGAAGTTTGTCTCTTCAGCCACGAGGACCAGGAGGCGTTGAAGACTACCAGGAGCTGGATGCGAGCTGTCCAACGAAGGACTACCAGGAGCTGGATGCGAGCTGTCCAACGAAGGATCTAGTTGACTGTGGTGTCGGTATCCGGATTGGACCCAACAAGCCGTGGCAAAGGCAATCCACGCAAGATGTTGAGTTTGGCTTCGGTGCAGACCAGCAAGGTTTGAGGAACTTCTGTTTTGGGGAGAAGTTGGAGCAAGCCTGGAGCAACCAGGAAAGCATAGGAATTCAAGATTGGTTTTCGGGCGGGCTCACTAGCCAACGGACTAGGAACCGTGAAGACGCGTCAAGCGGAAATGCACAAAGCGGGCCCACGGGACACTCGTGGAGTGTGGGCCTCTGAGCTTCGGTGCAAATGGTGCTCGGGGCTGGGGCTTCAAGCACCCCAATGCACAACTTCGGGATACCTCGGGAAATTGGTGCAGCGTGCAAAATGCAGGATGTCCAGGAGTTCCGGTCCCACGTCTCTCCTGTCTGCCACGGTTCTCAGTTTTGCTGTGAGCGAAGGTCGGGGTCAGATATGTCCGGAAGTCCGTGTCATGTGTCGCAGATTCTTCGGGATCCGGCGGGAGCCCTGAAAGTGCAGACCGGCAAAGTTGCTGTTGGTGCCTGTTTGAACAGGGTGGTCACTCCTTGACCACAAGGGAGATTTCTTCCATCTTCCAGTCGAAATGGAATGTCGAAGGTCCAGGATATATGTTTCAGAGTTCTTCCAGGGTAATCTAAAGTCCTAGGGACTGGGGTTCTATACTTATAGCAAGTTTAGGGGTTGGACTAACTCCAAGGTCCCTCCTATGGGTGGACCTGGGATGGGGGTGGTTACACCCCTTCCCCTTTGTCCAGTTTCGCGCCAGAGCTGGGGCTGAGTGCCTCAGCAACCGGTTTGAACTGTGAAATGCATAAGCACCTAGTGTGCCCCAGGCAGTGTTAGGAAAGCATTCACTGAATGCAGCCCTCCCTGCCCCAATACACAAAGAGCCTGTCTGGGGAGGTGCCAGGAAACCTATTTTCTAGGCCTCCCCTGCCGGATTTCGTCCAGCAGCAGGAGGGCAGACTCGTGTCTGTGGCAGCAGCATCCATTAGTTAAACCAGTCACTACATGTCTTCTACCTCTAGAAGGGTGGAATGCTACCCCCGCCGCCAAGACTGGCGCGGGGGGAGGGGGGTGGGGGGTAGTATTCCACCTTACACAACATGTTTTGATAAAGCCAAACTAAAGTTAGCATTAACCGCTAGGATTATAATGCACTTAAGAGTTTATGGTATGGGTATATCATAGAACAGCTATAAGGAAATTGTTACGATAGCTGCAGAGGGGCTCCGCTCATGCTAGGGCTCCGCTCATGCTAGGGCACCCTCACATAAAACCAAGCACTCTACCTCCAGGATTGTCGAGGTCTGCCTTAGGAGTGGCTTATAGGTGTATATGTGTCTATATAGGTATATAGATATAGGTATACTATATCTAAGTAAGTAAGTAAGTGATTACACCACCTTACCCAGGTTGTGTGAACAGACTTGTGGTGTCAGTTTAGAAGGCAAACCAGGAATGGCACAATAAATGCTGTAGCCCCTGGTAGGCCTAGGGTGCACCTATGCCCTGGATACCTATGGTACACTATACAGGGGCTCACAAGGGTGACCCAGTAACCAATCTAGTATGTACCTAAAGTACATGGTATCAATTTAGAGAGAGAACAGCTGGGCTGTGGGCCTGATAATCAGGTCCACAGTCACACTAAAGTTGAAAAACCAGAGAATCACAGCAAAAAGTGGGGGTAACCATAGGAAGCAGACGCTACTCACCTACAGGGTCTGCGAACCAAGATCACACCAGAAAGTCCTGGAGAACGGAATGGCCGAAAAAGCCATCCCTCCAAACTTGGCTGTCCAGGCAGTAGTGCTTAGCAAACCTATGCAGCGAGGCCAACGTAGCTGCATGAAAGATGTCCTACAAGGGGACTCCCCAACCCAGGGCAGTAGTAGCCGCCGTGGCCAGAGTGGAATGGACGCGCAGCCTCACAGGAGGGTCCTTTTTCACCAAGGAATAACAGACCTTGATGCACAAAACAACCAAACGAGAGATGGTTTGTTTGTGCACCGCTCGTCCCTTCTTAGCGTCCACGTAACCAACAAAGTGCTGGTCGTCCATCCGGAACTGGCGTGTGCGGTCTAGATAAAATGAGAGCACACGTTTTGGGTCCAGACAGTGGAGCCTCTCTTCCTCTTTCGAGGGATGCAGAGGCGGAAAGAAGGACTGCCAAATATGAAAGGCTGTAACCACCTTGGGCAGGAAAGAAAAATGAGTCCTCAGAACACCTTTGTCCGGATGGAGAGGAGGCTTAGAAGACAGAGCCTGGAACTCACTCACTCTCCTGGCAGAGGTGATGGCAACTAGGAATGCAGTTTAAAGAGCCAGAAGACGAAGAGGACAGTTATGAAGTGGCTCAAAGGGAGCGCACATCAGATAAGTCAGTACAAAGTTCAAGTCCCACTGATGCATCACGAAGGGAACAGGAGGGAACATGTGTGAGATGCCTTTCAAGAATCTACTGACAACAGGGGACTTGAAAAGAGAAGGCTGATCAGGAAGCCTTAAGAAGGCGGAAATGGCCGAGAGATAGCCTTTGATAATGCCCAGAGCAGAGCCCTGCTGGGCAAGAGAAAGGAGGAAGAGGAGAAACTCTGAAATGGGGGCGGAAAGTGGATCCAGAGCCTATGCTGTGCACCATGCCACAAACTTGTTCCACCTGCAGGCGTATACCGATTTTGTTGTCTGGCTGCCAGAATCACATCACAGACTTCAGGAGGCAAGTCAAATGGCATCAACTGCCGACCCGCAATCTCCACGCATGGAGGTGGAGACTGGACAGATTCGGGTGGAGGACTGTCCCCTGCTGCTGCAGCAAAAGGTCCTCCTGAAGAGGCAGACGAATCGGGGGATCGACTGACATGCTGAGTAGCTTGTGATACCAGTATCTTCGTGCCCAGTCAGGAGCCACAAGGATGACTTGGGCCCGGTCGCGCCTGATCTTCAGCACACTGGGCAGAAGTGGTATAGGGGGAAAGGCGTACAACAGATCGCAGCTCCACTCGCGACGAAAAGCGTCTCCGAGCGAGTGCCGCCTTGGAAATTCCAAGGCACAGAACTGATGACATTGTGCGCTCTCTTCGGTGGCGAATGGATCTAACCAAGGTTCTCCCCACTGCTGAAAGAGACCTTGCCCACGTCCGAGTTCAGACGCCATTCGTGATCCATCATGCACCGGCGGCTGAGTTCGTACACCCTGGCGTTCTAGGAACTTGCCAGATGTTGAACCACCAGGGTGACCCCCTGGTGTTCCAGCCATGTCCAGAGGCGCAGAGCCTCCTGACAAAGGGTTCACGACCCCACTCCGCCCTGTTTGTTGCAGTACCACATGGCGGTGGTGTTGTCCGTGAACACCTGCACTACACCTTCCCGGACAGAGAGAAGGAATGCCTTCAGTGCAAGTCGGATCGCCCGCAGCTCCAGAAGGTTGATATGGAGCCGGGACTCTGCCGGAGACCAGAGGTCTCTGATATCCGCCTCTCCCATGTGCCCCCCCACCCCCCCCAGGAGGGACGCATCCGTCACTACTACGTGCCCTGGTTGGGGTAGAGAGAGAGAGATCTGCCGCTGACCCAATCGTGGTTCATGAGTTACCACTGCAACTGACTCACAGTCCCCTCCAAAATCAGAACGTGGTTTGACAGGTTGCCCGGATGCTGTGCCCACTGAAACTTCAGGTCCCACTGCAGAGCCCACATCAGTCACCTGGCGTGATGCACCAGTAGGATGCAGGAGACCATCAGCCGCAGGAGCCGCAGCATCAACCTGACCGAAACTCGGGATAAAGGTCGAAAGATCGGACTCATAGCCTGAATATCCCAACCCCGCTGTTCGGGAGGATAAACCAGAAACTGTGCCGAGTTCAAAACTGCTCCGATGAAAAGGAGCTTCTTAGAGGGGCACAGGTGTGACTTCGGCACGTTGATGGAGAACCCCAGCGAATGCAGGAAGTCGGCCGTAGTCTGGAGGTTGGTAACGACTGTCTAAGGCGAGTCCGCCTTCAACAACCATTCGTCAAGATAGGGGAAGACTGAAACCACCGATCTGTGCAGATGAGCTGCAACCACCGCCATCACTTTCGTGAACACCCGATGGGTACTGGTGAAGCCGAAGGGGAGCACAGTAAACTGAAAGTGCTCGTGGCCCACTGTGAACCGCAGGTAGCGCCGGTGGGCCCGGCAGGACGGCGATGTGGAAAAAGTGTCCTGCAAGTCCAACACCACCATCCAGTCTCCAGTGTAGGAAGGTGGATATCTGACTATGGTTGCCCCCAACTTTTTGCCTAGTGTTTTGCTGGTTTCCGACTTAGTTGGCCTGGGATCCTGCTATTCAGGAAAGCAGGCTTCCTGCTCTCTCTCTAAATTGACATTCATGTACCTTAGGTGCATTTACCAATTGGTATTGGGTCACTCTTATAAGTCCTTGTACAGTGTACCATAGGTACCCAGGGCATAAGTTAACCCAAGGCCTACCAGGGGCTGCAGCATGTATTATGCCACCCCTGGCTGGCCATCCAAATCCGACACTACTGGCTGATCAATCAGCTGGGGCAAGGTGGTGTAATCACCCTTTGCTTTAGATATAGTATACCTATATCTAAACCTAAAATGGACACATATACTCCTATAAGTCACTCCTATGGCAGGCCTTAACAATCCTGGAGGCAGAGTGCTTGGAATTATGTGAGATGGTGCTCTAGCATGAGCTGAGCCTGTCTGCAGCTTTCGGAACTAAGTCCTTCAGCTGTTTCCATGATAACGCTATACCATATATGTGAGAAGTTGGCCTGATATATGATGCTCACTAGTTCTAGTGATCACCTTGTATCAGTCCAAACAACCCTATGGTGATTGGTTGTAAGTCAACCTTATAGACCAGCTATCCTAATGGTAGCATGGACAAAGCAGTCTTAGGCTAAACTCTTTTGGCATGTGAAGTCAGCTGTTTTACCACATCCGTGTATGCCATGCCTGCAACCCACTGCCTGGGGCCCAGGTAAGTCACCCCCTCTGGCAGGGTGCACTCATCCTCCGGTGAAGGTACACTGGCATGTGCCCTGTACCCCTACAGTGTCTAAGTCTATTCTTAGATGATGTAAGTAATAATGCTAGTGGTAGCAATACAAATTGGACACTATTCTATTATGGAGATGTATCACTAGTTTAATTGCGAGAGTGGGAGCAATTCCTTTTTATTAAATAACCCTCACACCCTCTAATAGTGTCATGCTTCATCATCGGGTTCACCCTGACTCCTAAAGGTCAGGGTGGGCTCGACCATATCTCAGGGAGTACTTAGGAGAATAGGCCAAGGGGGTTAAAGATCAAAAACCCTCCCGAAGCTCCAGGTATACTTTTATTAATGGAGCTTCAGGGGATATTAAAATGATGAAAAAAATGGGGTTCTGAGGATTTAATGGTCCTATCATCCTTGTGTCAATGTCCAGGGATGTGTGCCATGTCGACTCTTCACTTTTCTCTGCACCAAAACACGCAGCCTGCAATGGCAGTGTGTGGATGTTATGATGCAGGGCCTCCGAGTGAGTCACAATAGGTGCTGTAGCCCTCAGAGGTCTTCCCTGGTCACAGTGCCCTTGGTACCCATGGTACCTTTTACAAGGGGCTTACCTGTGGCCAGAGACGGGCCAATTGTGGATACAAAGGTACAGGTTTGGGAAAGAACACAGGCCCTGTGAACCTGATTGGCAGGAACCCAGGGCACATCAAGTCAGGTTGCATCAGAGGTCAGGCAAAAAGTGAGTGTTACCATGCAGAAAGGGTCACTTTCCCACAATTGTTATTCAAGTAAATATGTTCTCAAACTTGTTAAAAGATCAATGGTATTTTACACTCTCAAAATGATCAATAAAGAAAATGCTTCATCCCCCTCCCATTGGAGTAAGTGCAATTTTGTGGCAACAAGGAATGTGGAACCTTGAGCTTTAAACGTATTCATGTAGGAATAATGTATTCTTGCTTGCAGACCCAACATGTACCCAATCTCAGAAGTAGTATAGATGTGGCGATCGTGGATCTAGCTAGTGCATCTTAAGTGATCAGGTGCTGGTATGAGATCAGGTTTGCCAACTTCTGTGAATTCCAAAATAAAACAGATTGTTAGCAGTATTAAGCTTTAAATCTTGTATTGGTACCTGCACACAGAGAGCGTCTGTACAGATTTACATAGCAAGATAATCTAAAGTACAGAGCATCCATAAATATGCACGAATCTTATTTAAACACGATTGCCTCTGGAATATATCATGTTGGCTGGTCAAGTGTGACTGGCACAGCACATTGTAACTCTGCAGCTTCTTATTCTGGTCCCTCCATGTCATGTTAGTTATGCTTCCCATGTCTCCCTTGCAGCTATATTGCAGCGCCAAATTTTTGATCGGTGGTTTGTTTTCTTCTGAGTTTTTAAAGTTTCTTTTTGAAGTAGTAACACACTGAGACAGCTTTACATCCTTTTTAATATGTGCTTAGCATCCATGCTTCAGCTTTCAGGTTCATTTTGCAGAAAGTAACTCCCCTTGGGCTTGAACCTGTGCAACCAAAGCACCAGGAACAGGTGCAAGAAGCCTGTAGCTCTATCATTAGATAGAACGGTACCTTTTAATTTACAGTTATTGTTTTCCATTGCAGGTCAGTATCGAAAAAAATTAGCACACATTTTTCAGCTCCTATAAGGATTCTCGTTTTTGTGGTCTGGCATGTCAAGCAATCTGTAGTCAGACAATTATGCGAGCAACACTAGAGAGCGGCTTTGGCTACGTCCACATGTTGGGAGCCAGGAGAACTTTTCGGTTGGGCAGAAGTTGCTTCCATAAACAAGTTGTTTGTCCTCCACACAGCTGTGATCATTTTTTTTATCCAGGTGCCCGAGGTAGAACTTTCAGGTGCACATGGGGGGATTGTAATGCTATTAAAGCGTTTTATAGGACTAGATAATGTATTGCGTTTTTCTCTGGCGGCAGCGCAGATGGGAGGGAAGTCATAATCCGACATGGATTTTTAGGTTTGGTTTGACAGTGCATTTATAATCTGGACCGATTGACATTTCCAGTGCTTGTTTAATAGATTTTCCTCTAACAGTACAGTGTTAATGTAACGGTCATTGTTGAGCCAGCTGAATATATTTTGGTGGTTAAGTAACCCGCAGGGAGAAAAGATCTATTTCAAATACACGATTTCAGTGGGATCCACTATGCATTATGGCATAGTGGTAAACTGAATACTTTGCACATTTTTACTACTTGATGGATCATTATGTAGTGGTACGTAGGAATCAACATAGCTATGGTGATTCTGTGGAATAAAATGGTTTTGTTCGCTGTAATTAAGTGGCTTTTTTTTGTTTACCTACTCTAATATTTTGCACATATTTTAGAAGAAAGAATTGTCAACTCATCGCAAATTATGCATGCCGTTTTTTTAATGAAATAAGGCTAACAGATAATCCTAAATGTTGTAAAAATTGGCCCATTGTTTTTATTCTGTTTTGAAGAGTCAAACAAGGAAGCAGAGAAGGAGAGAAAAAACGTGTTAGCTAATCTAAATTAGGAAATGAAGAGGGCTTTTTAAGCTTGGAAAATTCATCTTGTCAGCTGGCAGAGCGCCTGCTGCGTGGATTCACAAAGGCTAAGAATTACAATTTCATGAAATTTTTCTCACTAACTGCCCTGGTTAATTTGAAAGATAACCCACTGTTTTAATTCATTTCTCAATTGGGCGGTGCTGATTGTATCTTTTGATCTGACAAAGCAGTTGTGTTAATCGTTTTGGCCCTCCAGTAGGCACTCCTGGAGCTGTGCTTTCACAAAAATGTGTCTCCGATAGCTCTTTAGTCTATTATACTTACAATAGATCCATAGAACTGGTAATTAATTCTGTACTGCTTTGGAAATGGAAAGAATAGGTGTAGTTCTGTCAAGTGCAGCTATGGAGTTTATTTAGCTGGTTTGTTGTGAAGTGCTACCGTCAGCATCCTATGCTAAACTCCTTAACTGCAATACCTGCGGTATGGAATAGGAAAGAGAATGTATTAGCCTGCCAGTTCGCCTAGGAGACCTTCAGTTGAGCATGTTAAAATACTTTGCCAGCTAGCTTTTGTCTAGAATTCATTTATCTAACCGCACGTTCTTGAAGCGGCGCTTCAATGTACCAGTAATTGGGCATCTTTATTTTTACTAATGTGGGCTTGAATGCCTTGATTACATTGAGCAGCCTGAGCGCTCTAGGCACCTTCCATTGTTTCTTACAGATACGCATGGACAAGTGCCCTCACACACAATTTGACATTTTTGTATACATATCTATACATCACTCAAACGTGCATTTAAGAATGTTTGATTTATTTAAAACCCCTGAATGTGGTGACGGTCTAGTGGTTCGCGGGGCGGGCGCCGTGGGCGGAAACGGAAGTGCGGACATTTTACACAGCCGCGACTTTCGAGCCCGTCTGACGCTCTCCCCGGCGCTCTGTGAAATAAAGTAGCCTGAAATCACCCGAGGTTCAGAAATGCTTATTGGAGGCATAAGGTGGTCACTATAAATGGCGACGAGGCAAAGGATGGAATAACAGCGTGCATGTTTACGCGCTGTACAACCGCCGACCCACCCCATACAGAGCACGGCAGACAGACAAGAGAGTGCCCCGAAGAGGACACTGCCCCCCCTCACACGGAGAGGCAAGGCAAGGGGCAGGACCCGGTCACCAGAGAGTCCACAGCCCCAGCTGGTAAGTGCCAAGTGCCACCCCGGGCACCCAGCCATAGAGAGCACTAACCAGAGGGCCCACAAAAAACAGAGGGAGCGGCCATAGCAGTCTGGGAGGAGGCCAAACGGAGGAGAAGTAACACCCAGGCCCACAAAACGCACAAAGGGGGAGAAGAACTAGAGGAGGAAGCCGGAACGTGGGAGTGAGGGGAAACTTGGGTAGGTCCTCGCCTCAGGCCGACCAACTGGGGAAAGGTACAAGCCAGGACCCAGCGCACTAGTCTAAGCGCAGCCCTGGACTCCCCAAGTACATCCAGCAGTGAAGAAGGAAGTCCAGTTCTCGCCCAAGGAGGCAGTCAGGAATAGAGACAAGCACCTGGAAGCCCGCCAAGCAGCGGAATCCAGTCCCACGAAACGCGGGAAGAATGAGCGCACAGTCATCCTTCCTCACCAACCTGGTCCCGTTCCTACCCAAGAGAGGCGAACCAACGATGCCATGGGAAGACTGGAAGAGGTATTTTCTGAATTACCTATCGGCCCTAGAAGAAGAGAGCGAAGGGGCGTACTCTAGCTCCCGGAAGAAGAAGATACTCCTGCACAACCTAGGTCAGGAGGGGATCAGAATATATGACAACCTGGTAAAGAAGACCAGGCCTCCTACGGACACAGATGAGTTCCAACACGCGATCGAGGATTTGGACTCACACTACCGACCCGTGGTATGTGTAGCCATAGACAGATGTAATTTCTTACAGAGGAAACAAGGCAGGGGAGAATCAATCGACTAGTACGTTGCAGTGTTACAGAAATTGGCAGTGACCTGCAAATTTGGAACACTACATGATGAACTGATCAGGGACCAGATCATAATGCACACGTCCAACACGGCCATCCAAGAACAGTTGTGGGTAAATGGCGATGCTCCGCTCAAAGAAGTGCTGGCGCTGGTGAAGAAGGCGGAACTGTCGAAGAGGTGCGCCGGAAGCAGCAAGGAAGGAGACGATCAGCAGAACGACAGTATGCAAAGGTACGGAAGTGAACAGACCAGCCAAGGCCCAACAGACAGGACCATCAAACACACCCAGAAAAAGTACCCTCAAAGAGCAGGAGGAGGACTAAGGCCTAAGTGAAACAACACAGAAAACTGTTACCGATGTGGAAGCGCAACGCACGCCGGCAACAACAAAGTCTGCCCGGCCTTCAGGGCAAAATGCTCGTACTGCGGGATCCTGGGTCACTATGAAAAGGTGTGCCGACGCCGACCCAAGAAGGCAGAAGTGAAGTACATAGCCTAAGACGGCGAGGAAGAAGAAGAAACACAAGGGGAAGAAGTAGAGGAGGAAGAAGTCTTGTGTATAGACGAGCAAGTCATTGGGATTAACTGCACGGGGTCCAAGAAGTCAGTACTGCAAATGAGGATTGGAGGAGTAGAGATTGACATAGTGGCGGACTCCGGTTCCCTTTACACGATAATTCAACGTATAGAAACTTTCAAAACGAGACGAAAGCAAGCCTAATTCCCCCGGACATATGCCCTGTCACATAACCTGGTGAACCCATACCCATGGGAGGGTACCGTCCTCATGTTCGAATTCAAAGGGCGCAAGGCGGACGGCAAGCTGTATGTAACCGAGAAAGGACCATCGGTCCTGGGATGGATGGATCAAGGAGCCCTGGGAATTCAGCTTAACCCAGGAGGAATCGACAAGGTGCTAATGACGGACACAGAGCAATAATATAAGGCGGACGCATGGAGGAGAGAATACCCCGAGGTCTTCAAGGGAACCATAGGTCGGATGACCAAATTCTCACACAAAATATGCTTGAAGGAAGGAGCACGTCCAGTGAGCCACAAAGTCTGCAACATTTCTTTCAGGAGCAGGGAACCGGTACAAGAAGAACTAAGACGCCTGGAAAGGAGCGGCATCATAGAAGCTATCGAGAGCGCCGAATGGCTTGCGCCTCACGTCGTGGCACAGAAACCTAACGGGAAGGTGTGTCTATGTGTGGACCTCAGGGAACTGAACAAGAACATATGGGTGGACAAGTTCCCTCTACCCAAGATCAACGAGAGGCTATAAAAAATGAAGGGAATAAAGTGGTTCTCCACAATGGATCTCTCATCCGCATATCGTCAGATAGCACTACATCCTTCCTGCAGTCACTTAACATCCTTCATAACTCCATTCGGGTGTTATTAGTTCCTGAGGATGCCGTTCGGACTAGCATCAGCAGCCGCGGTATTTCAAGAACGAATGCACAGGCTATTCCAAAAGGAAGGAGGAGTACAAAACTTCCAGGACGATATCTTCATAATGGGGAAGTCAAAAAGCGACCACGACACAAAGCTACACACGGTGTTGTCCATACTGGAGAAAAATGGGCTCACGGCGGAATGGGCGAAATGTAAGTTCAGTGTGAGATCAGTGTCAACCTGGGTCACGAAGTTAGCGAGAAGGGAATAGAACTGAAGAGGGCTAATGTGGCAGCCATCAAAGATGCACCGACACCTACGAGGAAGTAGGACATTCGCTCATTTTTAGGGATGGAAGAAATCTACAGTAAGTTCATACCGCATTTCGTGTCCAAGACCCATCACCTGAGGTAATTACTGAAAGAGAAAAACATGTTTAAATGGTCTGGCGAGGAACAAGAGGAGCTTGAAGCTCTGAAACAAGAGATTTGCCATACGGTACCCCTCAAGGGATTCGACCAAGCTGCCTTCTCCATACTGACCACTGACGTAAGCAACAAGTGATTGGGGGCTGTATTGATGCAGAGGTCACGAGAGGGTGAAGTCTCCAGGGTCAGCTTTGCCTCGAGGTCACTAGCGCCCAACGAAGAAAAGTTCAGCGTGATTGAAAAGGAGATGCTGGCAGTGGTATGGGCCATGGAGCGCTTCAGGCAGTTCTTATGGGGTTCCAGTTTCCTAATTCACACGGACCACAAACCACTAGTAAAGGTCCTAACCTCCAGCGGACACGCCCATGTGAAGCCACACATAGCAAAGAGGACCTTGAGATTACTAGACTATGTATATGAAGTAGAATACATTCCAGGAAATAGGAACAGAGTGGCTGACTTTTTAAGCAGAGTGGCTGACTTTTTAAGCAGAGAGGCGACCATGGAACGGACGGAAGATCAAGAACCCTCAGGATGGGAAGGCTACATGGTGGTGTTCACACAAGACCATGAAATGGTAATCATCGAAAAGGAATGGGAAGAGGCGTACGCCCAAGAGGAGGCCTTGGAAGCAGTGAAGGGCTACGTGACTCATGGATGGCCGGACAAGAAACACCTCGACAATGGGCTGAAGAAGTTCTGGGAGGTTCGAGAGGAATTGTATATCGGAGACAACCCAGCGTTCTTACTGAGAGGGGACAAGGTAGTCCCTTCACAGAACTTGGTGGATCACCTCCTAACTATCTTCCACACGGGACACTTCGGCATTATGAAAACCAAAGCCAGGGCAAAGCAAGCTTACTGGTGGCCTGCCATGGACAGCCAAGTAGAAAGACACGTACGATCATGCGACCCGTGCAGCAGGGCGGATAAAACACAGATCCTGCTGAAGCCACCCCTGGGGAAGTTAGCATTTCCCATGGGCTGGAGGGAACAGCGATCAGTGGACATCTTAGGACTCATCCTTGATACTAATGGAGTGCCTAAATATGTCCTAGTATTGGTGGACCGGTATTCCAAAAGGCCGGTAGTGCGAGAGACAGTGGACACAGAGGCAGTGCTTTCCTTCTTGATCTCCACGTTTGTGTGAGAAGGGATCCCCAAGGTGATCACCTGTGACAATGGACCACAATTTGTATCCGCGAAATGGGACGCTTTTATGGTCCGCAACGGAATAGTCAAACACACCCCAATATACCACCCGGCGGAGAACGGATTAGCAGAAAGATTTAACAGAGTAATAATGGAGTCAGTGCAGGCTGCGATCAGTGCCGGGCAAGATTGGGAGAAAATTCTCCTGAAGAGGTTTTGGGCGCACCGCAACACTCCAGCCAGCACGGGGTACAGCCCCTTCCGAATACTGCGAGGGCGAGATCCTTTCACAAAGGACAATCTGGCATGGAAACATCTAATTGTCCAGCTGTGGTGCGTAGGAACATGGAAAAAGCACAAGCCTTGTACACCGAACACTACAACAAACGGTGGAACGTCCGCGATGTGGCCCTAGAAAAGGGCGAGTGGGTGAGAGTGAAGCAGGCGGTGTTGAAAAAAAAGGGTGACAGCAAGTTCACACTACCGTTGCAAGTGATAAAACCATACGCCAGACATGCTCTACTCAGCGATGGCAAAGTGTGGTCGTAAGACAGGATGGCGAAGTGCAGTAAAATCCTGAAGTGGGAGATTCCCGGTGAGACAAGTCAGCTAAGTGGGGAGAACAGTGAAGAGCTGAGACTCGAAGCAACAGCAGAATTTGGCATGTCAGGGGATCATCCGCGTTGGGAAGGCGAAGAAGATCAGCACCACCGGGAGGAAGATGAGGAAGTCGGAAGAACCAACCCACTAACGCCAAGGAGTCAAGGTTGTGACAGACTCAATAGAGAACCAAGAACGGCTACTTTTAAAGTGAGTGGAAGCCCTTTCAGGATCCAAGGCGAGAACACCGGCCAGGACCCCTTAAGGACGAGGTCAGGCAGAGAGGTCAAGCCCCCCAAGAAATTCGAAGACTTCAGCATGGAAATCAAGTACGACTGTTCCTTTTCCCCAACCCTAAGACTCTCGCTCCTGGACTGAGATGTATCATGTTCAGGATGTGCAGTTTGTGAGGATGTTAAAGGGGGGGAAGATATGTGGTGACGGTCTAGTGGTTCACGGGGCGGGAGCCGTGGGCGGAAACGGAAGTGCGGCCAGTTTACAGAGCCGCGACTTTCGAGCCTGTCTGACGCTCTCCCCGGCGCTCTGTGAAATAAAGTAACCTGAAATCACCCGAGGCTCAGAAATGCTTATTGGAGGTAGAAGGTGTTCACTATACTGAAATTGGCCAGTTACGGCTATCCTCACCACCATCACCATAATGCGTCCTGGAACCCATTATTCTTTTTAGACAGTGGATAAATTAAGACCCAATGGTGGAAATAACAATAACTAGCCAATTTGATTTTATAACTTGGCCGTAATGTTTATATGGAATTTGTTTGAATCAGCTTTGAGATTTTTTTTTTTACCCAGGACCAAATAGATCCTATGAGCTGGACCCACAGTGTGTGGCATCTCCTGTGCCCCTGTGTGATGGGCACATGTGATGGCAAAGCCATCCCCTGTGCTTCCTACACTCAGGTGTGCTGTATGCCCCTGCACATTATCCAAATGCAGGGCTTGATCACAGGCTTACCTGTCTATGCTTTGTCCCTGTGTGCTGAGCACATGGCATAACCAAGACATATACATTCTATATGAGTATACTGCCACAAGCCTCTCCCTGCCTCTTTCACACCCCAATTAAGTTATCTGTGATTTTATGCAAAAGGTCATGGGCCTTATATGGGGGGGGAGTTGAGTGTTACAACGGATAGTCGTCACTGGGCCATAATAGCAGGGAGCAATTGATCCCATCTAGTGCCAAGGATCTTCTACTGGCTTCTACACACAAACTATGCCTCCCCTTCAATACAGATAAGAACACGAAGGCCAAATGATGCAATTTACAGCACACTTCTCACGATCATTTCAACAAATGCCAGGTTCTGAAGTATCCTTCATTAAACAATCCAGTGCTTCCATAATGTGCCAAGCAAGCTTGACCCTGCTTAGAGTGTTGGGCGAAGAAAATTGCTAATTTTTTAGTAACATTACCCTAAAAGCAACAAAGGTGACTGTCGGCTTAGTTTACATTTTCACATTGCCTATCATTTTCCATTGAATCTTTGTTTTACCCATCATTTCTTTTCATTTTCCCTAAAGAGAAAAGATGGAAAAATAAATACAGCATTCATATTTTATGCCATGGACAGTGCTACACAGGGTTTAAAATCGGATACATCAGTGCTGATGCTCAGATTATAGAGGGCCTACATGTTAGTAAGCTAGATTGGTTACACTAATTTTGTAGGGTTGTATGCTGGAACCATGCATGCAATTAGATTGCATGCCTTAACGCGGTCTTCACCCACACTGTGTCCTTACCACGCAAGCCTTTACCACGCAGACCCTTCAAATTTTTTTGTTGTAAAGGCATGATTTGTGAAGGCATATGCGTTGTAAAGATCATACCCTAGCCCCCACCCCACCCCCAAGCCCTAAGCCAGTTCCCCAGCCCTAAAAACTGCCCAACCCCCTCCCCCCCGAGCCCTAAAGCCCAGCTTCCAGCCCTACTTACCTAGCCGCATCTACATACTTCCTGTTCCTTCTTTAAATCTCCCCGCCCATCCGCTCTGAAAGTAGAGCACGGACTGCTTTTACCACGCATATGTAAAGGCATATTCCTGGTGTAGGAAGCTGACTGTGTATATACGCTACCAAAGTAAGGTATAGTGTGCATAGAGTCCAGTTGATCCCCAGAGGCTTACAGAGGCTAGAGTAGATAATACTAATGCTCTCTTTGGTAGTAGTGTTGGTGGGCAGTTAGGCTTAACAGAGGGCAGTGCTAAACATTTGTTGTACAAACACAGGCTGAGACCAATTGTTTGTAAAAATATTACTTTTAGTATATTTATGTTGCAGAACCAAAGCTGCTTTGTTGCAGTAAAATAGGTTTTGCAATATCTATTTTTCAGTGTAAAAAGTGGACATTGCATTTTTCAATCACTATAATGTTATTCTATGGGAGGAAATGCAATATGCAAGTAAACAGTTTACGATATTGAGCTTTTGAATGATGAATCAGTACCAGGCAAGGGTCAGGTAAGTGACCACACCGCATCACCAGCGGTACTGGGGCAGCCGGGTGCAGAGGTCAAACTCTGGTTCTGGTGTAAACGTTATACATTGGAGAAAGGGGGCAATCAAAGTGGTATGACTTACAAGTATAACAGTTTGGTAACCCAATCTCCAGGGGTTAAGGTAAGGACAGGGGGCGGCGGAGGAGGGACCACAAAACAGGTCCATACTTACATCCTCAACGGCAAATGCGCGGCCAGGTGTAGAGTGCCAACACAATGTCAGGTGCCTAATGCAAACCAATGGGGAAACTCAAAGTTGGAAAAAGTCAGTAGGCTCAGGCCAGAAGCCTGGCTGAAAGAAACCTAGAGTTGCACTGGTAAGTTGGGGTGTGTTGGGGAACCTTTTTTCTGGACCGGTGGGCCACTTGGACTAGGGCCGTGGGTATGAGGTACAGAGGTGGTTGATTTTGCGTTTCCACAGGCAGAACACTTTGTCTTTAAAGTTTGTTTTCTTCTGAATAGGTCTGCTGTTCATGGGAGATTAGGAGGCAGGCAGTCCTCCCAGGGTTCTGGGGGTCACTGGGCTGCAGGACAAGTCGCTCTTCTTTAGCAGTGTCTTTGAGGGCTGCAGACAGGCCGGTAGCCCTGGGCCAAGTCAGTTGGTGTCTTCAGTCTTAACTGCTGCACAGCTCTTCTTTGTCCTCTTCTTCATAGGTAATCTGAGGATTAAGGTTCAGGGGTGCCCCGAAATACTCAATTTATGGGCATTACAGGGGTTAGTAGGTAGTGGCCAATGGGCTACTTACCATTAGGGTGACTACACACTTTGTATGTTCACTCCCTCTGGGGAGGGGGCATATCCCAAACCCTATTGGTTAGAATCCTCCAAAACAATATGGTGGATATTTTATGCCAGAGCAGGATCAGTTGGGCCTTAATGAACAATTTACTTACCTTCGGTAACGATATATCTGTAAGAAACATTAGTTTGTGATAGATTCCTTACCTTAGAATTACCCTCAGGTGTCAGACAGGATCCAGAAAGTTTGTGTCAGCAGTACCCCTGCGCGTCGGTAGGAGTCGTTGTGCGGCTCTGCGTATGTCGTTGGCATCGTATTCGCTGAAATGACGTAGTTGGAGTTACTTAGACACACCCACGCGCGCTGACGTCAGTTCTGTACACGACTTTTCGAGCGAGGAACGCAGAGCCATGCAAGATACTGACAACTGGTGCATTGAAACTAGGGCCCTGAAAGGGATGACCTTAACCCCACAAATCAGTTCGCAGAACGTGGAGAATTGATGGAGTGGTAAGGAATCTATCACTAACTAATGTCTCTTACAGATATATCGTTACACAAGTAGTAACTTCTGCATCTGAAAGAGACACGTTAGTGATAAATTCCTTACCTTAGAATAGATACCCCAGCAATACCAGCCCCTGGTGGTGGGTCTGCGAACCAGATTACACCAGAAAGTCACAGAGAATAGAACGGCCAAAGAAGGCGTCTCTGCGGACTCGACTGTCAAGGCAGTAGTGCTTGGTAAATGTGTCCAGCGAGGCCCACGTAGCTGCCGGATAAATGTCCTGCAAGGGAACGCTGCGTCCCAAAGCAGCAGTGGCTGCTGTCGCCCTGGCAGAATGGGCACGCAGCCCCCCGGCGGCTTCTTTTTCGCCAACGAGTAATATGCTTTGAAGCACAGAACGACCCACCGAAAGATGGCCCGTTTGTGCACGGCTCGACCTTTTTCGGAGCCCAAGTAGTCAACAAAGAGCTGGTCAATCACCCGGAACTATTGTGTGAGCTGTAGATCGAACGAGAGCGCACATTGTGGGTCCAGACGGTGGAGCCTCTCCCTCTTTTGAAGGAGAAGGAAAAAAGGTGGGAAAAGCGATGGTCTGCCCTATGTGGAAGGGCATGACAACCGTTGGCAGAAAAGAAGGACAGGTCCTTAAAATCACCTTGTCCGGATGAACAGAAAGGAAAGGAGGTTTTGAAGAAAGCCTGGAGCTCATTCACTCTTCTAGCAGAGATGAGAGCTACCAGAAAAGCCGACTGAAGAGTGAGAAGAC
This sequence comes from Lissotriton vulgaris, assembly GCF_964263255.1. Taxonomy (NCBI): domain Eukaryota; kingdom Metazoa; phylum Chordata; class Amphibia; order Caudata; family Salamandridae; genus Lissotriton; species Lissotriton vulgaris. The sequence goes on along the minus strand of NC_141696.1, from coordinate 636,421,805 downwards.
GTAAAGGACAATTATGAAGGGGCTCAAAGGAAGCGCACATCAGATACGTCAAGCCAAGATTTAAGTCCCACTGAGGCATTATGAAAGGACCGGGAGGAAACGTGTGCGCAATGCCTTTGAGAAAACGGTAAACCACCGGGGACTTAAAAAGAGAAGGCTGATCTGGAAGCCGTAGAAAGGCGGAGATGGACGAAATATAACCTTTGACAGTGCCCAGAGCAGAGCCCTGCTGGGCTAAGGATAGAAGGAACAGAAGGACCTCAGAAAGAGGGGCAGAAAGGTGTCCACAGACTTTGCTGTGCACCATGCCACAAACATGTTCCACCTGCAGGTCTATATCGTCTTAGTGGAGGAACGCCTGGCTGCCAGAATGATATCACAGACTTCAGGAGGAAGATAGAAAGCTGTCAACTGTCGCCGCTCAATCTACATGCATGGAGGTGGAGGCTGGACAGGTTCGGGTGGAGGACCGTCCCCGGCTGCTGCGACAGAAGATCCTCCCGAAGAGGCAGTCGGATCGGGGGATCGATCGCCATGCTCAGTAGCTCGGGATACCAGTATCTTTGTGCCCAATCCGGAGCCATAAGGATGACTTGGACCCGGTCGCACCTGATCTACTTCAGCACTCTGGGCAGAATTGTTATAGGCGGTAAGGCGTACAACAGACCGCAGCTCCACTCGCGATAAAAAGTGTCGGCGAGGGAGTGCCGCCTTGAAAATTCAGACGCGCAGAATCGATGACATTGCAAGTTCTCTTCGGTGGCGAATAGATCCAACCAAGGCTCTCCCCACTGCTGAATAAGACCAAGCGCCAAGTCCGAGTTCAGAAGCCAGTTATGATTCATCAAGCACCAGCGCGGAGTCCTTACGCCCTGGGGTTCAGAGAACCTGCCAGGTTTCGAACCACCAAGGTAATGCCTTGATGTTTCAGCCATGTCCAGAGGCGCAGAGCCTCCTGACATAGGGTGCATGACCCCACCCCACCCTGTTTGTTGCAATACCACATGGCGGTGGTGTTTTCCGTGAACACCTGCACTGCACTTCCCCGGACAGAGGGAAGGAATGCCTTCAGTGCAAGTCAGATCGCACAAAGCTCCAGGAGGTTGATATGGAGCCGGGACTCCCCCGGAGACCAGAGGCCTCTGATCTCCGTCTCTCCCAAGTGGCCTCCCCATCCCAGGAGGGACGCATCTGTCACCACTGTGCGGTCCGGTTGGGGAAGGGATCTGCCATTGACCCAATCGCGATTCGTGAGCCACCACTGCAATTGTCGTGCAGTACCCTCCGAGATCTGGACATGATAGGACAGGTTGCCCTGATGCTGTGCCCACTGGAACTTCAGGTCTCACTGTAGAGCCCGCATATGCCATCTGGCATGTTGCACCAGCAAAATGCAGTAAGCCATCAGGCCCAGGAGCCGGAGGGTCATCCTGACCGAAACCTGGGATAGAGACTGGAAGATCGGAATCACAGCCTGAATATCCCGGACTCGCTGCTCGAAAGGATAAACCGAAAACTGCGTCAATCCAGAACCGCTCCGATTACGAGGAGCTTCTGGGTGGGATTCAGGTGCGACTTCCCCTCGTTGATGGAGAACCCCAGCAAATGCAGGAGGTCGGCCGTAGTCTGAAGGTGGTTGACAACTGTCTGGGGCGAGCCCGCCTTCAACAACCAGTCATCGAGGTAGGGGAAGACTGACACCCCTGACCTGCGCAGATGAGCTGCGACCACTGCCATCACTTTGGCGAACACCCGAGGGGCGCTGGTAAGGCCGAAGGGGAGCACGGCAAACTGAAAATGCTCCTGACCTACTGTGAACCGCAGGTAATGCCGGTGGGCCGAGAATGTGAAAATATGCGTCCTGCAAGTCCAACGCATCCATCCAGTCTCCAGGGTCGAGGGCAGCCAAGACCTGAGCCAGAGTCAACATCTTGACATTTTCCGTCCAGAGGAAGCAATTGACGTTCCTGAGGTCCAAGATGGGGCGCAGGCCCCTTTTCTCCTTCTTGGGGACCAGAAAGTAGTGGGAATAACAACCACGTCCTACTTCTGGCCCAGGAATGCGCTAAATGGCTCCCTTGTCCAAGAGGGCCGTGACTTCCTGTTGGAGAAGCGCTAAGTGACCCCCAGACAAGTGGTGGAACTGAGGTGGCATAGCTGGGGGGGGCAGACTCAAATGGGAGGGAGTAGACTCGAAGAGGAGGGAGTAGCCCCTTCGGACGATTTGTAGCACCACCTGTCCGAAGTGACAGAGAGCCGGTGGGGGAGGTGACGTTGAATCCTGCCACTCAAAGACGTGGGGTGCACCGCAAAGCTCGGACTAGGAAGGCTTTGAGGCGTATGCTGCGGGACCGGAGGTTGGCTCTGCGCAGGCTTCAGGCTGAACGAACGTGCAGGGGTACCCGTTCCGTGGCCACGAAAGGAACGAAAGAGAGACGGGCCGGGCGTGAGCTGGAGAGACCCGAGGACTTAGCCTCGGGTCTCTACAGTTCGGGCAGTTCGGGCTGGACTGTTCCCATGAGGCACAGGGTCAGACTGATTTGCATATGGCCATGTCTGAACTGGGTTGGTAGAGTGGGCTAAAGAACGGTGATGGATTAAACCCAGATCTGTTGACTGGGTGTGAGTGTTTGATTGGTTCAGATGCTCCGTCCATCACCACCCCCTTTTGTACAGCTTTGTTCGCCATAAGTTGGCAGGGTATGCTCAGACGTGAGTCCCTTGCTCACTTTGCCAGTGGATTCAAGCAAGCCTGGCTGACGATGGCTTTAATGCCAGAAACCGGTCCTAGGAAGCTTGAATCCGGTCCAGGGAAGGCATGGCTTGGCAGTTCGGGCTGGACTGTTCCCATGAGGCACAGAGTCAGACTGATTTGCATATGGCCATGTCTGAACAGGGGTGGCAGAGTGGGCTAAAGAACGGTGATGGATTAAAACCAGATCTGTTGACTGGGTGTGAGTGTTTGATTGGTTCAGATGCTCAGTCCATCACCACCCCCTTTTGTACTGCATCTTTACCCTCGGCAACAGCTTGAGAAAGCACAGCTTGGGTCTTTTCAGGACACAGAGACAACACCTGCGCAACTGTATCCCACACCGCATGGGAATAGCAGCCCAATAGGCATTCAGTGTTAACCGACCGCAGCCCTAAGCTGGCCGAAGAGAACAACCGCTTGCGGAACTGCTCCAACTTCTTAGAGTCCTTATCTGGCGGAGCCGTGGGGAAGGCACTCTGGGACGCCGAAGCTTGGATGACCAGGCTCTCGGGTGTAGGATGAGTGGTCAGAAAGGCAGGGTCACCCGGCGACGGGCGATGACGCCTGGCGGTGTTCTTATCCACAGGGGCCCCTGTGGCTGGTCGCGACCAAGTGCCCAGTAAGACGTTAGTGAGGGTGTCAATAAATGGCAGCAGGGGCTCCGTCGAAGTGGACACCCTCTGGAGCACCTCAGTGAGAATAGTTTTTAGGGCCACTGTAGGGAAGTCAAGGTTGAGGACCTCAGCTGCCCGACGGAGCACCAAGAGGCGCCATCCTCCATGGAAAGTGGGAGAGAAGCAAACCTCGGGTCAGAGGAGACTTCAAGGCCACCAGCCTCCTCTAACTCGTCTGCCCAGTCCTGCTCAGAGTCACACTGATGAGCAAGAGGGTCCTCGGACTCCTCCCAGTCATCCTCCAACTACGCCGTATGTGGTGGTACAAGCCGCGGCGGCAGGGCTGTGGAAGGAACAAATTGCATCGGGAACGGCGCCGAACGGGCGCTGAATCCCAGTGCGGATCTCAGTCAGGAACAAAATTGTCCTGGAACCTGGGCAGGGGCGGAACCAAGGATTGCCACTGCGGCGGCGGAGCTGAGGGTGGCGCTGGGGCCGGAGCCGGCAGCGGGGGACCTCGTGGCGGCGTGGCCGGAGCCAGCGGTGCAGGATCCTGCTGCACCGAAGCCGGAGCTGCAGCCGCCGGCTGCGCAGACGGCTCAAAAGGATCCTGACACGGGCCCGAGGGCACACTGGCGAGGGCCCGAAGGCGCACTGGTGTAGCCCGAGGCGTAAACAGGCAGTCCATGGCAGCAAGAAATTGTTGCATCTGTGCGGGAGTCACTGACGGACCCGGGTAAAGCAGGTAGGCCGCGGGACTCCCGGGCTCCGGAGGAGCCGCGGGTTAGAGCTCGTCCCCCTCTTTCGCATCTGGGGACCGATGGGGGGACGTCGAAGAGCGACAACGCTTCTTCGACTTCTTTTTGTGTAGTCTCTTTCCCGCATCCGAGGGCGAAGACTTGCAACCCGAGGAGCGAGGACGGTGGCTCAGCGAGCGTTCTCTGGAGCTGCCCCTGGACCTTCAACAGTGTTGGGACGAGTGCCTGACCTCAAGCTTCCGGCGCCGCTTCCTTAAGGCCTTAGGGGCCATGGTCCAACAGTCCAAAAAGGACCGGGAGTCGTGGTTGTACTCCAGGCAATAGAGACAGACGTCGTGGGGTCCGCCACCGACATATTGTGACGGCAGGCCCTGCAAGACTTAAAACCAGGCATCCCTACGTGCACCAGAGTGGATTCAAAATCCCAGGAGACAAAGTCTAAAAAAGAGTCAAAAAGTGACTAGGGTACGTGCTCTAACAGGATCTGCGATTACTGGTGCAGAAAAAGAAAGAACTGGCGTCAGTGCGCATGGGTGGCGCCTAAGTAGTCTCCGTGACGTCATCTCATCGCTTACGACGCCAGCGACTGACGCGGAACCGCACAACGCCACCTACAGTCGGGCAGGGGTACTGCTGATGAAAAAACTTTCAGGATCCAGTCTGATGCCTGGGGATATTCTAAGGTAAGGAATCTATAACTAACGCATCTCTTTCAGATATATTTTTGTCTGGAGGCAGGGGGTTGGAGTGATGCATATATGTCACTAGAGGTATCGCACGCACAATCATATCTCGTATCCACTGTTTAGCTTTGGGACAGGAGGACGCTCCCCAGTGGACAGACACCTGGCGCTTAGCCAGTAGTAATGAGATGGCCTTTGACAACAGGGCCATTAATAGAGATGGTTTAATAGTATTTTCCATAATTACTGATAAAATACGAAACACCTCCTTACAATATTTCAATATAGATGCACAATTCCAGGCCAAGTGGGTAAAGTCTGCGTGCTCTGCAGCACATCTAATGCAGCTGTGGGCTTTGGAGGGATCTGGGCTGAATAAAAGTTATGGTGTGTAATATGAGCAATGTAAATATTTGAAATGTAATAATTTATGTTGATTGTTATTGGAGACATGTTTGCTTTGTTCACAGCAAAAGTACCACATTTCATCAGACAGGGGGAAACCCAGATCATTCTCCCAGGCCACCCTTGATCCAGTTCCCAGATGCGCTTCTTATCCATAGCTACAAGGTAAATTCTGGATACTAGGTGTGTACTGCCAGGACTTTTGATGAACAAGTTACTTACCTTTGGTAACACTATATCTGTGAGAGACACATGAGTTATGGATTCCTCACCTTAGAATTACCATCAGGCGTCAGACTGGACCGGAGAATTTTTTCCTCAGCAGTACCTCTGCCCGTGGGTAGGTGGCGTCAGTAGACTATGCGTTTGTCGTTGGTTTGTTATCACCAGAATGACGTCAGGGTATCTACTTAGACGCCGCCCCTGCGCGCTGACATCAGTACTTTACACAACCTTCCAAGCCAGAAGCGCAGAGCCATGCAAGACACTGACCACGGGTGCACAAAAACTAGGGCCCTGAAAGGGAGTCCCTTACCCTAGAAGTCAGTTCACAGAACAGGGAGGATTGGTGGGGCGGTGAGGAATCCATAACTAATATATCTCTTACAGATATATTGTTACTGCAGGTAAGTAACTTGTTCATCTGAACCAGTCTTCGTTATGGATTCCTCACCTTAGAATAGATACCCCAGCAATACCAACCCAGGGGGTGGGTCTGCGAACTAAGTTAACACCAGAAAGTCCTGGAGAACTGAACAGTCAAAGAAGCCGTTCCTCCGGACTTGGCTGTCCAGGCAGTAGTGTTTAGTAAATGTGTGCAATGAAGCCCACGTGGGTGCCTGGCAGATGTCAAAGAGTCAAAGCAGTAGTGGCTGCCATCACCCTGGTGGAGTGGGCGCACAGCCCCACTGGAGGTTCCTTCTTTGCTAAGAAATAATAGATTTTGATGCAAATAACCACCCATCGAGAGATGGTTTGCTTTTGCACGGCCCAACCTTTCTTGGCGCCCACATAGCCAACAAAGAGCTGGTCATCCACCCAGAATTACTTTGTACGATCTAAATAAAATGAAAGTGCACGTTTTGGATCTAGACGGTGGAGCCTCTACTCCTCTTTAGAAGGATGTGGGGGCGGGAAGAAGGTGGGCCAAGTGATAGTCGGTCCTATGTGGAAAGAGGTAAACATTTTGAGAAGGAAGGAAGGTGTAGTGCGAAGAACAACTTTGTCCAGATAAACAGCAAGGAAAGGAGGTTTTGAAGAAAGTGGTACCCTCACCCTGCGAGCAGAGGTGATGGCAACCAAAAAGGCAGTTTTAAGTGTCAAAAGTGTGAGACGACAGTTATGTAGGGGCTCGAAAAGAGCGCACATAAGGGCGGTTAGAACCAGGGTCAAGGCCCACTGGGGCATTACGAAAGGAATAGGAGGAAACAAGTGAGTAATGCCCTCAAGTAAGTGATTTGCAATAGGGGACTTGACAAGAGAAGGCTGATCAGGAAGCCTAAGAAAGTCTAGACTGGTCGAAAGATAGCCTTTTAGAGTGCCCAGAGCAGAGCCCTGCTGGGCTAAAGAAAGAATGAAAAGGAGAATCTCTGAAAGGGGGGTAGAGAGGGGATCCACAGCTTTTGCTGCAGACAGACTTCGGGAGGAAGCTTGAAAGATGTCAACTGTCGCCGCTCAAGCTCCAAGCAAGGAAGAGTAGGCTGGTCAGGTTCGGGTGGAGAACCGTCCCCTGCTGCTGAGACAGAAGATCCTTCCGAAGAGGCAGTCTGATCGGAGGATCGATGGCCATCTGCAGAAGCTTGGGATTCCAGACTCTTCGTTCCCAGTTTTGAGCTAAAAGATTGACTTGGGCCCGGTCGCCCTTGATCATTTTCAGCTCTCTGGGCAGAAGTAGTATAGGCAGAAAGGCGTACAGAAGACCACAACTCCATTCGCGATGAAAAGTGTAGCAGAACGAGTGTCACCTCGGAAATTCCAACACGCAGAATTCCTGACATTGCGCGTTCTCTTCGGTGGTGAATAGATCTAACCAAGGCTCTCCCCACAGCTGAAAGAGACCTTGCACAACCTTCAAGTGAATGTGCCATTCGTGATCCATCATGCACCGGCGGCTGAGTTTGCCCGCCCTTGCGTTCAGAGAACCTGCCAGGTGTGGACCACCAAGGACATGCCCTAATGCTTCAGCCACTTCCAGAGACAAAGTGCCTCCTGACATAGGGTCCACAACCCCACCCGCCCGGTTTGTTGAAATACCACATGGCAGTGGTGTTGTCCGTGAACAGATGCACTACCTTCCCTTTGACTGAAGGAAGGAATGCCTTCAGTGCAAGACAGATCGCCCGAAGCTCCAGAAGGTTGATGTAGAAAAAGGACTCTGCTGCAGACCAGAGGCCTCTGATATCTGCCTCTCCCATGTGGCCGCCCCACCACAGAAGTGAGGCATCTGTCACCACTGTGAATTCCTGCTGGGGAAGAGAGAGGGACCTACCGTTGACCCAGTTCTGGTTCGTTAGCCACCACTGCAATTGGTGTGCAGTGCCCTCCGAGATCTGGACGCAATTGGAAAGATTCCCCGGATGCTGTGCCCACTGGAACTTCAGGTCCCACTGCAGAGCCCGCATATGCTACCTGGGATAGTCCACCAGCAGGATGCGGGAGGCTATGAAGCCCAGTAGCCTCAGGGTCAGTCAGAACGAAACCCGGGATAGAGGCTGAAAGATCGGAATCATAGCCCAAATATCCCAGACTCGCTGCTCGGGAGGATGATTGAGAGACTGGGCTGTGTCTAGAACCGCTCTGATGAAAAGGAGCGTCTGAGAGGTAATCAGGTGTGACTTCTGCACATTGATGGATGGATTCAATCCCAGCAAATGCAGGAGATCAGCCGTAGTCTGGAGGTGGGAGACGACAGCTTGGGGCGAGCCCACCTTCAACAGCCAGTCATCAAGATAAGGGAAGACTGAATCCCCTGATATGCGCAGATGAGCTGCGACCACAACCATCACCTTCGTGAACACCGAGGGGCGCTGGTAAGACCAAAGGGGAGCACGGTAAACTGAAAGTGCTCGTGGCCCACCGTTAACTATAAGTAACGCCGGTGGGCCGGCAGGACGGGGATGTGAAAATAAGCGTCCTGCAAGTCCAACACTACCACCCAGTCTCCAGGGTCCAGGGCAGACATGACCTGAGCCAATGGCAACATTTTCTTGGGCACCAGAAAGTAGCGGGAATAGCAACAACGACCTACTTCTGGCGCAGGTACCCTCTTGATAGCTCCCTTGGCCAAGAGAGATGAGACTTCCTGGCGGAGAAGCGTCAAATGATCCTCCGACATGCGATCAAAAGACGGAGGCATGGAGGGAGGGGTAGTCTCGAAGGGGAGGAAGTAGCCCCTTCAGACTATCTGCAAAACCCTCCTGTCTGACGTGATGGCTTGACAGTAGGGGAGGTGATGGCGAATCCTGCCGCCCACTGGCCACTAATGGTTCTGAAGGGTTTGGAGGCTGCTTCAAGGGGGGGGGGGGGGGGGGGGGGGGGGGAGGGGGGGGAGGGGGGGGGAGGAGAGGAGGAGGGTAAGGGTGAACTGGCCCACCTGCTGGTTCCCGGACCCGCGTTGCTGGGTATCATATCTACGAAGAGCTGGTCAGCTTGCATGGGCTGGTGGCTGGACTGGGACGGTGGTGGGGTGCCCCTTCTGTAGCCATGAAAGGCAGAATATGGGGGACGGGAGGATGCAGCGAGGTCCAAGGATCTGGCTGTAGCCCAAGAATTCTTAAAACGCTTAAGCGCAGAGTCCGCCTTGTCACCCAAAAAGGCGACGGCCATCGAAGGGCATATTCAGCAAAGTTGCCTGAACATCCCAAGAAAAACCAGATGTCCTCAGCCAGGCATAGCGCTGAAGGGCTGCCAACGTGGGAATCATTCTGCCCAGAGAGTCAGAGGGTGTCCAGTCCACAGCGGATTGTGAATTTTGCTGCATCTCTCCCATCTGCCACTGCCTGGGAGAGAATGGCCCAGGCCTCTCCCAGTCAGTAAGGCAGCACCTGCACAATTGTATTCCAGACTGTATGGTTGTAGCGGCCCAAGAGGCATGCAGTATTCACGGACCACAGCGACAAACTGGTTGAAGAGAACATTTGTTTCCCAAGATGATCCAGCTTCTTGGATTCCCTATACGGGGATGCAAACGGTAATGTGCCCTTGGAGGAAGAGGCTTGCATTACCAAGCTCTAGGGGAAAGGGTGCTGGGAGAGGATAATGGGATCACCCGGAGCCGGGCAGTGGGCAATCGTCCGTTCCACAGGAGCCCTGTGCTGGGTTTGGACTATGGGCCCAGAAGGACATCCGTGAGGGCTTCATTAAAGGGCAAGAGGGTTTCAGATGAGGGCGCTGCTGGTTGAATCACTTTTGTCAGGAGGATAGTCTGGACTGCCACTGTAGGGAGCTCCAGGCCCAAAGCCTCAGCTGCCCTACGCACCACCACTGCATAAGAGGCTCCCTCCTCCGTAGCCACGGTAGGGGGAGAAAGCATGGCAAGGTCTGGGGAGGTATCCAGACCACTGGCGCCACCCAATTCCTCTCTCCAGTCCGGCCTGTTAAAGGGTCCAGAAAACCCTCCCAGTCCTCATCATCACCCTCAGGGCAAGAGGGAACATCTGGGATTAACAAGCGCACAAAAGTACCCTCTGACGTCGGATTCGGCGTCGATCCGGCTCCATCTCAGGGATGAGGATGGGGATGGGGACAGTGTCGGCTGGGTGCACGGCCAGCACCGGGAGCGTGGTTGCAGGGATTGGCATCAGGGAAGGTTGAGTAAGGTCAACCGTTGTCGATCTGGATCCAAGGGGACCCTGCGGCGCTGGGTCCGGAGCCACCGGCATTGAAGGCCCATGGCCCCCGAAAGCGCACCAGTGGAGTCAGGCTGCCCAATGATGGAATGGAGGGCTTCGTAAAATGCACGTAGCTGGACATCAGGCTGCCCAAAGAAGGAATGGAGGGCTTCGTAAAATGCACGTAGCTGGGCAGGGGACACCTGGCTCCCGGAGACGGGGGGAGGCGTGGAGTTGTCCCTGAATCAGCTACCGGAGACGGAGCCTTAAAGCGATGATGCTCTGGTTCCCGCGCCGCGTCAGCTGACAGACGCAGGAAGGTGAAGAGCTCCAGTGCTTCTTCGACATCTTCTTGTGCTTCGACTTACTCGAGGAGTGCAAAGACTATGACAAGGTGTGGTGGCTCCACAACCGTTCAAGACCTTCCCGGCGAGCGAGACCGGGAGCGATGTGGTGCTGACTGCTGGGCCTCCAAAAGCTTTTGGGCCCGCTAAGACTTCGGATTCATGGCCCAACAGTCCGAGCACGACTTCGGGTTGTGGTGGTGCTCCAGGCACCAGAGGCGCGGATCCGTGACGGACATCAGCTTGTGAAAGGAGTCACAAGGCTTGAATCCGGTTTGACAATGGGACATCCCTCACGCACCAGGAGTCATAGACTCGAAAAATACATTGACAAAAGTCGAAAAAAGTTTGGTGAAGGGCAAGCTCTCTATGGATCTGCGCTAGACTGGCGTGGAAAAAGAAAGAACTGATGTCAGCGTGTAGTGGCGAAGTCTAAGTAGGCACCGCAACTTCATGCCGGTGACCACGACGTAGACGACTGACGCAGAGTCGACCGACACCACCTACCGATGCGCAGGGGTACTGAAGTCCTGGAAAGCATGCTGCCAGCAAAGTAGTAATTGCCACACAATCTTCTGTTTTTTTGTTTATTAAGTAATCGTGGACAAGCTCAATATGCACCTGAATGACAAAGGTAAAAGGTGGTCACATGGCTGAGGAGGGCAAGTCATCTAGCAAATTAACTTGTTGAATATTCATCTATTCTTTGAGGGGCCTGGCTAGAAACAGGGTTTCATGCGTAAACAACCACTGACAAAGCCAAGAAACCTGACTTCACAGCCAATGACCAACTGTCAAGCATTGCTCCCGCCAACAGAGCAATGGGGTCTCTCAAAAAACCACGGACACCACACTTTTAATGAGTTATTAGACTACCTGTTTGTGTGCACTGTGTGCCAGAAAACCATGGGCTCATTTGGCCACCAACGAGCAAAAAGCATTCGTTTAACCACTTACCTACTTTTATTTTTTTTGCTATGTGCTCGGTAAGCAATTTAACAATACAGAATGTACACGAATCTCCAAATCATACTTAACATTTATTTACTTTTAACACCGGAGGAAGTAAAACTCAGATCAATATTTTCGGCTGATCTATCTCACTTAATCGCTCCAACCCACCCCCCCCCAATCCCCCCCCCCCCCCAAGCCGGTGGTATACCCGCCAGGACACCCAAATCTTATCCTATGTCTTAAGGCACCCTCTACTTCTATATATTGCGCTTTCAAACCACTTACTTTTAACCCAACAAGTGAATAAATGTCTGTAGTCAAACGATAAATGTTTGCAGCAGGCTACATTTCAATTATGATAAGATGCACTGCTGCTTATATAAATGGGAAAACAGGGATGATCTCACTTGGATTGCCTAGAATACGTTTCCACTACCCTTGTACCCAAACCAAGATGGCCACCTGGTAGGAGCTTCACTCGTGAGCTCCAGGGTTAGGGATAACCGAAACGGTTAAAATCTCTGTTAAACCCCGCCACCCACCATCCACACACCGATTACCAGCAACCTGAATTGTCTTGGTGCAAGGAGAGGAGAGAAAAAGAAGCGGAGGCTGCTTACCAAACCATCGAGAGCCAGGCATCAGTGGCGACTGTTCAGCCGAGAACGCCGAAACTGTGTACAGCCCGAGAAGTGGATCATCGAGGAATGCTGGGCACAGGATGGCATCGTCGGGCTACCTAGGAACGTTGTGGGAGCTACGTAGAGGAGGATCGACGCTTCCCTCAACGGAGCGTCATTGAGCACCGCAGCGGTTATCTCAGGAGAGAGACTGCAGTGTCCGGGAGAGCAGGAGAGCGGACTGTGGGACTCGAGGTGTGCCGAGGTCTCGGAGCGCCCCAGCGGGAAGCGGAGGAGAGGTGCCGCTGCGTCCGCCCGCGGAGCTGACAGGAGGCGGGGGTGCCTCGTAACGGAGTGCGTCTGGCACGGAGGTGAGAGACCGATGCAGCACTACCAGGAATTGGAATTGCTTCACAAGCGGAACCACGCCGCCCCTGCTAGCGTGCTGCCTCTTCCTATGCCGTGGGATAGATAATGCGGGCGATGTCTGTTTAAGAGCAGGAGAGTGGGAACATTGGACTCAGCTGTTGTTGGGGAATCTGAGTTCACGAACCGGCCTGACTGACCTCAAAATGGCAGCCGCCGAAGACATTTAGTGGGGAAAAACACAGACCTTCTTATCTATAGGACTCCCCTAAAGAGAAAAACATCATAGTGGACTAGATAATGCGGGCGATGTCTGTTTGAGAGCAGGAGAGTGGGAACATTGAACTCGGCTGTCTTTGGGGAATCAGAGTTCACAAACTGGCCTGCCCGACCTCAAAATGGCGGCCGCAGAAGACATTTAGTGGTGAAAAACGCGGGCCATCTTAACTATAGGACTCTCCTAATAAGGAAAACATCATAGGAAAACACCCCCAAAATGGCAGAAAGAAACAAGGCAAATGAAAGAGGACAAGCAGAAAAGTAGAAATGGAAAAAGGAGCTATACAATACGACAGAAACAAACAAAGGCAAGGGAAAGAGGGCAAATGTTACAATAGAAAGAGAGAAAGACACCTCAGCTCACAGAAAGACTGCTACTCTGGCGGACATCTTGAAAGTACCTTTCAACGTATGAATGAAAAAGAATCATGACCACTGAGCGAGCAGCACAAAGCAATCTGGAAAAAAATTAAAATAATAAATAAATAACATAATAATCTAGAATAAAGTTATTCATATTAGAGAGAGTACTTAATCCCCCATCACTAGAAACAAGAGAGCACTCCAAACATTATTCATATTACTCATCTGCAAATCACATATATGGAGAACAACTACCTAGAACTAGTAAGTAGGAATGCCCATATCATAAAATACCCAGCCAAGCTCTCCAAGAATGCAGCAAAAAAATTCAAGCACAACCTCATGAGGAAAAACCCTGACACGCTGATTTCTGACCATGCCTTCTGCGCAGATAATGACATCATCGTGAAAGACATGATATTCTTCAGCAGAAAAACAGCGAAATGGCGCAATGCCATTACAAAGATGCTTAAAATAAAATCCATAACTAATATCCCACATGGTGGTACTAAATTCATGACCATAGCATCACTAAGACTCAGAGCGGACCTTTGCATAACTATCTTAAAGAACGGAATAGTGTTGATTCAAGCTTCCAACAAATTGGAAAAATTCGACAATATGTTCTTAATCTTAAAAAGAATAGTTGAAAACTCAAGTCCACTACAATACCAGAGACATCTAGAAGAAAACCCAGTCTCATCTGACATTATCATCACAGTTAGCACACCAACTAGAGCCCGCCAAGAACCTGACCAATATACGAAACTAGGAGACACAAGCTCTCTACAACACCAGAGACCGGCAGAAGACAACACAGTCTCATATGACCCTACCACCACAATTAGCACACCAACTAGAGAACTCCTGGTACTTGAACAATTTACGCAACTAGGAGACACAAGCAGAACAGAAGTCACATTGTTTGGGAATGACTCAGAGAGAATACGAAGTGCCCACATCAACATAGAGCCTCATCAGAGGCAAAAGTCTACCTCAGACAGCATATTAACTAGAGACCTTAAGGAACTAAAACAATCACCGCAACAAGGAGACACTAGCGAAACAGGAGGACCGACATTTGATAACATTACCGAGAGAAAAGAAATGTCCACACGTCACGCTTATTACGGTACAGATACCTTCCAGGGGGAAGAAGTGATGCCTCCCCTCAAGGATGAAACATCTTCATCGAGCAAATTACAAAATGAAAACCTAGGAATAGCTAACATGGAAAGAGTTGCCCTTTCCATACCCCTAAGTACGTCTACACAAAGTTCACCTAGAACGATCTACTCCACTACCAAGAGTCTAGGAACACAAAACAACGATAGAGCTTCAAACATGGCAAACAATGGTAGGGGAGACAACCGATCTAAGGGCAAACAGAACAAGATACAGATAAAAAGCTCAGAACGAAAACTAAGGAACAAAAATCGTGAAACTCGAAATAAGCGGATGAGCAATTACAGAACGTCACCCAAGAGCTTGAGAAAAATCATAGAGCTCCAAACACAAATGAGCAACCTGTCACAGGACTTACAAAGCAACCTTAAAGGTATAAAGAAACTACAGGATATTACGGAAAACACTCACACAGAAGTCGAGCAAATCCGAGAGCTGTTCTACACATCTCAATGCACGAGCAATAAGAAGACGATGCCATTTTCAAACAGACAAAATAGACCAGATAGAAATCAGAAATATTTAACTGAAGAAATCCTATCCCTACTACGGGATTATGAGCCTACTGACCGCAGTAGAGGGGAGGAGGTCAAAATAGTACCGATAGACGCCAACAGAATATCTAAGCTGAATGAAAGGAAACCCAAGCTCAAAAACCTACAATAAGTACAACTAATCCCTGAATCGCAAAATATGAACCCACGTAGAACAGAGAAGTCTTTAAAATGCCTACTGCTCAACTGTCGATCAGCAGCTAAACATGCGTCTGACATAGCCAACATCATTATTAACAAGGAAATAGACATAACAATCCTCATGGAAACATGGCTATCTGAATCCTCGTCCCCAGTCATGGACCTTCTGGTGCCCCCTCATTACAACATTGTGAGACTTGATAGGCAAAAAAAGACAGGGGGTGGTATAGACTGCATACACAGAGCGGACGTAGAAATTAGCCAAATACAAGCCAGCCCGCTAGAGTCCTGCGAATATCTAGGTCTCAATATAAGAGCGGATAACAAACAAAGTTGCAATCTACATGCACTATATCACCCACCGGGAAATAATATGACCTTCATTGACCAACTAATGGAGATTATCACGGCTAACGCTAACACTGACGCTAATAACACATTTTTGGTGATTTTAATCTACACTGGAACAACAACAACAACGACAAACAGGTCAACACTCTGAAAGACTTTTAACCAAATTAAACTTATCCCAAGCATGTTTAAAACCAACACATTCGAAAGGAGCAACATTGGACTGGATAATCTCTAAAAATCATAATATCTCAATCCTCGCAATAGAGACATGCGACTGGTCAGATCACCATGCCATAACCTTCCTGATACCCACTTCGATGAAGATGCAAACATCGCAACCTATTAAAATCAAAAGATGGATGCGGGATACCAGAGACTCAAACATGGAACTACTAATTGAAAGCTGCAAGAAAGACCTAAATCTACAGCACAATGTGCAGAATGTGAATGATCTATCGAATCACTACACTACTTCAGTAACGAGAATAGTTAACGCCACTATACCGCTAAAATTGAAAAGAGTTACAGAGAAGGTTAAAAAACCATGGTTCAATGGGACATTGAATGAAGATAGACGAACATTGAGACATGCGGAAAGAAAATGGAGACAACACCCATCATCCCCTGAGATGAAATCCCTCAGAAAAACCAGAAATGAATACAACAAAAAGATCCTCAACTCTAAAAAGGAATTTATTAGAACAGAACTATATAACGCCAAAAACAGACCACGGAAACTATTTGAGATCATAAAACAACAATCAAACAAGCAGGCCAAATCTGCCAAGAAGTCATCAAAACGCAACTAAGCTGCGAAGAATTTTCAAACTTTTTCACCGACAAAGCCAACAAGCTGGAAAGAGAACTCAAGATTGCAGCAGACAACCCGGACTACCACACTCCATCAGGGTACAATAAAACATCTAAAGATGTGGATAATTTGATAAAAAACAAGGCACACTGGGACACCTTCAAAATATTGAACCAGCATGACATTGCTAAAACGCTATCTGACATCAAACCTATCACTATAACGACCCACTACCATCAAAATGCTTGAAAGAAATCAGCCGGATCGTGATTCCTATATGGACAGATATCGTTAACGCCTCGCTTTCAGAATCAGCTGAGCCAACACATCGACAATTTCTCACTATTAGATGACTGCCAATCAGGATTTAGAACAGGTCACAGCACGGAAACGGCAATCTTACACATTGTTGATGATGCACTTCAGGCACTAGATCAAAACCGATCTGGTCTTCTCATCCTCGACTTATCTGCATTTGATACAGTTAACCATGAAAAATTACTGAACAGACTCCAGGCCAGGATGGGAATATTTGGTAAGGTGCTGAAATGGTATGAATCCTTCCTACAGAATAGAAGTCAGAGATTCCTGGTCAACCAATCACTTTCACCTTTATGTCCAAACACAATTGGAGTACCTCAAGGATCCACATTATCTCCATGACTGTTTAACTTGTACATCAAACTCCTTACTGAAATTCTGAAAAATTCCAAAATATCTTACCACATGTATGCAGATGACATGCAGATTTACATTAATATCACTGCCTTGGAAGACATCATCCTAATGAATGAGGCCCTCAAAATGACGCTAAAATGGCTAACTATCAATCATCTAAAGCTAAACGCACATAAAACAGAATTCTTACTTATCGCGCCACAAAAGAATCAATCAGAAGTGAAGGAATGGCTGAAAATGATCACAGTATTAAAATGCACCCCCACTCTAGTTGATTCAGCGAAATCACTTGGAATCACATTGGACGAGAACCTAGACATGAAAGCCAACATCAAAGCAATGGCAAAAAGCGCCAGTTTCCATCTGAATTACTTAAGAAAAATGAAATCATTTTTAACTGAGACGGACCTAAAACTAGCAGTGCAATCACTGGGCATCTCGAGGATTGAATATGAGCGTACAACGTTAGCAGGACTACCAAAAATTTCCACAGCACCATTAAAGGCATGCCTCAATGCAGCAGCAAGACTTATCACAGAACGAGGAAATTTGACCATATTTCCCCGCACCTGAAAGCGTTAAATTGGCTACCTTACGAAGCTAGAATACAGCTAAAAATGGCATGTATTACCCACAAATCGATTCATTACAACACACCTAGATACCTTGCCCAGAAAATTGAAATATCGGGAGGACCGGCTAGGAGTGCCAAGGTACTGATGCTGAGACCACCCATCTTCAAGAAAAGAAAAACCTACGATCGAGATTTTTCAGGAGCGGCCCCCAGAATCTGGAACTCCCTCCCCCCGCACATTAGAAAAATTCCAAACACTGCAACATTTAAAAGGGAAACAAAGATCTTTCTCATGAGTAAGTTCCTTCCATAGACAAGACAATTCATCACCTAAGCCTTGACATAGAGGTGACTAAGTGATAACTATACGGGAAGTAAATAGGAAATCACCAACTCTATGTTGATATCAGAGGTTGACGCCTTTCTAACTTTGGATCTGATATGCATAGAGGATTAAGGATAAGTCATTAAAAACAATCATATACGGAAGACCTCGTACAACATATTTAATATAATTAATCCCTAACCTACCTCAGAACATTGAATATTCGTTTTTAAACCTCGTACTGTACTTCTATTTATTTTATTCCTACTCTATCTTCCTTTCATCTAGCCTTGGAGGAAGTATACCCAACTAATTTCTCTACTGTCATATCGTATATTACATTAGTCGTGTCTCCAATATATTTCTTGTTTTGTTAAGCGCTCTGATACCCAAGGGTGTTGTTAGCGCTGTAGAAAACTTTTCAATAAATAAATAAATAAATAAATAAAATTGTACGTGAATGCCTGCTGAGGCAGTCCTAAACAGAATGCTTCATTTCAAAAGTGTCATTTCATTGACAAAACAAGAACAGCCAATCATAGGGAGGAAATATCTATCTAAATGTAAAAGTATTGGTGTACTCTGTCTCAAGCCACTGCAAAGCAGGACAATGCACGCTATGAATGACAGCTAAAAGGTGATGCATCCCTTAACTGAAATTCAGAAGTCTCCATCTATATACTTTCAAAAGATTTCACTAACCTCGGTACTATAGCAAAATATAAGAGGGGCAAACAAGGAAAATCAAGAAACAAAAACTAGGCCTTATAGAAACAATATAATTTAATCAAAACTGACCAGCCAGTACATCCTATTTTAACATGTACAGGAGGAAAATAAATCCCACTGAACAATCTATGTATTCACACAGAACAACTGCAAACGGAAAAGGTTTCAAGTCACCACATTTTTCGATAATGAACTGTTATAATAAATCCAAACATATTTACACCATCACAAGAGCACTGTTCGCTATGGAGATACGTACATTGTAATACTTTTTGATGTGACGTCTGATATCCACAATTAGCTTGTTTTGCAGCTGAATGACATAGTCCATAGGAGATGCTTCACATTCTGGTTTGCAGCAGCGTTTCAAGCTGGGCTCCATCTGTAAGCCCTGCAGATGAAAAATAATTAATTTATTAAAGAGGAGTGACTGGATGAACACATGTGATAGTGGAGTCATATGACATGCAACAAGATGAAAATATGAAAATCCAAAAGTGGCCTTCCAAATGTACGAGTTACTTACCTTCGGTAACTATGTATGTGGTAGAGACGTTGTCTAGCCGCAGATTCCTTAACTTAGAATATCCCCAGGCGTTAGACTGGATCCGGAATTTTTTTGCAGCAGCACCTCTGCACGCCTGGGGACAGCGCAACACGACCCCGCCCTGACGTCCACGTACGTGACGTCAGCGAGGTTATACAAGTCCCTCTCGCGCGCTGACGTCCGGTTTCTTCGGAGAAACTTTTCTGTGGCACAACGCGGAGCCACCAAGAAAAACTGTATGGGAATAGTGTGTGAGGGATGAAAATCTGTGAATAAAGGAGGATGGGCAAGACATCATCGTGAAAGAGAACTAGACACTGCCTACATATAAGTGAAAAAACTGGGAAAGAGCCCCGCAAGGGAGCGAAGACCATTCCCAAAGCGTAACAAGGGAAGAATATCTCAACAGACAGAAATAGACTGCCATCACCATGTAGAACCATGCCATCCAGTAAGAACGGAGCACAGAAGAACAATCCACTACAGGAAGGTATGAAAAGACTGGCCCTTCCGCTATAGTAATGAAAGTGCGAAACAGAGCTCTAGAGATCCCCAAAGAAGACTACTATAGAGGAGACCAGAACCCTGAGTCATTAGAGAAGGCGGGGGAAGGGAAGGCAACAGAAGAGGAAAATTAATCTCCTGGTGAAGGTGAATCAAAGGAAAGAAGCCCCTTAGAGGGAGTTAGCCGTATATGGCAATTCTCAAAGGGGCGCAACAATGTGAGCACCTGTGAGAGAAAAGACCAATAGCAACTAAATAGGCCAGTGGAGAACACCACTTGGCAATGTTTTTGCAGAACGGGGAAGTAGGGTGGGCGTTAAGGAATTTGCAGTTAGACAACGTCTCTACCAGATATATTGTTACCGAAGGTAAGTAACTCGTACATCTGATAGAGACATCTAGCCGCAGATTCCTTAACTTAGAATAGACACCACAGCCATACATCAAAAGGGAGGTGGGTCTGCGACAGAACAACAGAAAGCGCCAAGCTTCCAATCCGGCAACAGAGTGAAAGATAGGGGGAATGCTGTGGCGGAACAGCCAAACAGCAATTCAATTAGGTCGAAGAACAGAAATAACAGGATAGAGATTTCCTAAAAATGCCAGAATAGCGCTATACCATATTCGTATAAAAAAAGAACAAGTAGAACGGCATGAGCCTTATACCAGAGCAAAGAAAGAGAGAGAGAGGAAAGACCACTCTCCGCTGAATGGTGCACGAGGAGTACACCGACCCAAGCTTGAAACAAACTTGGAGAAGCAACCAGAGCCTAACAGACTAGCCTATAGAAGGAAGTCGAAGGAGCCGGTGACAAAAGTCCAAGGCAAGAGCTAGAACCTGAGCAATGGTCTGGGACAATTCGGCGGGACAAGAAACACGCTAAGTGCACATCCAACCCCAAAAAAGGTAAAGTAGGGCCAATCAGCATTAATTCTGAACAGCTGAAGCAGGTAGAATACACAGCCGGCAAACGGCCATAGAGACCTTAAAGTGGCCTGCACAGAAGCATAAGAGTGCCCAACCGGGCAGTATGAAACCAAAGTGACAAACAACCACAATATAAACTTGTAGGCAGTAGCCAATGACCACTGCCATCAGAAGACCCGCCCCCACAGGCGTATCTTCATCAAGAGTGGGTGATAATGTGGAAAAAAAGGGTTGGAGAATTAGAGACCAACACTTCAGAAAACACGAGCATATGCCAACTGGGGAATTCTCTCCAATGAGCGAAGGCAAGGAGGCACAATATGCGCAACAGGCAACACTTAGAAAGCCCCTACACACCCAAAGATATCGGTCCAGACACCGCAGCCTCGACATGAGGTGACGACGTAGGAAGAGGATGCCAGGCCACCCTCATGTATATAGAAGGGTACAAACATATAACATGCAGAGGCAGCAACAGCAAGGAGCAGGAACATGGCCATACCGGATCATACCTAGGCAGTAAGGACAGGTAGGAGCTGTGTCCGGAGAGATCATGAAACCTCCCCAGGTGGCTGACCATAGCGTAAGCAGATGGCACCAAGCAAAAAATAGAACATAGTGCAAATTAACCACCAAGAGACAAATGGAGCCCACAGGATCCCCAGGCCCAAGCGAAATAAGCAAGCTATATAATAGCGTACAAGTACCCCACATGGAGTAGGCATACCCCAAACAGCTTGGGAAACACCTCTTAGGGCAATAAGCCAAGCCTAAGAGCGCAGGAAGGAATATAACTTGTGAACTTGAATTCCGAGCCATAACCAATACCGAGCTGAACCACCTGCTCAAAACCACAGTCAGACGACCAGCCAGAGCAACCTGAGGAACACAGCCACACCCGGCCGACAGGCAGCCTGTAGCAAAAACGCATCCAAGGGATGCCCACAAAAGGGTAACCACCCTTAATCACATCAAAGGGTAAGTCAACCAGTAGCTCCTGGATGTTTTCAGGGAAGAAGCTGTCTCGCAGCCAAGAGTGCTGCATTAAGGCAACAGAGGCCGCCATAGCACGCCCCAAAGGATACGCAGTATCTAAGGCAGAGCGGATTGTGAATTCGGCCAGGTCGCGACCATCCTGAAGGAGGTTGACACTAGCGCCTTCAGAGGCGACGGAAAGCAAGGACTCTGCAGAGTCCCACAGGGTAAAGGTAGCCCGCCCCAAAACACATACCATATCCAAGGGCCGTAGGGCTGCACTAGACTAGGAAAAGATGTTCCTACCCCATGCCTCAAGCCATCTGGACTCCAGAGAGGGAGGAAGTGTTAATGGAGGCATTGAAGGAAAAGCAGTCTGCAACACAAACCCCTGTGCATCAGGATGCACATAAAGACAGACCGGGTCATGTGGAGTTGGACGGTGGCGGTGCAAAAGCGAACAAGCCACCGGGTCACCTGAAGCAGGCCGTAGCCAGGTACCTAAAAGGGCATCATAAAGTGAAGACTCAAAGGGCAGAAGCGGCTCCACATTTCCGGACCCACGGTGCAGGACCTCCAACAAGGGGTCCACAGGCAAAGGAGCTGAGGGGTTGTGCATGTTTAAAATGCGGGTGGCCAACGAGACCACTCGCAAAAAAGCCGCACCAGTCTCGGTAGCCCTCCACGGGGGGGTCAACAGTTCATCAGTGGGAGAAGGCTTTAGGCTGACCCTCCCAAGACACTGAGGGTGCGACCAATGCCCCACGTAAGGGAGTCCCATGGAAGAATGAGGATCTTGATGGGCCTCCTGGGGAGGCGAACAGCCTGCCGCATCTGGAAGCTCCTGAGGAGGCATAACAAATTCCAAGGGGGGCACTGGTAACAAAACCTCCGGAGACACCGGGCAAAAGAGTGGCGCAGAACTCTCTTCAGAGGCATCTAGAGATGATTCCACAACTCTGCGTCAAACCGATGTGCGTCGGCGCCGATCACGCCTCATTGGTCCCCATCCAGCGCCAAAACTATGACCAGATCCCCTTCCAAAGAAGGAGAAGGCGCCAGAGCCGGCGAGGCAAGCCTTCGGCGCCGCCCCGGCGCCGACTCCACCTTGTCCTAAACAGGCTCCGACTCCGGGGAAAGAAGCGCAGGCGAGCCTACGGCGCTGACCCAGGCTCCGGAGAGGCGGGCGGCTGCCCAGAAGCCCGGGCGCGCTCAAGGCAGGGCCATGAGCACTGGCAACTACCTGCAGCCCCACAGAGAGCCCCACAAGGCTTTGCGGCGCGGCAGAGGGGGACCCGGGTGGGCCGCGCCCTAACGACTCCATGTGGACCGTAGAGGGGGACCCAACCAGGCCACGCCCTAACGACACCACATCTCCGACGTTCCTGGGTGGCAAAGGCCCAATTGGCCCTGGGGGAGAACCCGCCGGCGAGTCTGTAGGGGGGGGGGGGGGGGAGGGTCATGTGGCACCGTCCCTTGGTGAGCAGAGGTGCTGCTGCAAAACATTTCCGGATCCAGTCTGACGCCTGGGGATATTTTAAGTTAAGGAATCTGCAGCTAGATGTCTTTTAGATGTTTAGCATATAAACATCGTCATTTTTACAAGCAGCCATTTTAAGGTTCAATACAGATGGTTCTGTTTCAAGGGTCCCCAAGTGGGTTTTAGTCCACAAGGATTTTTCTCTTTTGACCACTTTTTTTTTTTTAAACTTTTACTGTGAGCTTTACTCATGGTAAATGCCCAGTAATTGGACTGAGTGTTCGTAGTTTAAGATAAGGCCTCTGATGAGCTGAGGGCTGTGCATGGGAGGCTACTGTTGTGCACAACCCAGCAACTGCACACAGGTTGCCTGTCGCAGAAGTGAATCTGCAGTGATTGGTGTTGACATGTAGTAGACCTTATAATATGAGTGGGCATTCATAGTGTAGTCTGCAGTGCTTACTGGAAAACCTATGGTGTTTTTACTCCCTTATACATATAGGCGAAATTTGCCCTAAAGTATAGTTTTGTTCCACTTCGATATATAGTGTTCAGCAAGGTACCAAACTGGGGCAAAACATACATGCTGAGAATGATTTTTCAGTCCCCAATAAACCACAGCTTATGAGACTTCAGTATTTGTCATAATTTTCTTGCTCAGCTCATAATAAGAGAACCAGCCTTTGTTCCCCTTAGAGGGCCAAGTTAAATACTCCGCTTCCTAGAAAAGGATCAAAGGCTTTCCCACAGAATGTGTGACTATCAGATATTGACGCAGTTCCTGGGAGAGAAAAGGGGTGTGGAGGTAATCTGCATCTGATAATTAGTTTTTCACACAGCCCAGGCCCATTAGAAAAAGTAGGGAGACAATGTCTCTGGAGCCAACTCAGGTGGGTTGGTGGGAAGGGATCAAGCAGTGGTATCAGTTAGGGGCAGAGCTGAGCCCTCAGAGGCGCTCTTACCAGAGTAAACCTGAATTCCCCATTTTGGATTATCCTAACATACTGTGCAGGAGAGCTGGGTCAGGGGTGGAAGGATGAGGACACATCGTAGGATTGGCCAGTGGTGCCTGGCCTCTAAATCTTTCCAACCCTTCTTATAAACACTTGCACACCAGAAAGGCAGGTGGGAAGACCCTGCGCATGGGAGGAAACTAAGGCTGAAGAATGACCATTTGGAAGAAGTCACCTGATTCCCTGCAATGATGGACTACGGACTTTGCCTCCAGCTCTACCCCATGACTAGGGCCAGTGGCATTGACCCCCTTTTGCCACCTAATGACCAGTTAGTGGGAAGGACCTGGACTCCTCTTCCCTGACCGATGCCTTTCAAGATGCCAAGACGTTCAGTGGACAAGATGTCCCCACTAGCAGGAGAATGGCACAGGAGCCAAACAAGGGGAAACGCTGGTGCAGGGAGCAAGAAAATACAGCTCCCTGCAAGAAGCACCCCTTTATAGAGGCCAGATTTAAAATATTTTTAGTAGTTCGGCGTGTCCGGCAGGAACAAAACCAGCGCACAATGAAGAAAATGGGCCTTACAGTGCTAGAAATACGTTGTCTTATAGATTTGTCTTTTCTTTTAAAAGAAAAGTGAGCACATAGGGGTCTGCACGATCTCCTTCTCGATCCCCTCTGCATTAGACAGGGCTCTGGGGGTCAATGCAACGGTAAAGGTCCGTTTTCAAGGGGAGGAGGCATGTGGCCACCTCCCTTGAATGCTTATTGCCCTCTGGGCTAGCTTGTGTCCGGGGACAGCAAGGAGAAAGAACTGATTAGCATATTGTAATGTCATACACGTGTCTAAGGGAGGTATGGGGGAGATGGCACAGGCCTTCTGCATCCTGCCCATGCTCCTCACAGGCAGTGAGAATCTGCACAACTACCACCATGGGCGAGCGCCAAGGAGGGGTGCACTTGTTTGGCATGAGCCCAGGGAACTGTTGCCACCTCTCATGTAGCACCAGAGTGCTGGTGACGCCACCCACCCCCCCTTTACGGTCCACTACATTGGGATAGACTGGGGCACCCGAAGATTAAAAAAATAATAATTTAAAAAGCAACAGGGCTCACATACAAAGCAGAGCGCAGGCAAACCCATTCATCACGTATGCACAAGGTTTATTGTGTATAATTTCTCCCTCGTGCTGCCCCAAGGATGGGTAGGGGCACCACCAACAAATTGCACAAGTGTTTGGGGGGGGGGGGGGGGGGGTTGGGGGGGGGGGGGGGGGGATGGGCGCTACAGGGAGTGCCACAGCCCCACAGAAGCGTTTATCAAACTCCAACCATAAGCCTCCTGGGGCACAAAAATGATGACTCCTGGGAATGTTTATTTTATGTTTTAGCACTTCTAGGACTGGAGATTTTGTTGGCTCCTAGGCTCTGAAGTGTTGGGAACCCTTCTGAATGGTCCTATGGCTGCATCGCACAAGTTACTACTTGTGTAACGATATATCTGTAAGAGACATTAGTTAGTGATAGATTCCTTACCTTAGAATATCCCCAGGCGTCAGACTGGATCCGGAAATTTTTGCATAGCAGTACCCTTGCGCGTCGGTAGGCGTCGTCTGCGGCTCCGCGTCCGCCGTCGGCGTCGTGATGACGTCGTCGGAGTACTTAGGCGCCGCCTCCGCGTGCTGACGTCAGTTCTTAGCCACAGCTTTTCCACGACAGAAGCGCTGAGCCGTGTTAAAAACCAACACTGGTGCCATTGAAACTAGGGCCCTGAAAGGGGATGACCTTAACACTAGATATCGGTTCGCAGAACGGGGAGGATGGGTGGGTCGGTAAGGAATCTATCAATAACTAATGTCTCTTACAGATATATCGTTACACAAGTAGTAACTTGTGCATCTGAAAGAGACACGTTAGTGATAGATTCCTTACCTTAGAATAGATACCCCAGCAATACCAACCCCGGTGGTGGGTCTGCGAACCAATAATCACACCAGAAAGTCCTGGAGGACGGAACGACCAAAGAAGCCATCCCTCCGGACTTGACTGTCCAGGCAATAGTGTCTTGCAAACGTGTGCAGCGAGGCCCACATAGCTGCCTGGCAAATGTCCTGCAAGGGCACTCCCCGGCCGAGGGCAGTAGTTGTCGCCGTGGCTCGGGTGGAGTGAGCCCGCAATCCAACAGGGGGCTCCTTTCTAGCCAAGGAGTAGCATGCCTGGATACACAAGATGATCCATCGGGAGATGGTTCTCTTGTGTACCGCCTTTCCCTTCTTCGCGCCCACGTAACCAACAAAGAGTTGGTCATCCACCCGGAACTGGCGTGTGCGATCCAAGTAGAATGAGAGCGCACGTTTTGGGTCCAGACAGTGGAGCCGCTCTTCCTCTTTAGAGGGGTGCGGTGGCGGGAAGAAGGTTGGCAAAGTGATGGACTGCCCGATGTGGAAGGCTGTGACAACCTTGGGCAGGAAAGATGGCTTAGTACGCAACACAACCTTGTCCGGATGGACAGAAAGGAAAGGAGGAGTACAAGAGAGGGCCTGGAGCTCACTCACTTTCCTGGCAGAGGTGATGGCAACCAGGAAAGCAGTCTTCAGTGTAAGAAGGCGGAGAGGACAGTTGTGAAGTGGCTCAAAGAGAGCGCACATCAGGAATGTAAGTACAAGGTTCAAGTCCCACTGAGGCATCACAAACGGAACAGGTGGAAATGTGTATGTGATGCCTTTTAGGAAACGATTTACAATAGGGGACTTGAACAAAGATGGTTGATCAGGCGGCCTCAAGAAGGCTGGAAGGGCAGAAAGATAGCCCTTGATAGTGCCCAGAGCAGAGCCCTGCAGGGCAAGAGAAAGAAGGAAGAGAAGAGGGGCAGAGAGAGGATCCACAGCCGTTGCTGTGCACCATGCCACAAATCTGTTCCACCTGCAGGCGTATACAGACTTTGTGGAGGGACGCCTGGATGCCAAAATGATGTTACAGACTTCAGGAGGCAAGTCAAATGGCCTCAACGAACAAGTTACTTACCTTCGGTAACGATATATCTGTAAGAAACATTAGTTAGTGTTAGATTCCTTACCTTAGAATATCCCCAGGCGTCAGTCTGGATCCGGAAACTTTTGCGTAGCAGTACCCCTGCGCGTCGGTAGGCGTCGTCTGCAGGCGTCCCCTGCGGCTCCGCGTCCGTCGTTGGCGTCGTTGGCGTCGTGCGCCGTGATGACGTCGCTGGAGTATATAGACGCCGCCTCCGCGCGCTGACGTCAGTTCTTTGCACACAGCATTTCCGCGCCAGAAGACGCAGAGCCATGAGAGAACCAACACTGGTGCCATGTAAAACTAGGGCCCTGAAAGGGATGACCGTAACCCTAGGTATCAGTTCGCAGAACGGGGAGGATGGGTGGGTTCGGTAAGGAATCTAACACTAACTAATGTTTCTTACAGATATATCGTTACCGAAGGTAAGTAACTTGTTCATCTGAAAGAAACACGTTAGTGTTAGATTCCTTACCTTAGAATACATACCCCAGCAATACCAACCCCGGTGGTGGGTCTGCGAACCAATACAAAACTACACCAGAAAGTCCTGGAGGACAGAACGGCCAAAGAAGCCATCCCTCCGGACTTGACTGTCCAGGCAGTAGTGCCTCGCAAAGGTGTGCAGCGAGGCCCACGTAGCCGCTTGGCAAATGTCCTGCAAGGGGACTCCCCGGCCGAGGGCAGTAGTAGCCGCCGTGGCCCGAGTGGAATGGGCCCTCAGCCCAACAGGAGGCTCCTTCCGAGCCAAAGAGTAGCACGCTTTGATGCAGAGGACGACCCATCGAGAGATGGTTCGTTTACAAACCGCCCGTCCCTTTTTCGCACCCACGTAGCCAACAAACAGTTGGTCATCCACCCGGAACTGGCGTGTGCGATCCATATAGAATGAAAGCACACGTTTTGGGTCCAGACGATGGAGCCGCTCTTCATCCTTTGAAGGATGCGGAGGCGGGAAGAAGGAAGGGAGGGTGATGGACTGCCCGATGTGAAAGGCCGAAACAACCTTGGGCAGGAAAGAAGGTCTAGTCCTCAGAACCACCTTGTCAGGATGAATGGACAGGAAAGGAGGTTGGACAGAAAGAGCCTGGAGCTCACTCACCCTCCTGGCAGAGGTGATGGCAACCAGGAAAGCCGTCTTTAAAGTCAGGAGACGGAGAGGACAAGAATGAAGGGGCTCAAAGGGAGCACACATCAGGAAAGTTAGAACCAGGTTCAAATCCCACTGAGGCATCACAAACGGAACAGGTGGAAACATGTGAGTGATGCCTTTTAAGAACCGAGTTACAATCGGGGATTTGAACAAAGAAGGCTGATCAGGAAGCCTCAAAAAGGCTGAAAGGGCAGAAAGGTAGCCCTTGATAGTGCCCAGAGCAGAGCCCTGCTGGGCAAGAGAAAGAAGAAACAGAAGAACCTCCGAAAGAGGGGCAGAGAGAGGATCCACAGCCTTTGCTGTGCACCATGCCACAAATCTGTTCCACCGACAGGCGTATACCGACTTAGTGGAGGGACGCCTGGCTGCCAGAATAACATCACAGACTTCAGGAGGCAAGTCAAATGGCCTCAACTGCCGCCGCTCAATCTCCAAGCATGGAGGTGGAGACTGGACAGGTTCGGGTGGAGGACCGTCCCCTGCTGCTGCGACAGAAGGTCCTCCTGAAGGGGCAGGCGGATCGGGGGACCGACTGACATGCTGAGTAGCTCGGGATACCAGTACCTTCGAGCCCAGTCCGGAGCCACAAGGATAACTTGGGCCCGGTCGCGCCTGATCTTCTTCAGCACTCTGGGCAGAAGTGGTATAGGCGGAAAGGCGTATAACAGACCGCAACTCCACTCGCGCCGAAAGGCGTCGCCGTGCGAGTGCCGTCTTGGAAACTCCAACGCGCAGAACTGATGACATTGCGCGTTCTCTTCTGTGGCGAATAGATCTAACCAAGGCTCTCCCCATTGCAGAAAGATGCCTTGCGCCACGTCCGAGTTCAGACGCCATTCGTGATCCATCGAGCACCGACGGCTGAGTTCGTCCGCCCTGGCGTTCAGAGAACCTGCCAGGTGTTGAACCGTCAGAGTCACGCCCTGACGTTCCAGCCATTGCCAGAGGCGCAGAGCCTCCTGGCAAAGGGTCCACGACCCCACTCCGCCCTGTTTGTTGCAGTACCACATGGCGGTGGTGTTGTCGGTGAACACCTGCACTACACTCCCGTTGACAAAGGGGAGGAATGCCTTCAGTGCCAGACGAATCGCCCGCAGCTCCAACAGGTTGATATGGAGCCGGGACTCCGCCGGAGACCAGATGCCTCTGATCTCTGCCTCTCCCAAGTGGCCACCCCAGCCCTGGAGGGACGCGTCCGTCACGACAACGTGCTCCGGTTGGGGAAGGGAGAGGGATCTGCCCCTGACCCAATCGCGGTCCGTAAGCCACCACTGCAGTTGTCTCGCAGTGCCCTCCGAGACCAAGACGTGGTCGGACAAGTTGCCCTGATGCTGGGCTCACTGAAACTTCAGGTCCCACTGCAGAGCCCGCATCCGCCACCGGGCGTGATGCACCAGAAGGATGCAGGAAGCCATCAGTCCCAGCAGCCGCAGCGTCAACCTGACCGAAACCCGGGATAGCGGCTGAAAGATGGGAATCAAAGCCTGAATATCCCGAACCCGCCGTTCCGGAGGATAAACCCGAAACTGCGCCGAGTCCAGAACCGCTCCGATGAAAAGGAGCTTTTGAGAGGGACACAGGTGTGATTTCGGCACATTGATGGAGAACCCCAGGTCGTGCAAGAGGTCTGCCGTCATCTGAAGGTGGTGGACGACTGTCTGGGGGCGAGCCCGCCTTCAACAACCAGTCGTCTAGGTAGGGGAAGACTGAAACCCCTAACCTGCGCAGATGGGCTGCGACCACCGCCATCACCTTTGTGAACACCCGTGGGGCGCTGGTAAGGCCGAAGGGGAGCACGATAAACTGAAAGTGCTCCAGGCCTACCATGAACCGCAGGTAACGCCGGTGGGCCGGCAGGACGGGGATGTGAAAATAGGCGTCCTGCAAGTCCAACGCTACCATCCAGTCTTGCGGGTCTAGAGCAGCCAAGACCTGAGCTAACGTCAACATCTTGAACTTCTCCTTCCGGAGGAAGCCGTTGACGTTCCTTAGATCCAAGATAGGACGTAGGCCCCCCTTGTCCTTCTTGGGCACCAGAAAGTAGTGGGAATAACAACCACGCCCTACTTCTGGCCCAGGAACGCGCTCGATGGCCCCCTTGGCCAAGAGGGCCGTAACTTCCTCCTGCAGAAGTGTCAAGTGGTCCCCCGACACACGGTGGTTCTGCGGTGGCATGGCTGGAGGAGAGGTCTCGAAGGGGAGGGAGTAGCCCCTTCGGACAATTTGCAGCACCCACCTGTCCGAAGTGATTGTGCGCCAGTGAGCGTGGTGATGGCGAACCCTGCCACCCACTGGCGTCACATGGGGCCGAAAGCACGGACTAGGAGGATTTTGGGGTAGATGCTGCGGGGGAGGGTGTGGTCTGACCCCGCCGTTGTCCCCGACCGCCACCACGGCGGTTTCCACGGCCGCCACCGCGTTGAAAGGATTGTTGCGGCGCGTGGCTGGCAGCACGTGTGGGGGCGCCCCTTCCTTGGCCACGAAAGGGGCGAAACAAACCCGGTTGCTGACGCTGGGTCGAGAGACCCAAGGACTTGGCCGTGACCCTGGAGTCCTTGAAGCGTTCCAGCGCGTGGTCCGCCTTGTCACCGAACAGGTGACAGCCATCAAACGGCATGTCCATCAATGTACTCTGGACATCGGCCGAAAAATTGGCGGATCTCAGCCAGGCGTGGCGACGAATCGCCACCGTCGTTGACATAGCTCTGCCTAGCGAGTCGGTCGTATCAAGACCACACCGTATTGAATATTTCGCTGCATCTCGGCCCTCAGCCACAGCCTGACCGAGTTTTGCCCGCACCTCCATGGGGCATTCTGGCAGCAGTTCCGCGACCGTATCCCACACAGAGTGGGTGTAGCGGCCCAAGAGGCAGGCGGTGTTGCAAGACCGCAGGCCCAAACTAATGGACGAGAAGACCTTCTTGCCAAATTGGTCATACCTCTTGGATTCCCGGTCGGGTGGGGCCGACGGGAATGCGGACTGGGAGGTCGAGGCCTGGATCACCAGACTCTCAGGAGTGGGGTGGGTAGACAGGAACTTGGGGTCGTCCGGACAAGGACGGTGGCGCCTGGCCACGTTCCGATCGACAGGCGCACCTGAAGCGGGCCTGGACCACGTGCCCAACAGAACGTCCGACAAGGCTTCATTAAACGGCAGCAGTGGCTCCTGTGGGCATGACTGCGGTTTGAAGACCTCGGTGAGGATGTTAGGCCTCACGGCCGCGACGGGGAGCTCAAGGTGTAAGGCCTTGGCAGCCCTCATCAGCACCACAGAATATGCAGCTCCCTCCACCGATGCCACGGAAGGAGGAGAGATCAAACCAGGGTTAGGAGAGTCGTCCAGACCACTGGCATCCCCCAAGTCACCTGTCCAGTCCGGGTCATACTGGCACTCGCGTGACAGAGGGTCCTCGGACCCCTCCCAACCTTCACCGAACTCTTCATCCTCTCCGTATTCGGAGTCAACGATGTAGACCGGCTCCTCGGGGTTCATGGGCCCCATCGGCGCCGGGACCGGCGTCGTGCGACGCCCGTCCGGCCCCGCGTCCGGCGTCGGTGAAGGTAAGGGGACGGCGCCGCCCGGAGCCGGCGTCGGAGCCCCAGTGCCGCCCGAAGCCGGCACCGAGGAACCGGCGTCGCGCGGAGGCGGAGCCGCGGGCAACCCTGATGGAATCGGCGCCGGGTTGGATGGGCGTCCATCCGGCGTCGACCCCGAAGGCCCTAGCGGCGCCGGGATCGGCGCCGGAATCGGAGCATCCGACGGCGTCGAGGTAGGGTCAGCAGAACCGCTAGGGCCCCCGGACGGGTTCACTGGGCCCGTAGGCGCCGCGGAACCCGCCGGAGGAGACAGGGCCCTCATGGCCATGAGGAACGCCTCTATCTCCTCAGGCGTCGCACCGTGCCCAGGGACCTGAGGGTATGGGGCAGGCCGCGCCGGCGACTCTCGCGGAGCCGCGGGGTTGGGGTCACCCGAACCCCCGGCCGCATCGCGCGAGCGTCGGGGGGAGTCGGGGGTACGATGACGACGCCCCGACTTCTTGTGTTTCTTACCTGACGAGGATGACGAGTGGTGTCGACTTCCGGAACGCTCGGCGCGGCCCCGCGACCGCTCCCTCGAACGCTCTCTCGACCTCCGGCCGGACCGGGACCGCTCCCGGTCCCGACGTGGGGCCGACACCCGGAGCTCCAGTAGCTTGCCGGACCGCTCCCGTCTAGCTTTGCTGGTGAGGGCCCGGCAGTCGACGCAGGAGTCCACGTCGTGGTCGGGGCCCAGACACCGGAGACAGAGGCGGTGATGATCTGTGACCGACATCGTGCGCTCACAGTCATCACAGTGCTTGAACCCAGGCATCCTACAGGCACAAAGTGACAATTATTCGAAAAAACTTGGTCAAAGACCGGAGTACTGCTCTTCAGATCTGCGTCCACTGGCGCGGAAAAAAGAAGAACTGACGTCAGCGCGCGGAGGCGGCGTCTATATACTCCAGCGACGTCATCACGGCGCACGACGCCAACGACGGACGCGGAGCCGCAGGGGACGCCTGCAGACGACGCCTACCGACGCGCAGGGGTACTGCTACGCAAAAGTTTCCGGATCCAGACTGACGCCTGGGGATATTCTAAGGTAAGGAATCTAACACTAACGTGTTTCTTTCAGATTGTCGCCGCTCAATCTCCAAGCATGGAGGTGAAGACTGGACAGGTTCGGGTGGAGGACCGTCCCCTGCTGCTGCGACAGAAGGTCCTCCTGAAGAGGTAGACCACCAGGGTCACGCCCTGATGTTCCAGCCATTGCCAGCGGCGCAGAGCCTCCTGGCAGAGGGTCCACGACCCCACCCCGCCCTGTTTGTTGCAGTACCACATGGCGGTGGTGTTGTCCGTGAACACCTGCACTACACTCCCTCGGACAGAGGGGAGGAATGCCTTTAGTGCTAGACTAATCGCCCGCAGCTCAAAAAGATTGATATGGAGCCGGGACTCCGCCGGAGACCAGAGGCCTCTGATCTCCGCCTCTCCCATGTGGCCTCCCCAGCCCTGGAGGGACGCGTCCTTCACGACTACGTGCTCCGGTTGGGGAAGGGAGAGGGATCTGCCGCTGACCCAATCGCGGTTCGTGAGCCACCACTGCAGCTGTCTCGCAGTGCCCTCCGAGATCAGGACGTGGTCGGACAGGTTGCCCCGATGCTGGGCCCACTGAAACTTCAGGTCCCACTGCAGAGCCCGCATCCGCCACCTGGCGTGATGCACCAGAAGGATGCAGGAGGCCATCAGCCCCAGAAGCCGCAGCGTCAACCTGACCGAGACCCGTGATAAAGGCCGAAAGAGTGGAATGAGAGCCTGAATATCCCGGACCCGCTGTTCGGGCGGATAAACCCGAAACTGTGCCGAGTCTAGAACCGCTCCGATGAAGAGGATCTTCTGAGAGGGGCACAGGAGTGACTTCGGCACATTGATGGAGAACCCCAGCTGGTGCAGGATTTCCGCCGTAGTCTGGAGGTGGCTGACGACTGTCAGGGGCGAGCCCGCCTTCAACAACCAGTCGTCGAGGTAGGGGAAGATTGAAACCCCTAGCCTGCGCAGATGAGCTGCGACCACCGCCATCACCTTTGTGAACACCCGTGGGGCGCTGGTAAGGCCGAAGGGGAGCACGGTATACTGAAAGTGCTACTGGCCAACCGTGAACCGCAGGTAGCGCCAGTGGGCCGGCAGGACGGGGATGTGGAAATACGCATCTTGCAAGTCCAACGCTACCATCCAGTCTCCTGGGTCCAGGGCAGCTAGGACCTGAGCCAGTGTCAGCATTTTAAAACTTCTCCTTCCGGAGGAAGCCGTTGACGTTCCTTAGGTCCAAGATAGGGCGTAGGCCCCCTTTGCCCTTCTTGGGTACCAGAAAGTAGCGGGAGTAGCAACCACACCCTACTTCTAGCCCAGGAACGCGCTCAATGGCCCCCTTGGCCAAGCAGGCCGTAACTTCCTCCTGCAGAAGTCGCAAATGATCCCCCGATACACGGTGGTTCTGCGGTGGCATGGCTGGAGGAGTCGCCTCGAAGGGGAGGGAGTAGCCCCTTTGGACGATCTGCAGCACCCACCTGTCCGACGTGACAGTGCGCCAGTGGGAGTGGTGATGGCGAACCCTGCCACCCACTGGCGTCACATGGGCCTGAAAGCACAGACTAGGAGGGTTTTGAGGCGGATGCTGCGGGGGAAGGTGTGGACTGACCTCGCCGTTGACCCCGACCGCCGCCACAGCGGTTTCCACGGCCGCCACCACGTTGGGTATTACCCTGCAGAGCGTGGCTGGCAGCACGTGTGGGTGCACTCGTTCCGTGGCCACGAAAGGAGTGAAAGGCAGCCGATTGCTGGCGTGGGGCCGAGAGGCCCAAGGACTTGGCCGTAGCCCTGGAGTCCTTGAAACGCTCAAGCGCATGGTCTGCCTTGTCGCCAAAGAGGCGACCACCATCGAACGGCATGTCCATAAGTGTGTTCTGGACATCGGCCGAGAAGTTGGCGGACCTCAACCAGGCGTGGCGTCTTACCGCCACCGTCGTAGCCATCACTCTACCCAGTGAGTCGGTGGTGTCCAGTGCACACCGGATGGAATATCTGGCTGCATCCCGACCTTCTACAAGGGCTTGGCCGAGTTTGGCCCGTACCTCCAACGGACACTCTGGCAGCACTTCCGCGACCGTATCCCACAGAGAGTGGGTGGAGCGGCCCAAGAGGCATGCGGTGTTGGAAGACCGCAGTCCCAGACTAAGGGATGAGAAGATCTTTTTGCCATACTGCTCATACCTCTTGGATTCCCTGTCCGACACCTTTGACCTCGGTCAAGGAGTGCCGCAGGGATCAAGCCTCAGTCCAACACTTTTTAATGTATATGTCACCCCCGTGGCCATCACTGCGGAACGCTATGGGGCGGAAGTAGTAACATACGCAGACGACACCCAGCTGGTGGTCGCTCTGACCCAACCCGCTGAACAAGCCGCTGCGAACTTCTCAGCATGCCTCCAGGAGATGGCTGGATGGATGGCGAAGAACTGCCTCCGTCTTAACGGTGACAAGACTGAGGTGCTGATTGTGGGAAAACCCCCCTCAGTCTGGTCATCTGCCTGGTGGCCGCAGACCTTGGGGCCCCTCCCTACCCCCAGTGATCAGGTCAAAAATCTTGGAGTATGGGTGGACGCAAAGCTTGACTACGACTACCACACCAGATGGGTAGCTGGTACTTGCTTTTCGATTCTACGGAAACTCCGCAAAACCATCGACCTGCTCCCAGAATCCTCAAGGAAGACCCTGGTCCATGCTCTTGTCACGTCAAGATTGGACTACGGAAATGCCCTGTATCTAGGCGCCAACGCCTCTAGTCGGCGGCGACTGCAGACAATCCAGAATGCTGCCGCTCGCCTGGTCCTCCGGCTGCCCAGAAGAGCCTCCTCAAAAAAATCCCTACAAACATTACATTGGCTCCCGATCAATGAAAGGATCGACTTCAAGGCCCTTTGTATTGGCCACAGGATCGTACATGGCAAGGGCCCGGCCTTCCTTCGGAACCTGCTATGCCCCTATACGCCCACCCGTCAACTCCGCTCACTAGGAGCAGGCCTTCTCGCTGTCCCCAGACACAAGAAAGCCAGAATGGGAGGCAGATCCTTTCGTACTTTGGCGGCACACAAATGGAACTCTCTCCCCCTGAGCTTAAGAGTGGAAACATCGGAGCTCATCTTCCGCAGGAAACTTTAAACATTCCTCTTTCCTAAAGATTAGCCCATCTTGTTCTGACTGACGGAGCAACTGACTCTTCTGACAGCGCGGGGACACACTGACAGTGTAACCAGGCGCTATACAAATTCAGAAATAAATAAATAAATAAATGCGGTTTGGGAATTGGAGGCCTGGTCTCTCGGGGGTGGGTGGACAGGAAACATGGGTCACCCGGGGCCGGGCGGTGGCGTCTGGCCACGTTCCTTTCTACGGGCAAACCCGTAGCGGGCTTGGACCAAGTGCCCAAAAGAACGTCAGTCAAGGCCTCGTTAAACGGCAGCAGAGGCTCGGCTGAGCATGACTACGGCTTAAGGACCTCAGTGAGGAGGTTAGTCCTCACGGCCGGGACGGGGAGCTCAAGGCCCAAGGCCTTGGCTGCCCTCATCAACACCACACTATATGTTGCCCCCTCCTCCGTAGCCACACTAGGAGGGGAGACAAAGCCAGTGTCAGGCGAAGTGTCCAAACCACTGGCTTCCCCAAGTTCACCTGCCCAGTCCTCATAAGACTGGCACTCGCGTGTCAGGGTCCTCAGACCCCTCCCAATCCTCCTCATCACCCATCACCTGGTACTCAGGGTCAGTAAAGGATGGGGCCGGTTTATGGAAAGTGAACTCACCAAACGGCGTCTGAATCGGCGCCGAAACCGGGTTGAAGGAGGCGTCTGGGACGGCGCCGCTCGAGGACGGCGCCGGATGTGACACCTGTGGGGTCGGCGCCGGGGAGGTCGTTAAATCCACCGGTGACGACCCGGATCGGGAACCGGATCCAGTGGGGCCCTGCAGCGCCGGGCCCGAAGCACCCGATGGCGTCGGGCCGAAGCCCCCGACCCGCTAGGACCCCCAGACAGGGTCGCTGGGCCCGAAGGCGCCGCGGAACCCGTCGGGGGAGAGAGGGACCTCATGGCCATGAGGAACCGCTCGATCTCCCCCGGCGTCGCGTTAGGCCCAGGGACCGGAGGGTATGAAGCCGTACGTGACGCCTGCGACTCCGACGGAGCAGCGTGGGCGGTGCCACCTGAACCCCTGGCCGCGTCGGGGGGAGTCGGAAGAGCGATGACATCTCTTCGACTTCTTGTGCTTACCTGACGACTTCGACCCAGAGGAGTGATGTCAACTCCCGGAGCTATGACGGCTCTGCTCCCGCGACCGGTCCCCCGACCTCCGTCCGGACCGGGACCGCTCTCGGCGCGGGGCCGACTGCCGGAGTTCGAGTTGCTTGCGGGACCGCTCCCGTCTAGCTTTCGAAGTAAGGGCCCGGCAGTCGAGACAGGCCTTGTCGTCGTGGTCGACGCCGAGACACCGACGGTGAGGATCCGTGACCGACAGTCGATCGCAATCTTCACAGGGTTTGAAACCAGGCATTTCCCTATCGGCACCGATCGGAGTCGAAGACTCGAAAAGGGTGATCAAAACATCAAAAAGAGTTAGTCAAAAAGTGACTAAGGTACCACTTTTTCCGGATCTGCGCTGCTGGCGCGGAAAAAAGAAGAACTGACGTCAGCACGCGGAGGCGGCGTCTAAGTACTCCGACGACGTCATCACGGCGCCGACGAGGGAGACGCAGACAACGCCTATCGACACGCAAGGGTACTGCTACGCAAAAAATTCCGGATTCAGTCTGACGCCTGGGGATATTCTAAGGTAACGTGTCTCTTTCAGATTTGTGGCGTATCTATCATGTTGAAAGACTAAGACAATGTATTTATCATTATAATAACCCTATTGAGGATTATTACTACACCTGTTGATTTCACTCTTGTTATACGGTTCAAACATTACAAGTGGCTGATCCAATATGTGGTGACACCCCGACAAAGCCAATAAGCCTTCCTTATATAGACGGACTCCCCTTACAATGCTTTACCTTGACAGTTTAATATGTGGTTATCAATAATGTGGTGACACTGTGACAAAGACAGCAGGGCGGTGTTATTTAAAAGGGCACCCCCTTACATTGTGATGTTGCATCTGGTATAGGTGGGTAGTATTGAGATTATGGGTTCAGGACCCACTAGTGGTGTAGTGTGAAAAGAGTATGTCACCAAAGATATATTCATCTACCTAAAATTGAATATTCTGAATGTAAAGCATGGTATTTAGGTGCAGGTGTGAATGTATGAGAGAGAGAGAGAAAAGTATGTTTCCTTCTTAGAAGGAAAAGCACTGACTAAACCATAATATATTGAGTGCAGTTGTTGCATAACAGTGAATGGAACTGCTAACCCACACTACATCCCCTGAGGTAGGCCTTGGACCCCTCTGCTTCACTAAACACGGAGTAAAGTACTACAATTGGGCAGTGGTTCCCAGTAATAGGATAGTTTTGGACCTCTTACTTGTGAAGGACTAACATCCTTCACAATTAATGACCCAATTTATTAGACCTCTACTTTCCCCTTATTTGAAAACCAAAGTTAAACAACTACAACACCTTCATCAATGCAACAAAAGCCAGAGGATTCACGTTTTTCTTACTGGCACAGTCCGAATGTTATGATGTATGTGACTTGGGGGGTGTGGGGGGGGGGGGGGGGGGGGGGTGGAGGTGACTTTTTTCTGTTACACTTTTGAGGGATCATGTTTACTTTTCTTTCGCATTCAGACATAGGAGAGTATCTTCATTTGCCACTCGTTTTATCGAGAGCTTCAGAGATTATGCTTTGAATGCTTGAAAGGAATGAATGATAAACAATAATATACGAGTTTAAATTGTTTCTCAGATTGAATAATAATATGCAAGTAAATGGTCCACTTGCTTGAATAAGGAATCACACACTTTACGTACTAAATGTATTAAGTCACCCACCAAATATGCGACAGGATGGGTTTTCACTGCTGTATTACCTCTAGGGCTCTATGAGGAGAACCCCTTGACCCCTTCATTCCTGCTATACTTGATAACTTTACCCTTTTTTGTTTTTCTGACACTACGCAATACTTTGATGTTCTGATTCTTCACATGTACATCATATAGGAGATCAGTAATTTTTCTCTCCCCTCAGAGCTCGTCTTTCGTAACAAGCCAGATCATGTCCTTATCGAATCAGATACATCCAAGACTGTAGGACTTCTGCTGAGGTCAGTCTGCTAGGCCATTTGACCTCCTGTTTAATCCTTCTAACAGGCACAGACCCTTCCAACACTTTCACATGATCCTTTCATTCCAGGTACTTCCTGCAACACTTCGTCCTGATGATGACCCGTCTCTAATTAATTTAGCAGAGGGTCAAAACATCAAAAAAATTCTACTGTGGACTGTTTTTTCATTTGAATGTGGATCTCTGACATTTGTATTAGGAGTGCTTAGTATAACATCATACTATCCATATCAGTCACATGCATATATTTGTATATAACCCTATTTGTTCACTTACACCATGCCATTGCCTATAGGAGCACCTTGTTAAACCATTAGAACTACTGAGCATCCTACTATCTAAAAACAGGATTTGTATGTGATAAATGAAAAGCACTGAACACAAACAATCTTATTTGTGAGAAGGGTTCTGTACAACTATTGCTGTGGATGTCAAGGGCTACACTTCCCCCATAGGGACCACTTGTGCCTGTCCTCCTACATGCGGACGATGTGGGCCTGATTGCCAATACAGCAAGGAGTCTGTAGCACCATTTAGACATTTTTATTGTTTTTATGCCAAGTATGGACTTGTCAACCAATTATAAAAAATCAAATTCTATGGCCGTGGGTCCTAAGAACACTAAAGCACATAGGCTTTTAAATGGTGCCCAGAATAATAATAGGATGGAAAACTTCTCCTAGCTGGACATCCTACTAGATTCAGGACTCCGCATCTCCAGATTACGAGCAACACGGTCCACCTAAAGAGGGCTATATAAAGCCTAAAAGATTTCTTGCAGATTCTGCTGGATGTATTTAAAGCAAAGTGTACCCTGGCAGCAAGTTATGGGTACAAAATCTGGGGGTAAGTTTCTATTGACTCACTTCAGC
Source organism: Lissotriton vulgaris (assembly GCF_964263255.1). Lineage (NCBI taxonomy): Eukaryota > Metazoa > Chordata > Amphibia > Caudata > Salamandridae > Lissotriton > Lissotriton vulgaris. The sequence goes on along the minus strand of NC_141696.1, from coordinate 636,382,178 downwards.
TAGTAGAAAATACATTTATTGTTTTTTTTTTATGTAGTTGAAGGTACCTCCTCAGAGATTGTCCACAAAGAGATGGGAAAGGGCTATCATACTTTATATGCCTACGCCCTCTATTACTTTGGTTCTTAATATGGTTGATGGAGGAGCTTAAGTTTGATTGGTTAATTATTTTGTGACTGTCTGGGCCTGGATAATATTTGCTATGTTACATTAAGTACACTCTTGAGGACCTGGGGAGACCTGAGCTTTCTCTTGATGCGGGTCACATCATGAAAAAAGGTCTGTTTGGTTAAAAGAGGTCTTTTCTCTCAGAGTGGCAGCTAAGAGAACAGCCTCTGCTTTAACTAAACTGTTGATGCAGCAGTATATCATGGTGAAATAAATGAGTGGGAGGAAGCCCTACCTTCACCTGGAAATGTCTAATTACCACCGCAGACTTCTGACTTATTTTAGACAGGGAACAATTTTTACTAGCTGTTTGGGAATGTTGTTTGGCACAAAAAGTCAGAACTTCCGGAGTGTTTGTGTGATTATACCTCAGTTTGTGACACCATGCATATTGTTCTTATCTGCTCTAGATTTATTTTGCTCCGTCACGAGTTTATAATTTAATCCTTGAATTTTAGACAGGGGAGACCCGCATTTTTATATTTGCTGGATTTACTATTGCCTAAAGTACGAGTTACTTACCTTCAGTAATGATGTATCTGGTAGAGACAATTCTAGCCGCAGATTCCTTAATGTTGAATTATCCCAGGCGTGAGACTGGATCTGGAAAACTTCTTGCCACAGAATCCCTGCATGCCGGGGGTAAAGCATTACGTGACTCCGCCCTGACGCCGTCCGCGTCGTCAGCAAGGATACAGAAGTCCCACCCGGCGCGACTACGTCAGTTTTCTTCGGAGAACTTTTCCGCCCCACAATGCGGAGCCATCACAAACAAAACTGTGAGAATACTGGAAAACCCTGCTAAACAGAGGGGAAGAAACAAATGGTGAGGAACAGCACCATCCAGAATAGACCCAGGTACTAAGGCTCGTAGATCTGGAATGAAAGAACAGGGCACAGCTACTGAAAAGCAATCCTGCAACAAAACAGCCTCCCGGGAGCAGAAGCATGTGAATAATACACAGCAGACCACGAAGTCTGCAGCCACCATCCGGAACAGAAAGGGACACCAAGGTCAGAACAGAGATAAATGACCATTCAACCTTAGAGAATACCAGCAGGGAGAAAGTCTCTCGAAAGCCAAGGTCGAGACCAGCCAAGGTACCTCAACCCCAAGCACTGCCAAAGACAGAAGTGCAAGCAACAGAGGGAAGAAGAGCACAAGCTAACCCCACTCTGGGGACCAGGGTGCAGGCGCGCAGAAGTACCCATAAAAGTCAATCAATCAATCAAGGCATTTATAGAGCGCACTACTTACCCGGAGGGTCTCAAGGCGCTTGGGGGGGGGGGGGGGGGGGGCTGCTACTGCTCGAACAGCCAGGTCTTGAGTTTCTTCCTGAAGGAGAGGTGGTCTTGGCTCAGGCGAAGGTCGGGAGGGAGGGTGTTCCAGGTCTTGGCGGCCAGGTAGGAGAAGGACCTTCCTCCTGTTGTCTCTCTTCAGGTGCGGGGGACGGCGGCGAGGGCGTGGTTGGTCGATCGGAGGTGGCGTTTGGGAGCGTAGAAGTTGAGGCGGTTGTTGAGGTAGCTCGGGCCTTGGTCGTGTAGGGCTTTGTGTGCGTGGGTGAGGAGACGGAAGGTGATTCTCTTGTTGACGGGGAGCCAGTCAGGTCTCTCAGATGTCCGGAGATGTGGCTGCTCCGGGGGATGTCGAGGATGAGTCTGGCTGAGGCGTTCTGGATCCGCTGGAGTCTCTTCTGGAGCTTGGCGGTGGTTCCGGCGTAGAGGGCGTTGCCGTAGTCCAGTCGGCTGGTGACGAGGGCCTGGGTGACCGTCTTCCTGGTCTCGGTGGGGATGCACCGGAAGATCTTCCGTAGCCTGCGCAGGATGTTAAAACAGGACGCGGAGATGGCGTTGACTTGTCTGGTCATGGAGAGGGAGGAGTCCAGGGTGAAGCCCAGGTTGCGTGCGTGGTCTGTCGGTTTGGGTGCGGTGCCTAGGGCGGGGGGCCACCAGGAGTCGTCCCAGGCGGAGGGCGAGGAGCCCAGGATGAGGACTTCCGTCTTGTCTGAGTTCAGTTTCAGGCGGCTGGTCGTCATCCACTCGGCTACGTCTTTCATTCCTTCGTGCAGGTTGGTTCTGGCGGCGGCGGGGTCGTTGGTCAGGGAGAGGATCAGCTGGGTGTCGTCGGCGTAGGAGATGATGTTGAGGTTGTGTTCGCGTGCGATGGCCGCAAGGGGGCTCATGTAGACGTTGAAGAGGGTGGGGCTGAGCGAGGAGCCCTGAGGAACGCCGGAGATGACTTCCGTGGCTGCAGATCTGAACGGTGGTAGGCGGACTCTCTGTGTCCTTCCAGCGAGGAAGGAGATGATCCACTCCAGTGCCTTCTCCTGGATTCCGGTGTTGCTGAGGCGCTGCACAAGGGTCCGGTGGCAGACAGTGTCAAGAATGGAGCAACAACAAGGCAAGCATCCCCCTAAGGAGGGAGTAAGAAAAGGCACTCGCAAAGGACAACCACTCGGAGGTAGGCGAGTGCAGAAGACCAAGAAGGGCCCTCGCAGAACAGAGTGGAAGGGCGGATCATGAAGGAGTCTGCAGCTAGAATTGTCTCTACCAGATACATCGTTACCGAAGATAAGTAACTCGTACATCTGATAGAGACTACTAGCCGCAGATTCCTTAACATAGAATATAGATACCCTAGCCATACCCAAGGGGAAGGAGGGTCTGCGAGAGGACCTCCCCAGCTCAGGCGAAACCAAGACCTCGACAGGGGACAAATCACCGGGACAGGGATATAGCCCAGTCCTCCCCAACAGGGGATGAGCCACAGGGACAGGGGAAATAACCCCAGTCACACCCCCCCCCCCCAAAGCAGACTAGAACATCAGTGTCGTGGAGAACACCACCCAACAGGGGATGTGTCATAATGACAAGCGCCAGCCCAGCCCTCACCAAGCAGGAGAAAGAAGGGCAATAAGAAAGAAGGCCATCAGCCAGTGTAATAGAGGCCTCCATCAAAAGCCCCAGGTACAGGCAATATGAAAGGAGACCAAAAGCCAATGTACCAGGGACCTCCACTGAAAGCCCCAGGTACAGGCAACGCAGGGGAGTACCGAGTAAGAAGAGCATCCCAGAGACTCCAAGGAGAAGAGTAGAAACGAGGGCAAGAGCCCTTCACCGGGAACACACCCAGTAAAGAGGGCGGCCAAATCCATCACAGCTGGCCGTCAACAGGCCAGACAAAACAACGCCTCAGTAATAAGGCAGGTGGAAGAGAAAAACATAGCCCCACAAGGCTCCCAAAAAACAAGAAGCAGGGGCACCAGGACTCACTCCAAGAATAGGCGGGCGCAGCTGGACGCCGACAAGCTCCACTAAAGCACAAGTTACTACTTGTGTAACGATATATCTGTAAGAGACATTAGTTAGTGATAGATTCCTTACCTTAGAATTCCTTACCTTAGAACATCCCCAGGCGTCAGACTGGATCCGGAAAGTTTTGCGTAGCAGTACCCTTGCGCGTCGGTAGGCGTCGTCTGCGGCTCCGCGTCCGTCGTCGGCGGCGCCGTGATGACGTCGGAGTACTTAGACGCCGCCTCCGCGTGCTGACGTCAGTTCTTAGCCACAGCTTTTCCGCGCCAGAAGCGCAGAGCCATGACAAAAACCAACACTGGTGCCAAGAAACTAGGGCCCTGAAAGGGGGATGACCTTAACCCTAGATATCGGTTCGCAGAACGGGGAGGATGGGTGGGTCGGTAAGGAATCTATCACTAACTAATGTCTCTTACAGATATATCGTTACACAAGTAGTAACTTGTGCATCTGAAAGAGACACGTTAGTGATAGATTCCTTACCTTAGAATAGATACCCCACCAATACCATCCCCGTGGTGGTGGGTCTGCGAACCAATATTCACACCAGAAAGTCCTGGAGAACGGAACGGCCGAAGTAGTTATCCCTCCGGACTTGACTGTCCAGACAGTAGTGCCTCGCAAACGTGTGCAACGAGGCCCACGTAGCTGCCTGGCAAATGTCCTGCAAGGGCACACCTCGGCCCAAGGCAGTTGTAGTGGCCGTGGCTCGAGTGGAATGAGCCCGCAGCCCAACAGGTGGTTCCTTCTTAGCCAAGGAGTAACACGCCTGGATGCACATGATAATCCATCGAGAAATGGTCCTCTTGTGCACCGCTTTCCCTTTCTTAGCGCCCGCGTACCCAACAAAGAGTTTATCATCCACCCGGAACTGGTGTGTGCGATCCAGATAGAACGAGAGCACACGTTTTGGGTCCAGACGGTGGAGCCTCTCCTCCTCTCTCGAGGGGTGCGGAGGCGGAAAGAAGGTGGGCAATGTGATGGACTGCCCAATGTGGAAGGCCGTGACCACCTTAGGCAAGAAGGAGGGCCTAGTCCTCAAAACAACCTTGTCCGGATGGACTGAAAGGAAAGGAGGCTTACAAGAGAGAGCCTGGAGCTCACTCACTCTCCTGGCAGAGGTGATGGCTACCAGGAAGGCAGTCTTTAAAGAAAGAAGGCGAAGTGGACAGTTGTGAAGAGGCTCAAAGGGAGCGCACATCAGAAATGTCAGAACCATGTTCAAGTCCCACTGAGGCATCACGAATGGAACAGGAGGAAAAGTATGAGTGATGCCCTTCAGGAATCGATTTACGATAGGGGACTTGAACAAAGAGGGTTGGTCAGGCAGCCTCAGAAAGGCTGAAAGAGCCGAAAGATAGCCCTTGATAGTGCCCAGAGCAGAGCCCTGCTGGGCAAGAGAAAGAAGGAAGAGAAGAATCTCAGAGAGAGGGGCATTGAGAGGATCCACAGCCTTTGCTGTGCACCATGCCACAAATCCGTTCCACCTGCAGGCGTATACCGTCTTTGTGGAGGGACGCCTGGCTGCCAGAATGATGTTGCAAACTTCAGGAGGCAAGTCAAATGGCCTCAACTGTCGCCGCTCAATCTCCATGCATGGAGGTGGAGACTGGACAGGTTCGGGTGGAGGACCGTCCCCTGCTGCTGCGACAGAAGGTCCTCCTGAAGAGGCAGACGAACCGGGGGATCGACTGACATACTGAGTAGCTCGGGATACCAGTAACTTCGTGCCCAGTCCGGAGCCACAAGGATGACTTGTGCCCGGTCGCGCTTGATCTTCTTCAGCACTCTGGGCAGAAGAGGTGTAGGCGGAAAGGCGTACAACAGACCGCAGCTCCACTCGCGACGAAAAGCGTCTCCGAGCGAGTGCCGCCTTGGAAATTCCAACGCGCAGAACCGATGACATTGCGCGTTCTCTTCGGTGGCGAATAGATCTAACCAAGGCTCTCCCCATCGCAGAAAGAGGACTTGCGCCACGTCCGAGTTCAGACGCCATTCGTGATCCATCGAGCACCGACGGCTGAGTTCGTCCGCCCTGGCGTTAGGAGAACCTGCCAGGTGTTGAACCACCAGAGTCACGCCCTGATGTTCCAGCCATTGCCAGAGGCGCAGAGCCTCCTGGCATAGGGTCCACGACCCCACTCCGCCCTATTTGCTGCAGTACCACATGGCGGTGGTGTTGTCCGTGAACACCTGCACTGCACTCCCTCGGACAGACGGGAGGAATGCTTTCAGTGCCAGACGAATCGCCCGCAGCTCCAACAGATTGATATGGAGCCGGGACTCCGCCGGAGACCAGAGTCCTCTGATCTCCGCCTCTCCCAAGTGGCCTCCCCAGCCCTGGAGGGACGCGTCCGTCACAACTACGTGCTCCGGTTGGGGAAGGGAGAGGGATCTGCCGTTGACCCAATCGCGGTCCGTGAGCCACCACTGCAGCTGTCTCGCAGTGCCCTCCGAGATCAGGACATGGTCGGAAAGGTTGCCCCGGTGCTGGGCCCACTGAAACTTCAGGTCCCACTGCATAGCCCGCATCCGCCACCGTGCGTGATGCACCAGAAGGATGCAGGAGGCCATCAGCCCCAGAAGCCGCAGCGTCAACCTGACCGAAACCCGGGATAACGGCCTGAAGATCGGAATCAGGGCCTGTATATCCCGGACTCGCTGTTCGGGCGGGTAAACCCGAAACTGCGCCGAGTCGAGAACCGCTCCGATCAAAAGGAGCTTCTGAGAGGGGCACAGGTGTGACTTCGGCACATTGATGGAAAATCCCAGCCTGTGCAGGAGATCGGCCGTAGTCTGGAGGTGGTTGACGACTGCCTGGGGCGAGCCCGCCTTCAACAACCAGTCGTCTAGGTAGGGGAAGACTGAAACCCCTAACCTGCGCAGGTGAGCTGCGACCACCGCCATCACCTTCGTGAACACCCGTGGGGCGCTGGTAAGGCCGAAGGGGAGCACGGTAAACTGAAAGTGCTCGAGGCCTACCGTGAACCGCAGGTAACGCCGGTGGGCAGGCAGGACGGGGATGTGGAAATACGCATCTTGCAAGTCCAACGCTACCATCCAGTCTCCTGGGTCTAGGGCAGCCAAGACCTGAGCCAGTGTCAGCATTTTGAACTTCTCCTTCCGGAGGAAGCCGTTGACGTTCCTCAGGTCCAAGATAGGGCGTAGGCCCCCTTTGCCCTTCTTGGGTACCAGAAAGTAGTGGGAGTAGCAACCACATCCTACTTCTGGCCCAGGAACGCGCTCGATGGCCCCCTTGGCCAAGAGGGCCGAAACTTCCTCCTGCAGGGGCCGCAAGTGATCCCCTGATACGCGGTGGTGTTGCGGTGGCATGGCTTGAGGGTTCGTCTCGAAGGGGAGGTGTAGGAGAGTAGGGTCTGCAATCCTATGATCACCCAGATTTTTTGCTTTTGTTTCACTGGTTTACGACTTTCTCTGGCTGTGGGCCTGCCAATCAGACCCACAGCCTGGCTGTTCTCTCTCTAAATTACAACATGTACCCTAGGTGCATTTACCAATTGGTACTGGGCCACCTTATCAGATCCTGTAACTCAGGGCATAGGTGTACCCAGGGCCTACCAGGGGCTGAAGCATGTATTATGCCACCCCTGGCTGGCCTCCTAAATTTGACACAACTGGCTGCATGACAGCTGGGGCCAAGTCGTGTAATCACCCTTTGCTGTAGATATAGTATACCTATATCTAACCCTAAAAATGGACACACAGATTCCTATCAGTCACTCCTATGGCAGGCCTTGACAATCCTGAAGGCAAAGTGCTTGGGATCGTGTGAGATGGTGCTCTGGCATGAGCTGAGCCTGTCTGCAGCTTGCGGAACCAAGTCCTAATAGCTGTTCCAGGATAACGCATACCATATACTCTTAAGTGCATTATAATCCTCGCGGTTAAATGCTATCTTTGGTATTGCTTTATCAAAACATGTCGAGTAAGGTGTCATACGAATTGGAATACTAACCCCTCGCCAATTCTGGCGACGGGGTTAGCATTCCACCCTTCTAGAGGGACACGACATGTATGTAACTGTGAACCCCGGTTAAAGTTAAACGAAGCCTCAGCTCCACAAAATGGATGCTGCCACCACAGACACGAGTCTGACCCCTTGCAGCTGGGAGTCCTTCCAGCGAGGGGAGCCTGGACAAAGGGTTTCCTGTCGAGGGCGGTGCTAGCACCGTCCCAGACAGGGTTTTGTGTATCCTGGGTAGGCAGGGCTTTACAGGAAGGTGACTGCTGAGTGGCACCCCGGTGCTCACTACGCATAGGCCGGTCAGAACCAGTTCCAGGGGCACACCAGCCCCTGGCCTGGGGAAAGTCCGGCATGGGAGAGGGGTGTAACCACCCCCCTCCTAGTCCCACCCATAGGCAGGACCTAGTCACCCCCCTTTTTTTAGTATAAAGATGGGAGCGGGCCCCCTGTTCAAATTAGATCATCTTTGGAATCAAGACACGACTTTCTGCGAAAGGACATCAAGATTTCTTCTTCAAGATTCTCCCTTGTGGCTAAGGAGTAGTCACCCTGCATCCGCAGGCACCATCCTAAGAACACTGCAGTCTGCTGCAAGTCCTTCCTCCGGAATCCGACTGCCCAGCTCGACGAGACCCGGCTTCCCTGGCACCTCTGACCTCTACTCACCTCTACAGCAAAGCTGAGAACTGTGAGTGCGACGAGACCTCGAGGGACCGACGATCGCCAAGACTGCACGACTTCTTTGCAACAAGCCCACTGTGTGCTCCACTGGTGAGTGCTTTGGGGTCCGAGAAGCCCCAACCCTGAGCAGCTCCAGCACCGAAGATCAGCCCTCCAGTATCTCCACGATCTGCGTGGGGCCCTTCTGCTTTTGCGTGCTCACCGCGCTGTGTGGCTACTAGCCGGCTGGCTTGTGGCCTTCTGAACGACGCCCGACGACATCACTGCTGCTGGTCTGGTTGCTCCAGACTGGCCCTTGCTTCCTTCTTCAAGAGAGGCACCCCGGACCCTCCTGGTCCACTCCAGACGCCATTTTGAGTCCACCGCGTGGGCTTGAATTTGCCAAGGCTTTGTTGCCCAATCCTGGGTCCAGCGACGCCGACAGCTTCATCCATCGTGGGACAGCTCGCTCCTCCATCCTGGTCGCCGACAACGCCTCCTGGTCCGTGAGATCTGCGAGCACAGCGTCACCCACTCACCTAGTCGAGGTGACTACCATCCGGTGCCCTCCTGGTGCCACCTGACTACTGGCTAGTAGTCTCGAACTTGGTCCCCTCTGCTTTCAGGTGTCATCTTCCTTCGATCCAGGCTTGGATCCATCGAACTTTCTTCACTGGTCGCCTGCCAGCAACTTCTTTCTTCCAGGCTCCTGGTCCGTCTACGAGGATTCCCGACGTCTTTTGAGACCTATGCAGCTGCAGCCCCTGGGCTAGGTAACTTCGGCATTTCGGTGCCCCAGCATAGCCTCACTAGCCAAGGGTCAGGATCCACTTTCGTTTTCCTCCTACCAGGTCGGGTTCGCCCGAGAACACTAACTTTAACATTACTAGCTACCATAGACTTTGTCCCGCATCACGCGTGAGAGTGCACACTCTGCACCCGAGTCCCCTAGGCCTCCTAGAAGTAATCTGAAGATTCTATAGTCAAGTCCTAGCGATTCCTAAACCTATTAGTACTGTACTTACCTGCTAGTAATTTCGCATTCCACTTTCAGAGTATATGGTTTTCCGTGCCCCTCGGGCATTTGTATATACTGTGCTAACTTAAGTATTTTCGTTAGAGTTTTGTTTTGTGCTTAGTACCCTGTCCTCATAAAGAGTACAGGGCTGTTGTGATTTTAATAAATACACTGTTTATTTTCATAACACTTGTGTGGTGTCCTTTCACTTGGTATTCAAGGGGTATATGTGTGGTATAACAGCTGGCTTAACACGCCCTCTCGAGTCTTTAGCCTTAGACTGCTCGTATCCACGCTACTAGGATAGCTGGTCTATAAGGTTGACTTACAACCAATCATCAATAAGGGTTGCTGGACTGATACATAGTGTTCACTAGAATAGTGAGCACTGCATATCAGGCCACCTTCTCACATTGGTGAGCAGCGGTTGGGATTTGAGCTTGCTGTTGTTTTACCACACGTATCCTAAGAATATCTTGTTGAAAGATCACATAGGTACTGTTAGGTACATATAACTTAGCTTAGAATACTCTGAGTTCTACTGAACCAGCTGTTGCAGCTCCTCAAGGCTTAGCACACCTTGGCTGCAACTCTTAGCAAGGGATCAGTAGGCAAACACATAGTGTAGGTAGGTGCATCACTTACACCACACTAGAAACAGTATGTCAGACAAAGGAGGAAACTCTGAGTCTCCCCTTGTGTCAGTGGACCCTCCACAGGTCCTCCCTTCCAGATATACTGTTCTTAGCTTCCATGAGTTACGACAGGTGTGTACCTCTAGGAAGATAAAACAGGGGTCTAACCCCACAACTTCCTTTCTGATTGGTCTCTTAGAGACTTATGATGCCAGAAAAGCTGAGAAACTTCTTAGCTCTTCTAATCCAGATGGAAGCATGCCTCCCCTTGAGGGAACCAGAGGAGACCCTGACCTAATCCACCTCTTAGCTGAGACTGAAGAGGGGGAGGAGGATGAGGAGCCCTCTGGGAATGAGGCAGATAAGGGACAGGTAGAAGTCAGCAGACTAACCAGGTCCAACTTAAGCAGGCATGAGATTGGTACTGGGGGAACCCTGGGGCCACTCTCAGGTCAGCTTAACATTGGGAATGGACGAGCTAGATCTCTATCAAGAGGCTCTGGCAGATCTATTCAAACCAATGGCTATCAAAGCTCTTCTCACAGAGGGATGACTTCCCCTCAGAGAAGAGTGTATGAAGCTAAAGAAAGGGCAGTCAATCTGAGGATTGAAAGGGAAGAACTTGCCCTGGCCAAAGAAAGGCTTGCCTTTGCTAGAGAGCAACAGTTGAGTGGGGTAGTCCCCACTGGTGGCAGCATTATACCTAGCAATAGGGAAAGGAGTTTTGATACAACGCACCTGGGTAAGATAGTGCCCCCCTTTAAACAAGGGGATGACATCCACAAATGGATTACTGCTTTGGAGAGGGCCTGCACTGTGCAGGGTGTTCCCCAGAGTCAGTGGGCAGCTATCTTGTGGCTCTCCTTTGAAGGTAAAGGTAGAGACAAGCTCCTCACTACTAGAGTGGAGGATGCTAACAATTACCAAATCTTGAAAAGTACACTGATTGATGGGTTTGGCCTAACCACTGAGCAGTACAGGTTGCTGTTCAGGGATACCCAGAAAACTCAGTCAAGATTGGTCTGATTTTGTAGATTGTGCCACTAAGGCTTTGGAGGGCTGGTTGCTGGGCAGTAAGGTTACTTATTACACAGGATTGTATAATTTGATCATGAGAGAACAAATTTTAAACAATTGTCAGAACCAGTTGTTGCATCAGCATCTTGTTGACTCAGATCTGACCTCTCCCCAAGAATTGGGAAAGACGGCAGACAGATGGGTCAGAACAAGAGTTAAACAGAACCAGGGCCAGAATCAAGGTGGTCAGAAGAAAGCAGACCAGAAGGGTAAAGATTCTAAAGGGGAACAAAATGACCAGAAGTCTTCGACAGGTCCCCAACAACCCAAAGAGGGTGGGGGTCAGGCTCCCCAGAAAAAGAAAAACCAAGAAGGCCAATCTAAAAGGTGGTGCCAATACTGCAAAAGTAAAACTCACTGGTTTAGTGAGTGCACCAAGAAAGGAGGAGGGCAGACTCCTGCCACTGCAGCCCCTAAGACACCTGTGCCACCTAGTACAGTCAGCAGTGGTAGTGCACCTCCCAAGGGTTTAGTTGGGTTAACCCTGGGTTCTGAGGGGGGTGACAACTTAGTTGGCACACTCACTCAGGCTGTCCTTGTTTGTACAGGGGATGTGGATATGTCCCCTGATATAAGTCCCAATACTTTGGGCAAATACAGACAGACACCTTTCATAAATGGAAAAATGGCTCAGGCCTATAGGGACACTTGTGCCAGTGTCACCATGGTGACACCTAACTTTGTGGACCCTGGACAGATCATGCCAGGTACAGATTTCCTGGTGACCAATGCAAGCAATGTCACTACCAATCACAGTATGGCAATTGTAGCTTTCTCCTGGGGAGGGGTAACTGGCCAAAAGAAGGTTGTAGTTAGTTCAGACCTCCCAGTGGATTGTTTGTTGGGCAATGATTTGTAGTCATCACAATGGTCAGAAGTGGAGCAGAGGACTCACATGGAAATGTTAGGATTGCCAGCACATGTGTTTGCTGTGACTAGGTCACAGGCCAGAAAATGCCCCACTGAACAGGTGCTGGATCCTTGAACAATGGACCAGACACCTTCCAAGAAAAAGAGCAGTAGGGTTAAGGCTATGCCTTCCCCCTTGCCCCAGGTTGTGGATCAAGTCTCAGAGGAGGCTGACCTACAGGAATTGAGGGAAACTGAGCCTAGAGAGTTTGAACTTGATCAAGTTGAATTCTTGGGTTCAGGGGGACCCTCAAGGGAAGACCTGGGGAAGGACCAGTTAGACTGCCCTTCTCTTGAACCCCTCAGACAGCAGGCTGCTGCTGAGGCTGCTGGGAACGCCAAAGGTACCCACAAGGTATACTGGGAAGATGGACTCCTGTACACTGAGGCAAGAGACCCCAAGCCTGGCATGACCAGGAGGCTGGTTGTACCCTTGTCTCAGAGAGGTTTCCTCCTTACCTTGGCCCATGAGATTCCCGTAGCAGGTCACTTAGGCCAGACAAAGACTTGGGACAGGCTTGTCTCACACTTTCACTGGCCTCACATGAATGAGGATACAAAGGAGTTTTGTCGCTCCTGTGTCACTTGCCAAGCCAGTGGTAAGTCAGGTGTCACAACAAAGGCCCCCCTTATACCAATGCCTGTGGTGGGGGTGCCCTTTGAAAGAGTGGGGATTGACATTGTTGGTCCAATGGAACCCCAGACAGCATCAGGGCACAAGTTTATACTGGTGGTAGTGGATCATGCCACCAGGTATCCTGAAGCCATTCCACTTAGGACCACTACAGCACCTGTAGTGGCAAGGGCCCTAGTTGGAGTGTTCTCCAGAGTGGGCTTCCCTAAGGAGGTTGTCTCTGACAGAGGTGCAAACTTCATGTCAAGCTACTTAACTGCTATGTGGAAGGAATGTGGTGTCAACTACAAGTTCACTACACCCTATCATCCACAATGCAATGGGCTTGTTGAAAGGTTCAACAGGACCCTAAAAGGGATGATTCATGGACTACCTGAAAAGCTCAGGCGTAGATGGGATGTCCTGATTCCCTGCCTTCTGTTTGCTTACAGAGAGGTCCCACAAAAGGGGGTTGGCTACAGCCCTTTTGAACTTTTGTATGGGCATCCTGTGAGAGGCCCCCCGTGTTTGGTGAAGGAAGGATGGGAGAGACCTCTCAAAAAGCCTGCAACCAACATAGTGGACTATGTACTTGGTCTCCGCTCCAGGATGGCTGAGTATATGGAGAAGTCATCTGAAAACCTTAAGGCCAGTCAAGAACTTCAAAAAGCTTGGCATGACCAAAAGGCTGTCCTGACTGTTTACCAGCCTGGACAGAAGGTGTGGGTGTTGGAGCCAGTGGCCCCAGCAGCACTCAAAGACAAATGGTCTGGGCCCCACACAATTCTTGAGCAAAAGGGAGAGGTCACCTACCTGGTGGACCTTGGAACTCCCAGGAGTCCCCACAGGGTACTCCATGTCAACAGGCTCAAAGCATATGTCGACAGGAAGGACATGAGCTTGCTCATGGCCATTGATGAGGGACAGGAGGAAGAGAGTGACCCTCTCCCAGACCTGCTCACTCAGAATCCTGATGATGGGTCAGTAGATGGTGTTGTCTTTTGTGGCAGCCTCTCTGAACATCAACAGAAAGACTGTAAACAGGTTCTTCAGTCTTTCAGACATATGTTTTCTCTGACACCCAGTCAGACCAATTGGTGTACCCATGAGGTTGACACTGGTGACAGCCTGCCAGTTAAGAGTAAAATCTACAGGCAGCCTGATCATGTTAGAGACTGCATAAAAACTGAAGTGCAGAAAATGTTGGAGTTGGGAGTCATTGAACCCTCAGATAGCCCTTGGGCTAGTCCAGTAGTTCTAGTGCCAAAACCTCACACCCAGGGTGGTAAGAAAGAGATGAGGTTCTGCGTAGACTACAGGGGTCTCAATGCAGTCACTAAGACTGATGCCCACCCAATACCAAGGGCAGATGAGCTTATAGATAGATTGGCTTCTGCCAACTACTTAAGCACATTTGACCTGACAGCTGGGTATTGGCAGATCAGGTTAGCTGAGGATGCCAAGCCCAAGACAGCATTTTCAACCCCTGGTGGGCATTATCAATTTGTGGTAATGCCCTTTGGTCTGAAAAATGCACCTGCCACCTTTCAAAGGTTGGTGAATCATGTTCTCACTGGGCTGGATGACTTCTGTGCAGCATATCTAGATGATATTGCTGTCTTTAGCTCTACCTGGGAGGATCACCTGGTCCACCCGAGGAAAGTGTTAGAGGCTCTGCAAGCAGCAGGCCTCACTATCAAGGCCACTAAGTGCCAGATAGGGCAGACACAGGTTGTATACCTGGGCCACCTTGTAGGTGGAGGCCAGGTTCAGCCACTGGAGAGCAAAATACAGTCAATCAGGGACTGGGCTCCTCCAACCACCCAGACTCAGGTTCGAGCTTTCTTGGGCCTGACTGGTTACTACAGAAAGTTTGTCAGGAACTATGGATCAATTGTGACTCCATTAAATGAACTGACAAGTAAGAAAATGCCAAAAAAGGTTCAGTGGACAGCAGGCTGTCAAAAAGCATTCGATGACCTAAAGCAGGCCATGTGCACAGCACCTATCCTTAAGAGTCCAGACTACTCCAAACCATTCATTGTCCAAACAGATGCTTCTGAGTTGGGTGTGGGAGCTGTTCTATCTCAACTGAATTTTGATGGTCAAGACCAGCCCATTGCTTTTATAAGCAGAAGGCTGACCCCCAGAGAGAAGAATTGGTCAGCTATTGAGAGGGAGGCCTTTGCTGTGGTTTGGGCCCTGAAGAAGCTGAGGCCATACTTGTTTGGCACTCACTTCAAGATTCAGACCGACCATAAGCTCCTCTTGTGGCTAAATCAGATGAAGGGTGAAAACCCCAAACTGCTTAGGTGGTCCATTTCCCTACAGGGAATGGACTTTACAGTGGAACATAGACCTGGTACTGATCATGGCAATGCCGATGGGCTCTCCAGATATTTCCACTTAGAACAAGAAGACTCACCTGGTCAAGGTTAGCTTATTGTCCCAAAGTTGGGGGGGGGGGGGGGGGGGGGCATTCATGTAGGAGAGTAGGGTCTGCAATCCTATGATCACCCAGATTTTTTGCTTTTGTTTCACTGGTTTACGACTTTCTCTGGCTGTGGGCCTGCCAATCAGACCCACAGCCTGGCTGTTCTCTCTCTAAATTACAACGTGTACCCTAGGTGCATTTACCAATTGGTACTGGGCCACCTTATCAGACCCTGTAACTCAGGGCATAGGTGTACCCAGGGCCTACCAGGGGCGGAAGCATGTATTATGCCACCCCTGGCTGGCCTCCTAAATTTGACACAACTGGCTGCATGACAGCTGGGGCAAAGTTGTGTAATCACCCTTTGCTGTAGATATAGTATACCTATATCTAACCCTAAAATGGACACACAGATTCCTATCAGTCACTCCTATGGCAGGCCTTAACAATCCTGAAGGCAGAGTGCTTGGAATCGTGTGAGATGGTGCTCTGGCATGAGCTGAGCCTGTCTGCAGCTTGCGGAATCAAGTCCTAATAGCTGTTCCATGATATTGCATACCATATACTCTTAAGTGCATTATAATCCTCGCGGTTAAATGCTATCTTTGGTATTGCTTTATCAAAACATGTCGAGGAAGGTGTCATACGAATTGGAATACTAACCCCTCGCCAATTCTGGCGACGGGGTTAGCATTCCACCCTTCTAGAGGGACACGACATGTATGTAACTGTGAACCCCGGTTAAAGTTAAACGAAGCCTCAGCTCCACAAAATGGATGCTGTCACTGTAGGAGAGTAGGGTCTGCAATCCTATGATCACCCAGATTTTTCGCTTTTGTTTCACTGGTTTACGACTTTCTCTGGCTGTGGGCCTGCTAATCAGACCCACAGCCTGGCTGTTCTCTTTCTAAATTACGATATGTACCCTAGGTGCATTCACCAATTGGTACTGGGCCACCTTATCAGACCCTGTAACTCAGGGCATAGGTGTACCCAGGGCTGCAGCATGTATTATGCCACCCCTGGCTGGCCTCCTAAATTTGACACAACTGGCTACATGACAGCTGGGGCGAAGTTGTGTAATCACACTTTGCTTTAGATATAGTAGCCCTATATCTAACCATACAATGGACACTCGAGTTCCTATCAGTCACTCCTATGGCAGGCCTTGACAATCCTGAAGGCAGAGTGCATGGGCTCGTGTGAACTAGGCTCTGGCCCGAGCCGAGCCCGGTTGCAGCTTGCGGAATCAAGACCCAATGGCTGTTCCATGATAACGCGTACCACATCGGTAACTTCGGTGTCGCGTTATCAAGACATGTCGAGTAAGGTGTCATACGAATCGGGATGCTGCCCTCTCACCAACTCTGGCGACGAGGTTAGCATTCCGCCCTTCTAGAGGGACACGACATGTACATAACTGTGAACCCCGGTTAAAAGTTAACTAAAGCCTCAGCTCCACAAAATGGATGCTGCCACCACAGACACGAGTCTGACCTCCTGCTGCTGGGAGTCCTTCCAGCGAGGAGAGCTTGGACAAAGGGTTTCCTGTCGAGGGCGGTGTTCGCACCGTCCCAGACAGGGTTTGTGTATTCTGGGTAGGTAGGGCTTTTGCGAGAAGGTGACTGCGGAGTGGCACCCCGGTGCTCACTACGCATCTGCCGGTCAGAACCAGTTCCAGGGGCGCCAGCCCTGGCCTGGGGAAAGTCCGGCAGGGGAGAGGGGTGTAACTACCTCCCTTCCTGGTCCCACCCTTAGGGCAGGACCTAGTCATGTACCCACCCCTTTCTTTAGAATAAAGGCCGGAGCGGGGACCCTTCCAAATTAGATCATCTTTGAATCAAGAACTACTTTCTACGAAAGGACACTCAAGACTCTTCTCAAGATTTCTCCCTTGTGACTAAGGAGTAGTCACCCTGCATCAGCGGGCACCATCTAAGAACTCTGCGGTTTGCTGCAAGTCCTTCCTCAAGGATCCGACGGCCCAGCTCGACGAGAACCGGCTTCCCTGGCACCTCTGACCTCTACCCACGTCATCAGCTCAGCTGTGATCTGTGGGTGCGACGAGACCTCGAGGGACCGGCCATCATCAGAACCTGCACGCTCTTAACCAGCACGACCATCGAAGCGATTCCCTGGTGAGTGCTCTGGGGTCCGAGAAGCCCCGACCCTGAGCCGCTCCAGCACCGAAGTGCAGTCTCCCAGCATCTCCACGATCTGCGTGGGGCCCTTCTGCTCGCTGCTCAGCACGTTGTCTGGTCACTAGCCGCTGGCTTGTGCCCTTCCTTGACGACGACCGACAAACAACTCTGCTGGTCTGGTTGCTCCAGACTGGCCCTTGCTTCCATCTTTGCGAGAAGCACCCCGGACCCTCCTGGTCCACTCAAGACGCCATCTTAGGCCCACCACGTGGCCCTGAGATCTGCCAAGGCTTGTTGCCCCATCCTGGGCCCAGCGACGCCGACAGCATCATCCTTCGTGGGACAGCTCGCACCTCCGCCGTGGTCGCCGACAACGCCTCCTGGTCCGTGAGACTGCAGAGCCTAGCGTCGCCCACTCACCTGGTCGAGGTGACGGCCAACCGGTGCCATCTTGGTACCCTCTGACTACTGGCTAGTAGTACGAACTTGGTCCCCTCTGCTTTCAGGTATCAACAATCTCTGATCCAGGCTTGGATCTCTACGAACTATTCATCACTGGTCGCCGGCCAGCAACTCCTTTTCTTCCGGCTCCTGGCTCGTCAGCGAAGACCCCGACGCCTGTAAGACTTGTGCAGCCGCAGCCCTCGTGGCTAGGTAACTCGGCATTTCGGTGCCTGCATAGCCTCTTTACTCTAGGGTCCCGAGTCCCTCGCTTCCGACTTGCCTTATCGGGTCCGCCCGAGACCTTAAACTTTCCGTGTCCTCGGACACTTGTTTTAATTGTGCACTTGAAGTATTTTCCTAAGAGATTTGGTTTGTGCTTAGTACCCTGTCCTCATAAAGAGTCCAGGGCTGTTGTGAATATTAATAAATATCCTGTTTATTTTCATAACACTTGTGTGGTGTCCTTTCACTTGGTGTTCAAGGGGTATATGTGGTATAACAGCTGGCTTAACACGCCCTCTCGAGTCTTTAGCCTTAGACTGCTCGTATCCACGCTACTAGGATAGCTGTCTATAGGTTGACTTACAACCAAACACCATAAGGGTCGTTGGAACGATACATAGCGGTCGCTAGAATAGCGAACGTTGCACATCGGGCCAACTTCTCACAGTCACCACAGACACAAGTCTGACCCCCTGCAGCTGGGAGTCCTTCCAGCGAGGGGAGCCTGGACTAAGGGTTTCCTGTCAGGGGCGGTGCTAGCACCGTCCCAGACATGGTTTTGTGTATCCTGGGTAGGCAGGGCTTTACAGGAAGGTGACTGCTGAGTGGCACCCCGGTGCTCACTACGCATAGGCCAGTCAGAACCAGTTCCAGGGGCACACCAGCCCCTGGCCTGGGGAAGTCCGGCATGGGAGAGGGGTGTAACCACCCCCCTCCTAGTCCCACCCATAGGCAGGACCTAGTCACCGGGTCAGCCCCCTTTTTTTAGTATAAAGATGGGAGCGGGCCCCCTGTTCAAATTAGATCATCTTTGGAATCAAGACACGACTTTCTGCGAAAGGACATCAAGATTTCTTCTTCAAGATTCTCCCTTGTGGCTAAGGAGTAGTCACCCTGCATCCGCAGGCACCATCCTAAGAACACTGCGGTCTGCTGCAAGTCCTTCCTCCGGAATCCGACTGCCCAGCTCGACGAGACCCGGCTTCCCTGGCACCTCTGACCTCTACAGCAAAGCTGAGAACTGTGAGTGTGACGAGACCGAGGGACCGACGATCGCCAAGACTGCACGACTTCTTTGCAACAAGCCCACCGTGTGCTCCACTGGTGAGTGCTTTGGGGTCCGAGAAGCCCCAACCCTGAGCAGCTCCAGCACCGAAGATCAGCCCTCCAGTATCTCCACGATCTGCGTGGGGCCCTTCTGCTTTTGCGTGCTCACCGCGCTGTGTGGCTACTAGCCGGCTGGCTTGTGGCCTTCTGAACGAAGCCCGACGACATCACTGCTGCTGGTCTGGTTGCTCCAGACTGGCCTTTGCTTCCTTCTTCAAGAGAGGCACCCCGGACCCTCCTGGTCCACTCCAGACGCCATTTTGAGTCCACCGCGTGGGCTTGAATTTGCCAAGGCTTTGTTGCCCAATCCTGGGTCCAGCGACGCCGACAGCTTCATCCATCGTGGGACAGCTCGCTCCTCCATCCTGGTCGCCGACAACGCCTCCTGGTCCGTGAGATCTGCGAGCACAGCGTCACCCACTCACCTAGTCGAGGTGACTACCATCCGGTGCCCTCCTGGTGCCACCTGACTACTGGCTAGTAGTCTCGAACTTGGTCCCCTCTGCTTTCAGGTGTCATCTTCCTTCGATCCAGGCTTGGATCCATCGAACTTTCTTCACTGGTCGCCTGCCAGCAACTTCTTTCTTCCAGGCTCCTGGTCCGTCTACGAGGATTCCCGACGTCTTTTGAGACCTATGCAGCTGCAGCCCCTGGGCTAGGTAACTTCGGCATTTCGGTGCCCCAGCATAGCCTCACTATCCAAGGGTCAGGATCCACTTTCGTTTTCCTCCTACCAGGTCGGGTTCGCCCGAGAACACTAACTTTAACATTACTAGCTACCATAGACCTTGTCCCGCATCACGCGTGAGAGTGCACACTCTGCATCCGAGTCCCCTAGGCCTCCTAGAAGTAATCTGAAGATTCTATAGTCAAGTCCTAGCGATTCCTAAACCTATTAGTACTGTACTTACCTGCTAGTAATTTCGCATTCCACTTTCAGAGTATATGGTTTTCCGTGCCCCTCGGGCATTTGTATATACTGTGCTAACTAAAGTATTTTCGTAAGAGTTTTGTTTTGTGCTTAGTACCCTGTCCTCATAAAGAGTACAGGGCTGTTGTGATTTTAATAAATACACTGTTTATTTTCATAACACTTGTGTGGTGTCCTTTCACTTGGTATTCAAGGGGTATATGTGTGGTATAACAGCTGGCTTAACACGCCCTCTCGAGTCTTTAGCCTTAGACTGCTCGTATCCACGCTACTAGGATAGCTGGTCTATAAGGTTGACTTACAACCAATCATCAATAAGGGTTGCTGGACTGATACATAGTGTTCACTAGAATAGTGAGCACTGCATATCAGGCCACCTTCTCACAATGCCACCCCTGGGCAGCCTTCCAAAATGGCACCACAGGTCTATACTTGCAGCCTGGGTAAGGTGGTGTTAACCTCTTACTTAAATATACTATACCTATACATATAGACACATATTAACGTATAAGTCACTCCTATGGCAGGCTTTGACAATCCTGAAAGCAGAGTGCTTGGTTTTGTGTGAGAGGGTTTCCTAGCATAAGCTGAGCCCCTCTGCAGCTTTCGAAACCATCTCCTTATAGCTGTTCTATGATATTGCCATACCATATACTCTTAAGTGCATTATAATCCTCGCGGTTAATGCTAACTTTGGTTTGGCTTTATCGAAACATGTCGTTTTTGGTGTCAAACTCTTTGGAAAACTAACCCCCTGCCAGTTCTGGCGGCTGGGATAGAATTCCACCCTTCTAGAGGGAAAAGACATGCACACACTGGTATACCCAGTTAAAGTTAAACAGAGCCCCAGTGTTAGATTGTGGGGTCTCTTGTTGGCACAGGTAGGTACTTGTGACAAATAGGGAACCTCTCCTCTAGTCAGGGAAAGGGGATTACCAACCTAAAATAACCCTTGCTCACCCTCTAGGTTGCGTGGCGCGAGCAGTCAAGGCTTATTTCAGAGGCGTTGTAAGTTAAGCAGTTGTGACCGCAGACAGTAACCCAGTGACAACACTACAAATGGAAACCACACAGGTTTTATATAAAAAATAATTAGACTTTATATAGAGTTACCACAAGACCATAAACGACAAAAATACACACTATGATTACTTTAAGATGGTATATTAAGCTTAGTTCAGTTCTTAGATGCAACACTCTGCGTCAATGTACCTTAAGTTGAGTTGCGCTTCCACGACAAGCAATGTCCCAGCGATGGGAAATGCGGCAAAGTTCAGATACAAAGAAATAAAGACGTGAAGATCTTCCAGATGCGGAACGCTTCTCGGGGATGCGAGAAGCTCTCGGTTCGATGCGTGGACTGCAGCGGTGACACCCATACGATGCGACGGCAACAGCTCCAGCGGCGACGCTCTTCTCCCATGATACATGAAGCTTCAGCTCGATGCGACAACTACAGCGGCGACATCCAATATGCGGCGGCAGCAGCTCCAGCGGCGACGCTCTTCTCCCACGATGCGTGAAGCTTCGGCTCGATGCTACAACTACAGCGGCACATTCAAGATGCGACGGCAGCAACTCCGACGGCAGCGCGCTTCTCGGGGATGCGAGGTGCTCTTGATCGATGCGGTGCAGTACGACAGTTCCAGCTGCGACACCCTCCTTCTCTGGAGTTGCGACGGCAGGCACAGCGACAACGACACGCTCCGACCTCGTTGCGAGATTTTTCTCCTGATGCGGTGCAGTGCGACAGTTCCAGCTGCGACACCCTCCTTCTCCGGAGTTGCGACGGCAGGCACAGCGACAACGACACGCTCCGACCTCGTTGCGAGATTCTTCTCCTGATGCGGTGCAGTGAGACAGCTCCGACACCCTCCTTCAGAGTTGCGACGGCAGCAGCAGCGACAGCAACAGGCTTCCTCTTCATTGCGGCACGCTTCTCTCCGATACGGTGCAGTGCAACAGTTCCAGCGGCGGCACCCTCCTTTCTCCGGAGAAGCGACGGCAGGCACAACGACTGCGACACGCTTCTTCTCGTTGAGTCGCACTTCCAGCTCCTTGCGACACGCAGTTCCTCAGAAGGCCCAAAACAGCAGCAGGCACTTTCAAAAGAACTCTGGGGAGCTGGGGGGTGAAGTCTGTTGTCTGAGACTTCAGCAGGAGGCAAGCTCTCTTTCAAGCCCTTGGAGATCCTTCACAAGTGGAAGCAAAGTACACAAAGTTACTGTCTCCTTCCTTTGGCAGTAAGGCAACCACTGAGGGCCAATCCCCCAAGCAGCATTTCAGCTTGGGAATAGTCTCTCCTCAGTTTCTTCAGGTTCCTCTCCTCAGTAAAGGTTTCTTCTTGTAGTCCAAAAGTGATCTAATTTCATGGGAGCAGGGTCCCAATATTTATACCCAGAAATCCTCTGTTCTCTGAGGGAAGAGGGGCCTTTGCCCAGTCCAAACCAGTTCTGAAGCACTCTGTTTACCAGACTTCTCCTTTCCTTTCACAGTGCAGGGCATGCACATCAGCTGCTCCCCAGGGGGGTGGAGCCAGCATTTGTGGAGGGCAGGCACAGCCCTATTCAGAGTTCAGGTGCACTCGTCCCTCCCATCAAGATGTAGATCTCTCTATTCACCACTGGGTGACTCAGCCTGTCTCCTGGAATTCCCCAGCCCTGTCACTCACAGAAACCAGACATAGGAATACACAAACTAGCAGAGGCAGGTTTGAATGGTTAGACAAACAAATACCTACTTTCTAAAAGTGGCATTTGCAAACACAGAATATTAAAATAAACTTTACTGAAAGATGTATTTTATTATTCTGAGTTCAGGCATACTAAACTTGAATTTCTACCATATTCTCTGAGCCTGTTAGGATTATAAAATGTAACAATTCTAACAGCCCATTCTGGCCTATGGAGAACAGGTAGCCTTGCAATAGTGAAATCAAAAATGGCTGTAATTCCCTATTAGGGCATGCCACACACACACACCAGGGCTTGTCCTACCTTATACTTACAATGCACCCTGCCCTTGGGCCTACCATAGGGGTAACTGATATGAAGAAAAGGGAAAGTTTAGTGACTGGGAAGTGGGTGCTCTTGCCCAGTCAGCATGACAGTACCAGACTGCACGCAGGCTCTGCAATGGCAGACCTTAGACACATTTTACAAGGCTGCTTCTGTGGGTGGCACAACCAGTGCTGCAGGCCCACCAGCAGTATTTGGATGACATGCCCTGGCACACTCAGTGCACTAGACTAGGGTCTGACGAGTAAACCAAAGTAGCCAAACATGGAATTGTGAGAAGGTGGCCTGATATGCAGTGCTCACTATTCTAGTGAACACTATGTATCAGTCCAGCAACCCTTATTGATGATTGGTTGTAAGTCAACCTTATAGACCAGCTATCCTAGTAGCGTGGATACGAGCAGTCTAAGGCTAAAGACTCGAGAGGGCGTGTTAAGCCAGCTGTTTACCACACATATACCCCTTGAATACCAAGTGAAAGGACACCACACAAGTGTTATGAAAATAAACAGTTATTTATTTAAAGATCACAACAGCCCTGTACTCTTTATGAGGACAGGGTACTAAGCACAAACCAAAACTCTTACAAAAATACTTAAGTTAGCACAGTATATACAAATGCCCGAGGGGCACGGAAAACCATATACTCTGAAAGTGGAATGCGAAATTCCTAGCAGGTAAGTACAGTACTAATAGCTTTTGGAATCGCTAGGACTTGACTAGGGAATCGTTAGATTTCTTCTAGGGGGCCTAGGGGACTCGGGTGCAGTGTGTGCACTCTCACGCAAGATGCGGGACAAAAGTCTATGGTAGCTAGGAATTAGAAAGTTAGTGTTCTCGGGCGAACCCGACCTGGTAGGGAGAAAACGAAAGTAGATTCTGACCCTTGGATAGTGAGGCTATGCTGGGGCACCGAAATGCCGAAGTTACCTAGCCCAGGGGCTGCAGCTGCATAGGTCTGAAAAGACGTCGGGAATCCTCGTAGACGGACCAGGAGCCGGAAGAAAAGATGCTGGCCGGTGACCAGTGAAGAAAGTTCAGTTGGATCCAAGCCTGGATCTCGAAGATAGATGACACCTGAAAGCAGAGGGGACCAAGTTCGAGACTACTAGCCAGTAGTCAGTGGGCACCAGGAGGGCACCGGATGGTAGCCACCTCGACAAGGTGAGTGGGTGACGCTGTAGCTCGAAGATCTCGCGGCCCAGGAGGCGTTGTCGACGACCAGGATGGAGGATCGAGCTGTCCCACGAAGTTAGAAGCTGTCGGCGTCGCTGGACCCAGGATTGGGCAACAAAGCCTTGGCAAATTCAAGCCCACGTGGTGGACCTAAAATGGCGTCTGGAGTGGACCAGGAGGGTCCGGGGTGCCTCTCTTGAACAAGGAAGCAAGGGCCAGCCTGGAGCAACCAGACCAGCAGAAGAGATGTCGTCGGGCGTCGTTCAGAGGGCCACCAGCCAGCCGGCTAGTAGCCAAACAACGCGGTGCACAGCAAACAGCAGAAGGGCCCCACGCCGATCGTGGAGATGCAGGGGGGCTGACCTTGGGTGCTGGAGCTGCGCAGGGTCGGGGCTTCTCGGACCCCAAAGCACTCACCAGTGGAGGACACGGTGGGCTTGCAGTAAAGATGTCGTGCAGTCTTGGCGATCGTCGGTCCCTTGAGGTCTCGTCGCACTCACGGTTCTCAGCTTGGCTGTAGAGGTGAGTAGAGGTCAGAGGTGCCAGGGAAGCCGGGTCTCGTCGAGCTGGGTCGTCGGATTCGTGATGAAGGACTTGCAGCAGACCGCAGTGTTCTTTAGGATGGTGCCCGCTTGATGCAGGGTGACTACTCCTTAGCCACAAGGGAGAATCTTGAAGAAGAAATCGTGAAGTCCTTTCGAAGAAAGTGGTATCTTGATTCCAAAGATGATCTAATTTTAACAGGGGGCCCGCTCCTATCTTTATACTAAAAAAGGGGGCTGACCCGGTGACTAGGTCCTGCCTATGGGTGGGACTAGGTGGGGGGTGGTTACACCCCTCAGCCATGCCGGACTTCCCCAGGTCAGGGGCTGGTGTGCCCCTGGAACTGGTTCAGACCGGCCTATGCGTAGTGAGCACCGGGGTGCCACTCAGCAGTCACCTTCCTGTAAAGCCCTGCCTACCCAGGATACACAGAACCATGTCTGGGACGGTGCTAGCACCGCCCCTGACAGGAAACCCTTTGTCCAGGCTCCCCTCGCTGGAAGGACTCCCAGCTGCAGGGGGTCAGACTCGTGTCTGTGGTGGCAGCATCCATTTTGTGGAGCTGAGGCTTCAGTTAACTTTAACCGGGGTTCACAGTTACATACATGTCGTGTCCCTCTAGAAGGGTGGAATGCTAACCCCGTCGCCAGAATTGGCGAGGGGTTAGTATTCCAATTCGTATGACACCTTACTCGACATGTTTTGATAAAGCAATACCAGAGATAGCATTTAACCGCGAGGATTATAATGCACTTAAGAGTATATGGTATGCGATATCATGGAACAGCTATTAGGACTTGATTCCGCAAGCTGCAGACAGGCTCAGCTCATGCCAGAGCACCACCTCACACGATTCCAAGCACTCTGCCTTCAGGATTGTCAAGGCCTGCCATAGGAGTGACTGATAGGAATCTGTGTGTCCATTTTAGGGTTAGGTATAGGGATACTACACCTACAGCAAAGGGTGATTACACGACTTTGCCCCAGCTGTCATGCAGCCAGTTGTGTCAAATTTAGGAGGTCAGCCAGGGGTGGCATAATACATGCTGCAGCCCCTGGCAGCCCTGGGTACACCTATGCCCTGAGTTACAGGGTCTGATAAGGTGGCCCAGTACCAATTGGAAATGTACCTAGGGTACATGGAATCCATTTTAAAGAGAGAGCAGTAGGCCTGGGGTCCTGATTGGCAGGGTCCCAGGTCGACTATGTCCAAAACCAGCTAAAACACAGGGCAAAAAGTTGGGGGCAACCATAGTCAGGAGGTACCTTCCTACAGGAATCACTAATTCATACATCAATTTACAATAGGGAACACTTGCACTGTGGCACTGAAAAGCAGTGGCACAGTGCCCAACGCATCTAACACCAGCAAAAATACATGAGGCAACAGCAAAAATGGAAGGGAGACCCACCCCAATGGTGCTAGGTCTAACACCCAGCATCAAAAAATGGATGCTGCTGCCACAGATAAGAGTATGCCCTCCTGCTGCTGGACGAAACTCCGGCAGGGGAGCCCTGGACAATAGGTTTCCTGTCCAGGGAGGTGCTAGCACCTCCCCAGACAGGCTTTAGTGTATTGGGGCAGGGTGGGTTGCATTCAGTGAATGCTTTTCGGGCACACAAGGTGCTCCATGCATTTCCCAGTTCAAACCGGTTGCTGGGGCACTCTGCCCCAGCTCTGGCGTGAAACTGGACAAAGGGGAAGGGGTGTAACCACCCCCTCCCATAGGTGGGACCTTAGAGTTAGTCCAACCCCTAAACTTACTATAAGAATAGGAGCCTAGTCCCTAGGACTTTAGATTACCCTGGACGAAACTCTGCAACATATATCTTGGACCTTCGACATTCCATATCGACTGGAAGACGGAAGAAATCTCCCTTGTGATCAAGGAGTGACCACCCTTTTCAAACAGGCAACAAAAGCATCTTTGCCGATCTGCATTGTCGAGGCTCCTGCCGGATCCCAAAGTCTATGCGACACAGGACACGAACTTCCAGACATCTGACGCTGACCTGCGCTCCCAGCAAAGTTGAGACCAGTAGCGGACACTAAAGACGTGGGACCGGAACTCCTGGACATCCTGTATTTTTGCAACTGCACCTACTTCCCGAGGTATCCCAAAGTTGTGCATTGGGGTATTTGAAGCCCCTGCCCCGAGCTCCATTTACACTGAAGTACAGAGGCCAGCACTCCACGAGTGACCCGTAACTCCCCTTTCTTCACCGCAGCTCGAGGCTCCTTCGCGGTTCCTAGTCCGTTGGTTAGTGAGCCCTCAAGAAGGAAAATCCTTTGTTCTTTGAGCTTTCCTGGTTGCTCCAGACGTGCTCTGACTCCCCTCCAAAGGAGGAGTCCCTCAGACCTTGCTGGTCTGCAACGAAGCCAATCTTGTCATCCTGTGTGGGTTGCTGTTGCCAAGACTTGTTGGGTCCAATCCGGATTTCGACGCTGCAGCACTCTACATCCTTTGTGGAACAGCTCAAATCCAGCTCCTGGTCGTCGTTGACGCTTCCTGGTCCTCGTGGCTGAAGAGTCAAGCTTCACCTCTTTCACCTTAAAGCACCGGACATCAGCTGGCATCTTCTTCCCGCCATCCTGGTCACTGGCTAGTGACCCAGACTCTGTCCCCTCTGCTTTCAGGTTCTTCACATCTCCGATCCACCCTTGGATCCACCTGAACACTTTTCCTCTGGTCACCTGCAGCATTTCTTCACAGCTCTCCATTGGAATCGACAACGAAACCCGACACCAAAAGACACCTATGCACCCGGCTTCCCTGGGTGAGGTATCACAAGTACTCCGGTGCTCCCGTGGGTCTTGACTCTCGAAGTGATCTAGTCTAAAAGAGTTCCATCGCAGTTCACCTCTAGGTGCCCTTAATCTTGAAAATTGTAACTTGTTTGTTCTTTATGGAAAGTCAATGGTGATTCGCTGCTGTGTTTAGACACTGCACGCGTCCCCCGTGGGTCTCCTGCGTCCCTACCTTGGGTGGTTCCTGTTTGCACCAGCGGTTCTACAGGTCCAAGGCCTGCTTTCTAACCCTCACGTCGTTCTTATACCACTATTTTAGTATATGGTTTGTGAGGCCCCTAAGGCATAACTTATTCTGTGCAACTTATTGTATGCCAATTAAGTTCCTTGTATAGTACTTTTACCTCTGGTCTCATAAAGAGTCCAGAGGGGTTGTGTTTGGAATAAAAACATATATATAATACATATATATTTGATATATACCTTGTGTGGTGTGCTTTCATTTGACCATTCAAGAGATTATAACTGGTAAAACAACTTGCTTAACTCTCCTCTAAGTCTTAGCCTGAAGGCTGCTTGGATAGCTTTCTATAAGGTTGACTTTAAACCTACCATCATTAAGGGTCGTTTGGACTGGTGCGAGGTGCCCACTAGAATAGTGGACATCATAGCCAGGCCAACTTCTCACAATGACTTTCAACCTGCGTTCTCCGCAGTAGAACCAGAGGCTCTGGAATTCTCAGAGGCCTCATCTGCTAGTAGAATCCCCCTCAAATAGGAAGTAGACGGCTGATGGGCTAAGTCTAATGTCGCTGAGACTACAGCAGGAGGCAAGCTCAAATCAGGCCCTTGGGTCGTTGCTTCAGCAAGATGGATGAAAGTTTCAAAGTCCTTTCCCTCTAGTTACACGGACAGAGGTTAGTCTTGAGATCCAGAAGTAACACCCTTTGTAGGGGTTTTGCACAGATACTTATACCCCAAAAAGCCTTTGTTCTCAAAAGTCACAAAACTCCTGAACCCAGCCAGAACCAGTTTGGGGTCATCCTGGAGCCCTTTGTTTACAAGGCTGCATCCTGCCTTTCAGGAAGAGGGGGTCTGCCATCAGATGCACAGTGTGAGGTTGAGCCATCATTCACCTTGCCAGGCACAGCCCTGCTCAGATCAAATGGTCACCCCTCCCCATACTCCAACTGCAGATCTCTCTATTCAATCCAGGTCGGGCTCAGCCTGCCCTGTCCCTCCAAAACCAGACAGCCAATACACAACAGCAGAGCACACTGGAAGGCTTAGGCAAGAAAATACCTACTTTCTAAAAGTGGTATTTTCAAACACAAAATCTAAAAATAATCACTAAAAGATGCACTTTAATATTCTGAGCTCAGGCATACTAAGTTCGACTTTCCTAGCATGTTCCCTGGGTAAATTAGGATTGTAGAATGTAATAATCAAACTGCCCATCCTGGCCTAAGGGAACAGAAAGCCTTGCAATGGTGAAACACAAAATGGAGTGTAATTCCCTATCAGGACATGCTACACAGACCAAGGCATGTCCTACCTTTCACATACAATGCACTCTTTCATAGGGGTGACTTACATGATGCCAAGGGAAGGTTTAGGGTCTGGGAAGTGGGTTCACTTCACAGTCAGCACTGCATGTCTGGACTGCACACAGACTCTGCAATGGCAGGTCTGGGATACCCTTTACAAGCTGCTTCCGTGGGTGGCGCAATCAGCGCTGCAGGCCCACCAGCAGTATTCGGTCTACCAGCCCCGGGCACGCATGGTGCACTATACAAGGGACTAATGGGCAAAACAAATGAGCCAATTATGGGAATACCAATTCACACAATCAATTTACAATAGGGAGCATTTGCGCTGTGGCACTGAATGGCAGTGGTACAACGCCCAGAGCATCTAACACCAGCAAACACAGAGGAGACAAACGCGACCAATGGAAGGGAGACCTACGCCAATGGTGCCGTGTCCAACAAGGACCATTTTTCAAGCTCCTGAACGCTAGGAGAGGACTTTGTTTTTGCTTGCTGGTAGATTTTAAAGTGATCCTGCCAAAAGAGATTAAATACAGGATTTCCTGCCCGCGCCTATGTCCCAGGGTGGGCACCCCGGGACAGTCTATGAGCCAGTCCTGGGGGTTAGGGTCTCCTGGGTCATTAAGGGTTCAGGACAGAGTCCAGAGTCTAAGATGGCTGTCACCATTTTCTAGTCTAGGTGGTGGCAGCCAATCAGATCTGTCGGAATCCACTTCTCTGCGTCCCTAGACATAAGTTTTTGAGCATTAGTAGCTCAAAAACTACTTAATATATTTATACTAAACACAAAAAAAAACTTTCTGGGCCTAGATCTTGCTTTGTGCCAAATTTGGTGCAAATCCATTCAGTGGTTTAGGCCGTAGCTATGCCTAAGGTTCATAAAGGAAAATGAATGGGGAAAACAATTACCCCAATACTTTTCATGCACAAACTAGGGAAAAAATTGACACTTTTTGGAAGGTTTCCTGCAGACTCGTCAAACGGTGCTAATGTTATCATACATTAATATAAACTTTAAAGATAGATTTGCGTAACATACCAATTCGTTTATGATTGGTCACTAAGTCTAGGTGGTCCCGTTTAACAGTGGTATTTCGAGAACTCATTAAACTTCGACCATGTGGTATTCAAAAAAAATACAAACAAGCCGTTCAGTGCAGGGGCAGCATGCCCCTTCACGCTCTGGATTGTTCCTTTATGCATGAAATAAATTAGAAACCCCCTGGCTGTGCTGATAAATTTTCTCGTGCTCCTTTGGCCTCTTCGTCGGCCCCTCCTTTGCATCAAAGAGCGATCCCAGGTGGAAGAGATTTCTGAGGCTGACATCCGCTCTTCCCTAGTCAGCCCATCTGCAAGTCGTCAAGCATCTCGGCAATTAACTATCTTATTTACAGCTGTAATGAGGCAAAAGTCAAGGATTTAGCAAAGGATTGCTGATCTTCGACTGCATTCCCCGCGTTTGCTTCCAAAGGATTCTTTGTTTTGATTTTAAAAAAATGTGAAACATCTGCTGTTTGTCCAAATTAACTTAAAAATAATTACCTTTCATTTAGATATAAGGAATGCATTCGCTGCCACTTTCAACATTTTACTGTTCAGCCGGATGATTTGCCAATGGCCATAACGTGCGCCGTCGCACTGTAGAATTAGGGAGGGTGGCCGGGCTTGTATGCTGCTCCAAGGACGGAGCTGCATATTATGTCTGGCACGAGCTCTAGAGCGGAATGCGTCCTGGCGGGGGCTTCTAAGCCCCGGCGCACAGACCGCGCAGAAACGATAACGGCAAAGCACGGTTATCGTGCAGGAGGGGCGTGACTTTAAACAACATGGAACTTTACAGATACGTGGTTTGTTTATCCTCATACGGTTGAGGAGAACATATACAACGCCAAATTGCTAGCTTTAAATGTATTGTACCAGGGGGTTAAATAAGGGGTTTAGAATTCATTATTTTATAATAAAACAAAACCTAGGCAAACAAAAGGAGAGGTTGTGGCCTTGCGGCCAGAGATGCCGACTCTCGACCTGGGCAACCAGCTTCGAGCCTGGGCGTCGGTTCAACATCCTGTGATTCTGGGCAAATCACTTCACATCCCCGTGCCTACCAAGAAATTAATGTGTCCTTGTGTGACGTAACTGATGATGGTGTAATGCGCTCAAATACCTTCGGGACGAGTTCGCGCTATATAAACCTGCAAAAAAAAAACACACAAAAAAACGTGCAGCCGGGTAAGGCCCAATTCTGTAGATTGTTTCCTGTTTGTTCTGTAAAAACACTTAAAATCCCATACGAGAACAGCCCATTAGATCTATCTCGCCAGCATGGCATAGTAGTATGTATCCCTTACAACCGGGAAGTCAATGTGCGTGTGTGCTCACCCATCTCGCTAACGAGCTCCACTACATTTTAGTTACTAGATCCAGAAGTCTTTAGGCCAAGTGCCAATACCTATATGTTTTGTGCTAAGTGTTGCACCTCTTAATCCTGGAACAAGTGCCAATACCTATATATTTTGTGTTAAATGTTGCACGCGAGAGATGCAGGGACGCTCAGGCATATGAGCCCTTCGGAAGAACTATAAAAACCAGCAGCTAAATCTCATAGGCTGGGGTCCTTGCATGGGCAAACGCGACAAAGCTGACATGTTAAATGACATATGTTGTAAATGTGAAAAATAATCAATAGTGTATTATCAACTTTCACCAGATGTGCATGAAATGACACACCTCCTTCCGTATTAAACATCACTTGGTAAAGGCAATCGGGGTCAGTGAGCGGACTGTCCACATGTTCCTTGACTGTACTTCACGCACCGACTCAGCAAGGACGCCTTAAAGTGGTCGGAAACTGTCACACATGTCCAAGCAACACAAATTCACACAACATGTAGGTTGTTATGAAGAATTAATATTGGATTCATTTTCGAAGTTTTCAGCCAGTATGAAAACTGCTAGGGGTTTAAGAGTGCTAATATTAAATGATGAACGCGGACCAGTATAATGGACTGCAGCACAACAGATTCAGCCACTTTTTAATATAATGGAGGAATCTCCAGTAATTACTTAAGTACATTTATTGATTGGAATTTTTTTTAGAATAGTTGTGAAAATATGAACCTGTACGTGGGAATTTGATATGCGCCTTTAACTTCTCTATGTTTTGTCATGCACTCATCTTAAACGTTTATTATAAACTAAAACGTATGATAAAAATAAAAATGCACATATGAACCCTTAGCAATTCGTTTATTATTTCTTCAAGAATGTACACTACTTGACATGAACAGGTATATCAAACGGTATTTCTGATCTAGCTTCTAAAGGTTTTTTATTTTATTTACATTTTTAACTGAGAAACATATTACTCTTAGCCGGTGTCAATTTCTTTGGGCATAATTTGAATGGCTTCATCATACCTCGTATGCTCTTTCTCAGTTAAGACACAAACTAAAGGCCTTCTTTTCAGGAAACATAAGCTCAAAATATGCACCTTTTTAATAGTACCTCTATTAAACGAGATAACCTGCAGAAG
Organism: Lissotriton vulgaris; assembly: GCF_964263255.1. Taxonomy (NCBI): domain Eukaryota; kingdom Metazoa; phylum Chordata; class Amphibia; order Caudata; family Salamandridae; genus Lissotriton; species Lissotriton vulgaris. Next base: position 636,349,955 of record NC_141696.1, on the reverse strand, counting down.
CTATTTACCTACGCTAACATGCTTTCTGCGGGCTTCATACAAGCTTATTTTCCAAAAAACGGGTGCCCCACCATGTCAGGAGAACTATGGGGCATATTAGCAAGGGGAAATATCGCCGCATAAGCGGGACTTTTTCCCGCTAAAGCGGCAATATTTTTATCGCCCTATTAGCAAGCTGTCGCTAACAGCAGTTAGCGACAGCTTATAGGCGATAGCTTCAGGTTTGGGGCCTGCTTTGCATGTCAGCGATATTTATCGCTAATGATAAGCAAAGTGGGCGTACCCAACCTGTTAGCGACTGAAAGCAGTCGCTAACACAGCTATCGCCTATTAGCAAGGCAGGTTAAGCGATAAAAAAATTTGCGCTAAGCGCGAATTTTGCCAGAACCCAACGCCTGCTCAGACCATGACTTGACCTGTATATCCAATGGGAGGTGGATATTCAGGTTAAGTTCCCATTAGCGATAATGAACAAGTTACTTACCTTCGGTAACGATATATCTGTAAGAAACATTAGTTAGTGTTAGATTCCTTACCTTAGAATATCCCCAGGCGTCAGTCTGGATCCGGAAACTTTTGCGTAGCAGTACCCCTGCGCGTCGGTAGGCGTCGTCTGCAGGCGTCCCCTGCGGCTCCGCGTCAGTCGTCGGCGTCGTGCGCCGTGATGACGTCGCTGGAGTATATAGACGCCGCCTCCGCGCGCTGACGTCAGTTCCTTGTACACAGCTTTTCCGCGCCAGAAAACGCAGAGCCATGAGAGAACCGACACTGGTGCCATTCGAAACTAGGGCCCTGAAAGGGATGTCCTTAACCCTAGGTATCAGTTCGCAGAACGGGGAGGATGGGTGGGTTCTGTAAGGAATCTAACACTAACTAATGTTTCTTACAGATATATCGTTACCGAAGGTAAGTAACTTGTTCATCTGAAAGAAACACGTTAGTGTTAGATTCCTTACCTTAGAATAGATACCCCAGCAATACCAACCCCGGTGGTGGGTCTGCGAACCAATACATTCCTACACCAGAAAGTCCTGGAGGACAGAACGGCCAAAGAAGCCATCCCTCCGGACTTGACTGTCCAGGCAGTAGTGCCTCGCAAAGGTGTGCAGCGAGGCCCACGTAGCCGCCTGGCAAATGTCCTGCAAGGGGACTCCCCGGCCCAGGGCAGTAGTAGCCGCCGTGGCCCGAGTGGAATGGGCCCTGAGCCCAACAGGAGGCTCCTTCCGAGCCAAAGATTAGCACGCTTTGATGCACAGAACGACCCCCCGAGAGATGGTTCGTTTATACACCGCCCGTCCCTTCTTCGCACCCACGTAGCCAACAAACAGTTGGTCATCCACCCGGAACTGGCGTGTGCGATCCATATAAAATGAAAGCGCACGTTTTGGGTCCAGACGATGGAGCCGCTCTTCATCCTTTGAAGGATGCGGAGGCGGGAAGAAGGAAGGGAGGGTGATGGACTGCCCGATGTGAAAAGCAGAAACTACTTTGGGCAGGAAAGAAGGTCTAGTCCTAAGAACCACCTTGTCAGGATGAATGGACAGGAAAGGGGGTTGGACAGAAAGAGCCTGGAGCTCACTCACTCTCCTGGCAGAGGTGATGGCAACCAGGAAAGCCGTCTTTAAAGTCAGGAGACGGAGAGGACAAGAATGAAGGGGCTCAAAGGGAGCACACATCAAAAAGGTTAGAACCAGGTTCAAGTCCCACTGAGGCATCACAAACGGAACAGGTGGATACATGTGTGTGATGCCCTTCAAGAATCTCGTGACAATCGGGGACTTGAACAAAGAAGGCTGATCAGGAAGCCTTAGAAAGGCTGAAAGGCCCGAAAGGTAGCCCTTGATAGTGCCCAGAGCAGAGCCCTGCTGGGCAAGAGAGAGAAGAAACAGAAGAACCTCGGAAAGAGGGGCAGAAAGAGGAACCACAGCCTTTGCTGTGCACCATGCCACAAATCTGTTCCACCGACAGGTGTATACCGACTTCGTGGAGGGACGCCTGGCTGCCAGAATTACATCACAGACTTCAGGAGGCAAGTCAAATGGCCTCAACTGCCGCCGCTCAATCTCCAAGCATGGAGGTGGAGACTGGACAGGGTCGGGTGGAGGACCGTCCCCTGCTGCTGCGACAGAAGGTCCTCCTGAAGGGGCAGGCGGATCGGGGGACCGACTGACATGCTGAGTAGCTCGGGATACCAGTACCTTCGAGCCCAGTCCGGAGCCACAAGGATAACTTGGGCCCGGTCGCGCCTGATCTTCTTCAGCACTCTAGGCAGAAGTGGTATAGGCGGAAAGGCGTATAACAGACCGCAACTCGACTCGCGCCGAAAGGCCCAATGGCTGTTCCATGATAACGCGCACCATATCGGTAACTTCGGTGTCGCGTTATCAAGGCATGTCGAGTAAGGTGTCATACGAATCGGGGTGCTGCCCTCTCACCAATTCTGGCGATGAGGTTAGCATTCCACCCTTCTAGAGGGACACGACATGTACGTAACTGTGAACCCCGGTTAAAGTTAACTAAAAGCCTCAGCTCCACAAAATGGGTGCTGCCACCACAGACACGAGTCTGACCTCCTGCTGCTGGGAGTCCTTCCAGCGAGGAGAGCTTGGACAAAGGGTTTCCTGTCGAGGGCGGTGTTCGCACCGTCCCAGACAGGGTTTGTGTATTCTGGGTAGGTAGGGCGTTTGCGAGAAGGTGACTGCGGAGTGGCACCCCGGTGCTCACTACGCATCTGCCGGTTAGAACCAGTTCCAGGGGCGACAGCCCTGGCCTGGGGAAAGTCCGGCAGGGGAGAGGGGTGTAACTACCCCCCTTCCTGGTCCCACCCTTAGGGCAGGACCTAGTCATGTACCCACCCCTTTCTTTAGAATAAAGGCCGGAGCGGGGACCCTTCCAAATTAGATCATCTTTGAATCAAGAATACTTTCTACGAAAGGACTTCAAGACTCTTCTCAAGATTTCTCCCTTGTGACTAAGGAGTAGTCACCCTGCATCAGCGGGCACCATCTAAGAACTCTGCGGTTTGCTGCAAGTCCTTCCTCAAGGATCCGACGGCCCAGCTCGACGAGAACCGGCTTCCCTGGCACCTCTGACCTCTACCCACGTCATCAGCTCAGCTGTGATCTGTGGGTGCGACGAGACCTCGAGGGACCGGCCATCATCAGAACCTGCACGCTCTTAAACCAGCACGACCATCGAGGTAACTCTCTGGTGAGTGCTCTGGGGTCCGAGAAGCCCCGACCCTGAGCCGCTCTAGCACCGAAGTGCAGTCTCCCAGCATCTCCACGATCTGCGTGGAGCCCTTCTGCTCGCTGCTCAGCACGTTGTCTGGTCACTAGCCGCTGGCTTGTGCCCGTCCTCGACGACGACCGACAAACAACTCTGCTGGTCTGGTTGCTCCAGACTGGCCCTTGCTTCCATCTTTGCGAGAAGCACCCCGGACCCTCCTGGTCCACTCAAGACGCCATCTTAGGCCCACCACGTGGCCCTGAGATTTGCCAAGGCTTGTTGCCCCATCCTGGGCCCAGCGACGCCGACAGCATCATCCTTCGTGGGACAGCTCGCACCTCCGCCGTGGTCGCCGACAACGCCTCCTGGTCCGTGAGACTGCAGAGCCTAGCGTCGCCCACTCACCTGGTCGAGGTGACGGCCAACCGGTGCCCTCCTGGTACCCTCTGACTACTGGCTAGTAGTACGAACTTGGTCCCCTCTGCTTTCAGGTGTCAACGATCTCTGATCCAGGCTTGGATCTCTACAAACTATCCATCACTGGTCGCCGGCCAGCAACTCCTTTTCTTCCGGCTCCTGGCTCGTCAGCGAAGACCCCGACGCCTGTAAGACTTGTGCAGCCGCAGCCCTCGTGGCTAGGTAACTCGGCATTTCGGTGCCTGCATAGCCTCTTTACTCTAGGGTCCCGTGTCCCTCGCTTCCGACTTGCCTTATCGGGTCCGCCCGAGACCTTAAACTTTCCGTGTCCTCGGACACTTGTTTTAATTGTGCACTTGAAGTATTTTCCTAAAAGATTTGGTTTGTGCTTAGTACCCTGTCCTCATAAAGAGTACAGGGCTGTTGTGATTCTTAATAAATATACTGTTTATTTTCATAACACTTGTGTGGTGTCGTTTCACTGGGTGTTCAAGGGGTACATGTGTGGTAAACAGCTGGCTTAACGCGCCCTCTCGAGTCTTTAGCCTTAGACTGCTCGTATCCACGCTACTAGGATAGCTGGTCTCTAGGTTGACTTACAACCAAACACCATAAGGGTCGTTGGAACGATACATAGCGGTCGCTAGAATAGCGAACGTTGCATATCGGGCCAACTTCTCACAATATGCACCTATAAGTCACTCCTATGGCAGGCGTTTATCAATCCTGGAGGCAGAGTGCTTGGTTTTATGTGAGATGGTGCTCTAGCATGAGCTGAGCCTGTCTGCAGCTTTCGGAACCATGTCCTTATAGCTGTTCTATAATATAGCCATACCATATACTCTTAAGTGCATTATCATCCTCGTGGTTGAATGCTAACTTTGGTTTGGCTTTATCAAAACATGTTGTGTAAGGTGTAATACGCTTTGGAATACTACCCCCTCGCCAGTTTTGGCGACAAGGGTAGCATTCCACCCATTTAGAGGGAGAAGACATGTTGTTCCTAGTAAACCTGGTTAAAGTTAACCAGAGCCTCAGCATCACAAAATGGATGATACTGCCACAGACACAAGTCTGACCTCCTGCTGCTGGGAGTATTTCCAGTGAGGGAGGCTTGGACAATAGGTTTCCTGTCTTGGGACGTGCTAGCACCACCCCAGATAGGCCAGAGTGTATTGGGGCAGGGAGGGCTGAATGAAATGAGATACTTCCTGGGGCACACAAGGTGTCCCATGCATAGCCCGGTTCAAATCAGTTGCTGGGGCACTCCAGCCCCAGCTCTGGCGCGAAACTGGACAAAGGGAAAGGGGTGTAACCACCCCTTTCTCTGGTTCCACCCATAGGAGGGACCTAGCAGGTAAATCAGCCCCTCAGATTAGTATATAGGTAGGAGCTGAGTCAAGAGACTTTAGATTTATCGTGAACTGAAACTTGAAACGAAACTCTGGACCTTCGACATTCTACTTGACATAGAAGACTGAAGAATATCCCTTGTGGTCAAGGAGTGACCACCCTGTGCAAACAGGCACCATCCAGCGATCTGCGGTTTGCTTTATCGTTGCTCCCGCCGGAGCCCGATCACAGAGCCTGACAAGAACCAGACTTCCCCGAGCCCGATCCACAGCAAAGCTGAGACCCGTGGAGGGGACAAGAGACGTGGGACCGGCAATCTTGGAAAACCTGCACTTTGCTACCTGCGCAGCTCCCGAGGCTCCCTCGAAGCTGTGCATTTGGGATTGAGAAGCCCCAGCCCCGAGCACCTTCTACACCGACGCACAGTGCCTCCACACTCCACGAGTGCCGCTTGGGGCCTGTTAGTGTTTTTGTGCCCGACCCATCTTTCCGGTCACTTGCCCCTTGGCTAGTGGTCTCTGTGACGACGAACCTATGAATTTCCACCGCTGGCCTGGTTGCTCCAGGCTGTCCCTTGCTTCCCTGAAAAGGAGAAGCCCATCAGACCTTGCTGGTCTGATCGATTCCTGCGTGGGGTGCCTTTGCCAAGGCTTGTTGACTCCAATCGGGAAGCCGACACCGCCGACAGCAATATCCTTCATGGGACAGTCCGTGCGCAGCTCCTGGTCGTCGTCCACACCTCCTGGTCCACGTGGCTGCAGAGACAAGCTTCACGACATCACCTGATTGCTTCATGACATCACCTGGTTAATTCCTGGTCACTGGCTAGTGACCCAGACTCTGTCCCTTCTGCTTTCAGGAAATCTTCATCCTCGATCCGCCCTTGGATCCACCCGGACACTCCTCTCCTGGTCGCCTGCAGCATCTTTCTCCAAGGCTCCATAGGATTCAGCGACGAAACCCGACACACTGACACCTATGCACTCGCCTCCTGTGGGTGAAGTAACGTGAGTACTCCGGTGCTCCTGTGGGTATTGACTATCCTAGTGTCCCAGTTTTCAGTAGCTTTCTCCTAGTCCATCTGGAAGTGTCCTAAAAGAACTAGTTTCCATTTCTTTTGTTCCCATTCTAACTTCATGGTAACTCGCGTGTGTGTAAAGACACTGTACACGCCTCCCGTGGGTCTACTGCTTCCGATCCTTTGGTAGTACAGCGTAGCCCCAGCGATTCCCTTGGCCCTAGGCCTTTACATTGTCCGTGACGTGGTTCTTATACCACTATTTTAGTATATGGTTTAACGTGCCCCTAGGGCCCTACTGTATTTTGTGCAACTTATTGTATGATAATTAAGTATCTTGTTATGTGCTTGTGCCTCTGATCTCATAAAGAGCTCAGAGGGGTTGTTATCGTAATAAATACATATATATTTTATATATAACCTGTAAGGTGTCCTTTCATTTGGTATTCAAGGGGTTACACATGGTAAAACAGCTGGCTTTACACGCCCTCTGAAGTTTTAGCCTAAGACTGCTTTGTCCATGCTACCCCTAGGATAGCTGGTCTACAAGGTTGACTTTACAACCATCACCATAAGGGTTGTTTGGACTGATACAGGGTGCCCACTATAATAGTGGACATCACATATCAGGCCAACTTCTCACACTGAATACAGGAGCCCTTCATCCCAATACACTCTATGGGTTCCATTAGCATTCCCAGCAGCCTCAGCAGCAGCTTGCTGTCTGAGGGGTTCAAGAGAAGGGCAGTCTAACTGCGCCTGCCTCAAATCTGCCCTTGAAGGTCCCCTTGTCCCAAGAAACTCAACCTGATCAGGCTCAAGTTCTTCTAGGACAGTTCCTTCTTGGGTCTCACAATCAGCTTCCTTGGAAGGCTGATCCTCATACCAAGGCAAGGGGGAAGGCACTGCTTTAACCCTACTGATTCTCCTCTTGGTAGGCAACTGGTCCATTATTTCAGGATCCAGGGCCTGTTCAGTGTTGCACTTTTTGGCCTGTGACCTGGTCACAGCAAGGACATGTGCTGATATATCTAACATCTCTGCATGAGTCCTATACTCCACTTCAGACCAGACTGAACATTCTAGGTCATTGCCAAGCAAACATTCTACAGGGAGGTCTGAACTAACAACAACTCGAGGCCAGTTACCCCTCCCCAGGAGAAATTAACAATTGCCATACTATGGGTGGTAGTGACATTGCTTGCATTGGTCACTAGGTAATTGTCACCTAGTATGATCTGTCCAGGGTCCACAAAGTATGTAGGCCTGGGCCACTTTGTTATTAATTAAAGGAGTCTGTCTGTACTTGCCCAAGTTACAGGGGCTCACGGTAGAGGACATAGCCATGACCACATCACAGACAAGGACAGCTTGAGTTGGTATTTAGACTAGGCCAGAATCCACCTCAGTTCCCAGGGTTAACCCTACTAAACCCTTTGGTTGAAAACCACCACTATTAGCTGTACTAGGGAGAACAGTTGCCTTAGGGGCAATGGTGGCTGGAACTGCCTCCTTCTTGGTGCAATCACTGGACCAGTGAGTGCTAACCTTACAAAAGTTGCACCATGGCTTCTTTGGACCTTCGTTCTTTTGGGATTTCTTAACTTAACCCCCCCTCCTCCCCCCATTAGAAGCTTTTTGGGGACCTGGCGAAGACTTCTGGTCTTTTGCTTTCTCCCCACCCTTTTGGTCTTGCTTCTTATGATCACCACCTTGGTTCTGTACCTTCTGCTTCACCCTAGTTCTTAAAAATGTGTCTGCCTTCTTTCCCAATTCTTGGGGAGAGGTCAGATGAGAGTCAATCAGGTGCTGATGCAATAACTGGTTCTGACAATTATTAAGAATCTGTTCTCATAATCAAATTATACACTCCTGTATAGTCATTGACCTTACTGCCCAGTAACCAGCCCTCCAGAGCCTTAGTAGCACAATCTACAAAGTCAGTCCTGTCCGGAGTCTGTGTCTTTTGGGTGTCTCTGGACAGCAACCTATACTGCTCAGTGGTTAAGCTAAATCCATCTTTCAGAGCACTCTTCAAGACAGTGTAGTTGTTTGGATCCTCATCACTAACTGTGAGGAGCTTGTCTCCCCCTTTATCTGAAAAGGAGAGCCATAAGAATGCTGCCTACTGACTCTGGGGTACCTGCTGTACTCTGCAGGCCCTCTCCAAAGCAGTTATCCACTTGTGGATGTCATCACCACTCTTGTAGGGAGGGACAATCTTATTTAGGTTTTTATGGTCATGAGACCTTTCCCTATCTCTAGGAATATTGCTGCCACAACTTCTTGCCTCTTGATCCTAAGATTGACTTCCTTCATCCTAGCTTTGTGCTCTCTCCTCTGAGGGGAAGCCATCCTCCTCACAGCAGAGGCACTGGATCCTACTGGGGAATCAGAATGATCAGAACCACTGGACAGTGATCTGTTCCTTCTGTTTCCACGGTTAGACCTACTTGGAAGGTTAGAGGGGGGCCTACCATGGCACTCTCCACCTCCAGGTACTCCTGTGTTGCCCAGGTCAGGTTCATCTACTGCATCCTGGTCATCATCCCCATCAGAGACCAATGGATCTTCTCAAGTTGGATTTTCCTCTGTTGATTGATGGCCCCCCCTCTCCACTACCATGGTTACATTGGTCTGATGCATTCTCTACATCATGAGCCACTAAGAGATCTACCAGGTGGTTAAAGGTTGGACTCTGTCCTTGTCTCGACTTTCTGACTGCAAACAGGCTTCTAAGATCATTAAAAGTGAATGAGTCATACTTAGAAGGCACCCTCTGGGGGTCTTCTTGAAGAGGTCCCTTAGGGCCTGCTTCCAAGGACATTTTCTAGTGAGGTGTGGTGTGTGCACCTACCTACACTAAATGGTTTCCTACTAGAACCTCTCTAGGAGTTGTAGTCAGGGTGTGCTAAGCCCTTCCACCTACAACTGCTAAGTTCAGTAGAACTTAAAGTATTATAAGAACTTGATTTATATGTACCTACAGGGGAACTATCACAAAGCTCACCAGCAACAGGATTCACTTACTGCGAGGAGAGGACAGCGGTAACTTCTTTAATCTGTGCCCCAGACCGCCCGCCTCCCGCTGCCAGACCTCACCTTCATCATCGGGTCCGGCCGCCGAGTGGAGCGCGGTGCAGGTTGCAGCCCAAGGACTACAACTCCCAGGATCCCTGAAGACGCATCCCGCGTCAATCACGCGCCAGGCGGCGCATAAAGCTGCTGTTACCCCGGTCGAGGGGGGGAACTATCACAAAGCTCACCAGCAACAGGATTCACTTACTGCGAGGAGAGGACAGCGGTAACTTCTTTAATCTGTGCCCCAGACCGCCCGCCTCCCGCTGCCAGACCTCACCTTCATCATCGGGTCCGGCCGCCGAGTGGAGCGCGGTGCAGGTTGCAGCCCAAGGACTACAACTCCCAGGATCCCTGAAGACGCATCCCGCGTCAATCACGCGCCAGGCGGCGCATAAAGCTGCTGTTACCCCGGTCGAGGGGGGGAACTATCACAAAGCTCACCAGCAACAGGATTCACTTACTGCGAGGAGAGGACAGCGGTAACTTCTTTAATCTGTGCCCCAGACCGCCCGCCTCCCGCTGCCAGACCTCACCTTCATCATCGGGTCCGGCCGCCGAGTGGAGCGCGGTGCAGGTTGCAGCCCAAGGACTACAACTCCCAGGATCCCTGAAGACGCATCCCGCGTCAATCACGCGCCAGGCGGCGCATAAAGCTGCTGTTACCCCGGTCGAGGGGGGGAACTATCACAAAGCTCACCAGCAACAGGATTCACTTACTGCGAGGAGAGGACAGCGGTAACTTCTTTAATCTGTGCCCCAGACCGCCCGCCTCCCGCTGCCAGACCTCACCTTCATCATCGGGTCCGGCCGCCGAGTGGAGCGCGGTGCAGGTTGCAGCCCAAGGACTACAACTCCCAGGATCCCTGAAGACGCATCCCGCGTCAATCACGCGCCAGGCGGCGCATAAAGCTGCTGTTACCCCCGTCTCGCGGGACGCGAGCGGGACGCCGGGCGAAGCCCGGGCCAAGGGCGGGCCCGTTCTATCCCGTTCCAGACCGGGTAAGACTGGACTGGGCCTCCCCACTGACGTCTCCTCGCCCGATATATTGACTTCCCACTGTTGCATCAGTGTCATATCACGCTTACTCTTTCCTGACATTCTATTATTCTAATATATTGAATCCTCTTACTACTGCTTTACAAATATGTCACCAAGAAAGACCAGAAGTACTAAAACTTCCCATGCAGCCGAAATCATTGGACCAATTGACCACTTTATTGCACGGGCGAACGATGCGATTAACCAGGGAGCTCTTATCTTGGAAAGGCGGGTCTCTCAGGACCTGGCCGCAGCCAAACGTTCCTCATTGGGACTATTGGCGGCGGCTAGGACCCCTAAGCGTACATCCAATCAAAGAGCATCTCTGGATGCACATACAGTCCCTGGCATTGTGGACCTGTCTGTGTCCATAGATCTCTCGACTACCCAGATTTCTCAGCCACCATCTTCTCAAACCCGTCTATCACTTGAAAGAACCCCGATCCTTTTCTCTAATGCTACCGGGGAGGATTCTCACACCAGGGGGCTCCGGGAGGGTGCAATATCCAAAAAAAACCGGGGATCTAATGAGAATAAGACCACGTCCCAGATAGCTGCTCCCCCACCCCCCACAGATTTACAGATTTCTTTTACCACGCAGTTGCCTTCTTTAACCCACGTTACTAACCAACCAGTAATCAGTCAGCATGAGGCACAAGTTTACATTACAGATATCACCAACCCTTCGTTAAGTGTACCTAACACATTGTCAAATGATAATGGGAACAGAGGGTGCGCTATTTCTAGTCACGATCCTCAAATGCTGCACAGTATAGAAACATTAATCAAGTCTTACATGCAACCCATTATTTCGTCGTTGGAGAATCTAGAAACAGCCTTAGAAGTACTAACCAAAGAACTTAAATCCCGTAAGACTCCAATTTCTACTTCTTCGAAGGCCAAGACTTTAACTACCAAGCCCAAATTAAATTCCAACCCTAATTCTATTAGCATTGGGCCACCATCGCCTTCTCATGTTCCCAAACTTACCCCTGTTATACCTACAGTACAACAGAACCCCCCTACCTTGGTTCCCCAGCCAACAAACCCAACAGCAGCCGCAAAGAGTGGCCCAGCAATTCCATCGGCCTCAGACCCTCTGTTGGCCGCTGCTCCTATCCGTGCTACATCTCACGTACCAGATATACCCAAAACTCCAGCATCCAAGAACGCCGCTTATAACACCAAGCGGAAAGTTAGTTATTCCCATCATCTACCACCGGATGCCTCCCCGTTCGTTGTCATCATGACGGGGGTCCCAGAGTTGAACCCCAATACTGAGGAACCGGGGTGGTCTTTGAAAAACAAAGTGCTACATTGGTTGTCTGTTAACAGGCCCCCACCTCCCTATTCCAATAATAGACTGATTAGTGTTTGTAGGGTTCCGTGGGTTGGTAATGAACCTAAAACCACTTCTGGGGATTGCATTATTATCAACTTTGAAGACCCTCAAGCAGTTGAACATATTTGTTCCTGGGGGTCGCACCCTAGTCATGAGGGAATAAGAACAAATCGCTTATCATTTTTCTACCCTCCAGCTAAACGCTTCATGTCTGGCCCAGATTGGAACTGGACCCAGGTAGGAAATTGGAATAGGAGACCCAATTGGGCAGATTGGTCTGATCAGGGGGCTAGAGAAGCTGGCTCATCTTTTGGTTGGAGAGGAGTCCCCACGCATAACAGATATGACTGTCTGGAGATGGTGGATTGACCACCATCTGTTAATATCTGTCACAATGCGTACTCCTCTCCTCCCAGTGTATTGTCTTCTACATCAGCAGATCTGTCTATCCAACAAAGTTCCGTAGTTCACTCCCCTGTTATCTCTAAAGCAATTGCCATTCCCTCTCCTTCCTCCCCGCATCCAGATAGTCCAGTAGACAATTCTCCAATTCTTCCAACCACTACGTTATCTGTACTATTCTGGAACGTTGCAGGCCTCTCAACAAAGATTACCCTTAAACCCTGGTTGGACTTTGTTTATACTCATCAGATAGTCTGTTTCCAGGAAACTTGGGTATCTGAAGCATTGCATATACAGGGCTATAAAACTTTTCACTCCCCAGCAATTAATACCACCCATGGTAGACACAAGGGAGGTTTAGCTATGTATGTTTCAAATAATTTGCTTGCTAAGAATATTTCAGTCCTCCATTCCACTGTTAATTATCAGATTTTAATGGTTAATTTTATTAGGAGTACGTCATACTGTTTTATTAATTTCTATAATAATTTAACCCCTGCTGATTGTGCGAAAACTGTTTCCGATATTTCACATATCTTAAATGAGCAACGTTCTAAACACCCATCGCTCGTCCTTACAGTAATCTGGGGGGGGGATTTCAATGTCCCACTGTGTATCAACTATAAGAAAGGCATCTGTGGCCTATTGGACGAAGATGAATGCCCCCTGACACATTTCTCGCACTCTCAACCAGGTGAATCGATTAATGTCAGTCTTACCTTGTTGGAATTAACTTTTGCTAATGAACTTGTAGACCCCACTGTAGATTTTAAACCCACATTTCATGGTAGGGGTTTCTCAACTATCATAGATTTTATCTTATGTTCATATACCTTAAAGGGCAATGTATTAAAATTCAACACAGGCTCTGAGTTCTTTGGTGACCACTTTCCGAACAGCCTCACTCTCAGCATAGAAGCGGGCGAAGCCTCAGTAACCAGAAAGAGTTTACTGTCCCAGGACAGACTGGTTATGGATAGAACCAACGGTTTTTCAGTGAAATGGTCCAAAATAGACCCCATAATAACTTCTACAAAAATCATTTCAAAGGCACTCTCTCAGGTAAATATCTGTCTTGCGGATGAGTCTTCACCCACGCAAGTTATGCTTAGCTTTAAAGAGATTTTAAGCACTATACAGGCCGAATTATACCGTCACCATAAGCCAGGCAACCACTCTTTTCCTGGCTGGTTTAACACGGCCTGTCGCAAAGCCTTATCTGCCTTAAAAACAGCAACTCATAACCCTGTTAGAGACCAGAAGGAAATAGCTAAACTACGATTGCAGTACAAAATAGCCTTAAGGAATTGTAAAAAGGAGCATAAGAAGAACCTATGGGCTCAATTACACGCAAGCTGCCGTACTAAGGATAGCTCGCAGTTTTGGCTCGTAGTTAAATCTCCCTTTTTGGATAACGTAAACTCTCATCGGCACTTGGATGTGGCAGTGACCCCTGACGAGTGGGTATCCCACTTCTCAAAGATCTTTAGTGGTTCCCCCCCAGCCAGCACTATACAGGCTGCAATGGATACCGATCCTCTTGGAACACAGGTTTACCCAATCGATCTCCATTTCAGTCTAAGTGAGGTCACCCACGCCTTAACCATCTCCAAAACCGGTAAGGCACCTGGTCCCGACGGAGTGCCCCTTGACATCTTCGTTACCAACATAGAATTATGGTCCCCAATCGTCTATAAGCTGATGGTGGCAGCCTTAAATACTGGCCTACCAGACTCCTGGTCCTCCTCCATACTTCTTCCCATATTTAAAAAGGGCGACCGGAACAACCCAGCCTGCTACAGGCCCATCTCCCTCCTGGATTCCTTGGGGAAGGTCGCCGGACGCCTGATCCTGGAACGCCTTCAGGACTGGGCGTCTGAGAAAAACATCATGACGGACCTACAATACGGTTTCCGGGAGGGGCTGGGCACCGTGGAGCAGGCTCTAAATCTAACCCTTTTAATAGGCAAGTACGTAGGAGCAAAGGGGGGTAATTTGTACTTGGTCTACGTCGACCTTAGTGCGGCGTTTGACTGTGTAATTCACGCCAAACTATGGTCCATCTTAGAAGATCTGGGCGTGGACCCCCCACTTATTAAGTTTCTGCGCGAGCTTTACTCAGATGCCACTGCCTGCGTGAGGTATGGGATTGGAGGCGAACTCACACCCCTATTTTTAGTCACCCGAGGTGTTAGACAGGGTTGTGTTCTGGCTCCCTTTTTATTCAACTTGTACACCAATGGGCTGGAAACGGCCATGTTGGAAGGGAGCCAGGACCTACCATCCATCAGTCATCGCCCCATCCCAGCACTACTTTACGCAGACGACTCTGTAATTCTTGCAAGAACCTTAGTCCAGCTACAAATACAACTTGACAAATATTGTAACTTCATGCTTTCTTTAGGCCTGAAGGTAAATAAGAGCAAAACCTTCGTAATGTATACAGGAACCAAGATTAAGAATCCAAAACCTCTCTTTATTGAGCATACCAGGCTGGAACGAGCTAGAGAGTATCCGTACTTGGGGGTGTTGGTGGACGACCAACTGTCCTGGAAGAGAGGGCTGGCAAGTAGAAAGCTCCTCTTTCAAAGGGCAACTTCGGCGTTAGTTTCCTTCTCTAGGAAGCTGGGTAAACCCGCCCCGCCTGAATTGCTAAAAATCCACCAAGCAAAGTGCCAAAGCATAGCAATCTACGGCGCGGGAGTTTGGGGCTATGTATCCACAGATGAATTACAGAAGGTTCAAAACGGCCTCTTAAAATATCTTCTGGCTCTCCCAAGTAGTGCCTCAAATTACGCTTGCCACATTGAGCTTGGTGTGGATTACCTTTCCGATGTTATCAAATGCCAACCAATCCTCTTATGGCATCGCATATGGACGAAGCCACAATGCCACCTAACACGCTCCTTGATTCTCGATTGTTTAAACCTGGTTCGCTGGAAGAAGATTCCATGGCTCCTCTACATTTTTAACTTCTTTCACGACCTGAACTGCCCACAATACTTTACTGACCCCTCATCAATGGTAGACATTACTAGAAAATCCTTGAAAAATGTATGTCTTAACCAACTAAGGGATCTGCGCCTTTTGTCTGAAGTAACAAAGAAAACCAATGCGCATTTGTTGACGGTTCAAGTTTCCTTTAATATACAACCTTATCTCACTTTTTATTTGTCAAACTATGAAAAGTATTTATTGACCAGGTTTCGTTTTAATTTGCTTTTTCGCCTTCTCACCTTTCCAACTGTGTCTGATTGGTCTCACGAACTATCCAAATGCCCATGTGATCATGAGTCTACCCAATCAACCATTCATGTTATCTTGTTCTGTGGTTATTATAAAGAAACACGCAAGCGCTGGATTATCCCAATCCTGAGACAAATGGGGTTGAGGTCCTGTCGCCCAGCACTTCTGGCGTTACAGATGCTAGAAACCCAATATGTAGCCAAAAATGTTGCCTTGTTTTTAAAATCCTGCCTGTTGATTCGTAGCAAAATTAATTCTACCATTTAAACATTGTTGTCAATATGATCTACATTTTTATCTTTTTATTCTTACTTGTATTTTACCATGTAATAATGTTTTTACATATTGTACTGTATGATGCACTTTTTATGATTATTACAAGTTAATCGAATAAAAGTATTTGAACTGAACTGTACCTACAGGTACCTTAATGTGATCTTTCAGATGATATCTCAAGATTATATGTTAAAACAACAGCAAGCTCTTATCCCATCCCCTGCACACTAATGTGAGAAGTTAGCCTGGCATATGATGTCCACTATTCTAGTGGGCACCCTGCAACAGTCTAAACGACCCTTATTGATGGTGGTTGTAAAGTCAACCTTATAGACAAGCTATCTTAGTGGTAGCATGGACCAGCAGTCATAGGCTAAGACTTCAGAGAGCATGTGAAGCAAGCTGTTTTACCAATTATAATCCCTTGAATACCAAATGAAAGGACACCACACAAGGTATATATATAATATATATGTATTTATTTCTAACACAACCCCTCTGCACTCTTTATGAGGTCAGAGATCGAAGTAAATCAAGTTACTCAATTAGCATACGATAAGTTGCACAAATACAGTTATTCCCCAGGGGTCTCACAAACCATATACTAAGTAAGTGGTATAAGAACCACTACAGAAGTAGTGAATAGGCCTAGGGCATCGCTAGGGCTACACTAAACAACCCAAGGTTAGGAAGTAGGAGACCCATGGGAGTGCAGTGTCTAAACACAGTCGCGAGTTACCATTGACTTATAATGGAAAACGAAGAAGTCACAAAGTTACTGTTTAAGGACACTTCCAGATGAACTACGGTAAAACCCCTTTAGACTAGGACACATCGAGAGTCAAGACCCAAGGGAGCACCGGAATACTCTGGTTACCTCACCCAGGGAAGCCGGGTGCATAGGTGTCTTTTCGTGTCGGGTTTCGTCGCCGTTTTCTATGGAGATCTGCAGAGAAGTGCTGCAGGCAACCAGAGGAAAAGTGTCCGGGTGGATCGGTGAAGTGAAGAACCTGAAAGCAGAGGGGACAGAGTCTGGGTCACTAGCCAGTGACCAGGAAGAAACCAGGACGGAACCAGGCGATGTCTCGAACTCAGGTGACGAGGTGAAGCTGGTCTCTGCAGCCACGAGGACCAGGAGGCGTCGACGAAAACCAGGAGCTGGATTCGAGCTGTCCCACGAAGGATCTAGTTGACTGCGTGTCTGTATCCGGACTGGACCCAACAAGCCTTAGCAACAGCAATCCACGCAGGAAGTGAAGATTGGCTTCGAGTCAGACCAGCAAGGTCTGGGGAGCTTCTCCTTTGCAGGGAAGCTGGAGCAAGCCTGGAGCAACCAGGAAAGCAGTTTGGTTTAAAAGAAAGTCTTCGGAGGGCTAACTAGCCAGCGGGCTAGCAACCCGGAAAGACGCGACGAGCTGAAATGCAAGAGCAGGCCCCACGCGGCACTCGTGGAGTGTGGAGGGCTGAGCTTCGGTGCATATGGCGCTCGGGTCTGGGGCTTCTCATACCCCAATGCACAACTGGGAGGTTACCTCGGGAGTCGAGCAGTTAGCAAAATGCAGGATGTCCAGGGTGTCCGGTCCCACGTCTCTCGTGACCGCCACGGGACTCGGCTTTACTGTGGATGTGGGTCGGAGTCAGAGAAGTCTGGAAGTCCAGTTCCTGTGTCGGCGAGACTTTGGGTTCCGACAGGAGCGTCGAGAAAGCAGACCGGCAAGTTACTGGTGGTGCCTGTTTGCACAGGGTGGTCACTCCTTGACCACAAGGGAGATGTCTTCAGTCCTCTAGTCGAAATAGAACGTCGAAGGTCCAAGAGTTCTGTATCAAAGTTTTGTTCCAGGATAATCTAAAGTCCTGGGGACACAGCTCCCATCTTTATACTGATTTTAGGGGCTGGATTACCTGCTAGGTACCTCCTATGGGTGGACCTGGGAAGGGGGTGGTTACACCCCTTTCCCTTTGTCCAGTTTCGCGCCAGAGCGGGCTGGAGTGCCCCAGCAACTGATTTGAACCGGGCTATGCATGGAGCACCTTGTGTGCCCCAGTCAGTGTCTCAAACAGCATCTGCGGATGCAGCCCTCCCTATCCCAATACACATCTGCCTGTCTGGGGAGGTGGACAAGAAAATCTATTGTCCAGACCTCTCCTGCCGGAGTTTCGTCTACATGTCTTTACCCTCTAGAAGGGTGGAATGCTACCCCCGCCAGAATTGGGGGGGGGGGGGGGGGGGGTAGTATTCCAAAGTGTTTGACACCTTACACGACATGTTTTGATAAAGCCAAACCAAAGTTAGCATTAACCGCGAGGATTATAATGCAACAGAAGAGTATATGGTATGGCTATATCATAGAACAGCTATAAAGAGATGGTTCCCAAAGCTGCAGAGGGGCTCAGCTCATGCTAGGGCACCCTCTCACATAAAACCAAGCACTCTGCCTCCTGGATTGTCGAGGCCTACCATAGGAGTGACTTATAGGTGCAAATGCACAAGTTACTACTTGTGTAACGATATATCTGTAAGAGACATTAGTTAGTGATAGATTCCTTACCTTAGAATATCCCCAGGCGTCAGACTGGATCCGGAAACTTTTGCGTAGCAATACCCCTGCGCGCCGGTAGGCGTCGTCTGCGGCTCCGCGTCCGTCGTCGGCGTCGTGAGCGCCGGGATGACGTCGTCGGAGTACTTAGACGGCGCCCATGCGCGCTGACGTCAGTTCTGACACAGCTTTTCCGCGCCAGATACGCAGAGCCATGATAGAACTAACACTGGTGCCATGAAACTAGGGCCCTGAAAAGGGATGACCTTAACCCTAGATATCGGTTCGCAGAACGGGGAGGATGGGTGGGTCGGTAAGGAATCTATCACTAACTAATGTCTCTTACAGATATATCGTTACACAAGTAGTAACTTGTGCATCTGAAAGAGACACGTTAGTGATAGATTCCTTACCTTAGAATAGATACCCCAGCAATACCAACCCCGGTGGTGGGTCTGCGAACCAATATCACACCAGAAAGTCCTGGAGGACGGAACGGCCAAAGAAGCCATCCCTCCGGACTTGACTGTCCAGGCAGTAGTGTCTTGCGAACGTGTGCAGCGAGGCCCACGTAGCTGCCTGGCAAATGTCCTGCAGGGGGACACCGCGGCCCAGGGCAGTTGTTGTTGCCGTGGCCCGAGTGGAGTGAGCCCGCAATCCAGCCGGGGGCTCCTCCCTCACCATGGAGTAACATGCTTGGATACACAAGATGATCCACCTAGAGATGGTCCTCTTGTGCACAGCCTTACCCTTCTTCGCGCCCACGTAACCAACAAAGAGTTGGTCATCCACCCGGAATTGGCGTGTGCGATCTAGGTAGTAGGAGAGCGCACGTTTTGGATCCAGACGGTGGAGCCTCTCTTCCTCTTTCGAGGGATGCGGAGGCGGAAAGAAAGTGGGCAAGGTAATGGACTGCCCGATGTGGAAGGCCGTGACAACCTTGGGCAGAAAGGAAGGTCGTGTACGTACCACCACCTTGTCAGGATGAACAGACAGGAAAGGTGGAGAAGAAGAAAGAGCCTGGAGCTCACTCACCCTCCTGGCAGAGGTGATGGCAACCAGGAATGCAGTCTTCAGAGTAAGGAGACGAAGAAGGACAGTTATGAAGTGGCTCAAAGGGAGCACACATCAGATAAGTGAGAACAAGATTCAAGTCCCACTGGGGCATCTACTTACAATAGGGGACTTGAATAAAGAAGGCTGATCTGGTAGCCTCAAGAAGGCTGAAAGAGCAGAGAGGTACTCTTTAAGAGTGCCCAGAGCCCTGCTGGGCAAGGGAAAGAAGAAAGAGCAGCACTTCCGAAAGGGGGGCAGAGAGAGGATCCACAGCCTTTGCTGTGCACCATGCCACAAATCTGTTCCACCGGCAGGCGTATACCGACTTTGTGGAGGGACGCCTGGCTGCCAGAATGATATCACAGACTTCAGGAGGCAAGTCAATGGCCTCAACTGTCGCCGCTCAATCTCCAAGCTTGTAGGTGGAGACTGGACAGGTTCGGGTGCAGGACCGTCCCCTGCTGCTGCGACAGAAGGTCCTCCCGAAGAGGCAGACGAATCGGGGGATCGACTGACATGCTGAGTAGCTCGGGATACCATTATCTTCGTGCCCAGTCCGGAGCCACAAGGATAACCTGGGCCCGGTCGCGCCTGATCTTCTTCAGCACTCTGGGCAGAAGTGGTATAGGCGGAAAGGCGTACAACAGACCGCAGCTCCACTCGCGACGAAAAGCGTCTCCGAGCGAGTGCCGCCTTGGAAATTTCAACGCGCAGAACAGATGACATTGCGCGTTCTCTTCTGTGGCGAATAGATCTAACCAAGGCTCTCCCCACTGCTGAAAGAGACCTTGCGCCACGTCCGAGTTCAGATGCCATTCGTGATCCATCATGCACCGACGGCGGAGTTCGTCCGCCCTGGCATTCAGAGAGCCTGCCAGGTGTTGAACCACCAGGGTCACGCCCTGATGTTCCAGCCATTGCCATAGGCGCAGAGCCTCCTGGCAAAGGGTCCACAACCCCACCCCGCCCTGTTTGTTGCAGTACCACATGGCGGTGGTGTTGTCGGTGAGCACTACCCGTCCCCGGACAGAGGGGAGGAACGCTTTCAGTGCTAGACGAATCGCCCGAAGCTCCAGCAAGTTGATATGGAGCCGGGACTCCGCCGGAGACCAGAGGCCTCTGATCTCCGCCTCTCCCATGTGGCCCCCCCCAGCCCTGGAGGGACGCGTCCGTCACAACTACGTGCTCCGGGTGGGGTAGGGAGAGGGACCTGCCACTGACCCACTCGCGGACCGTGAGCCACCACTGCAGTTGTCTCGCAGTGCCCTCCGAGATCAGGACATGATCGGACAGGTTGCCCTGATGCTGGGCCCACTGAAACTTCAGGTTCCACTGCAGAGCCCGCATCCGCCACCTGGCGTGACGCACCAGAAGGATGCAGGAGGCCATCAGTCCCAGAAGCCGCAGCGTCAACCTGACCGAGACTCGGGATAACGGCTGGAAGATGGGAACCAGAGCCTGAATATCCCGAACCCGCTGCTCGGGTGGAAAAACCCGAAACTGCGCCGAGTCGAGAACCGCTCCGATGAAGAGGAGCTTTTGAGAGGGACACAGGTGTGACTTCGGCACATTGATTGAGAACCCCAGCAGGTGCAGGAGGTCGGCCGTAGTCTGGAGGTGGCTGACGACTGTCTGGGGGGAGCCCGCCTTCAACAACCAGTCGTCGAGGTAGGGGAAGACTGATACACCCTGCCTGCGCAGATGAGCTGCGACCACCGCCATCACCTTCGTGAACACCCGTGGGGCGCTGGTAAGGCCGAAGGGGAGCACGGTGAACTGAAAGTGCTCTTGGCCTACCGTGAACCGCAGGTAACGCCGGTGGGCCGGCAGGACGGGGATGTGGAAATAAGCGTCCTGCAAGTCCAACGCTACCATCCAGTCTCCTGGGTCCAGGGCAGTTAAGACCTGAGCCAAAGTGAGCATCTTGAACTTCTCCGTACGGAGGAAGCCGTTGACGTTCCGCAAGTCCAAGATAGGGCGTAGGCCCCCTTTGCCCTTCTTGGGCACCAGAAAGTAGTGGGAGTAACAACCACACCCTACGTCTGGCCCAGGAACGCGCTCGATGGCCCTCTTGGCCAAGAGGGCCGAGACCTCCTCTTGCAGAAGTTGCAAGTGATCCCCTGACACACGGTGGTATTGTGGTGGCATGGATGGAGGGGATGCCTCGAAGGGGAGGGAGTAGCCCCTTCGGACAATCTGCAGCACCCACCTGTCCGAAGTGACTGTATGCCAGTGGGAAAGGTGATGGCGAACCCTGCCCCCCACAGGCGTCACATGGGCCTGAAAACTCGGACTAGGAAGGTTTAGAGGCCGGTGCTGCTGAGGGAGGTGTGGACTGGCCTCGCCGTGTTCCCCGACCACCGCCACGGCGGTTCCCACGTCCGCCACCGCGCTGCTGGACATTTTGCGGCGTGTGGCTGGCGGTACGTGGTGGGGCGCCCCTTCCGTGGCCACGAAAGGAGCGAAAGGCACCCGATTGCTGGCGTGGGGCCGTAAGGCCCAAGGACTTGGCCGTAGCCCTGGAGTCCTTGAAACGTTCCAGCGCATGGTCTGCCTTGTCGCCGAAGAGGCGACGGCAATCAAACGGCATGTCCAGGAGAGTGGCCTGGACATCGGCCGAGAAGTTGGCGGACCTCAACCAAGCGTGGCGTCGAACCGCCACCGTCGTTGCCATCGCCCTGCCCAGTGAGTCCGTTGTATCCAGCCCACACCGGATAGAAAAGCGTGCTGCATCTCGGCCGTCCGCAAGGGCTTGGCTGAGTTTAGCCTGGACCTCCTCCGGGCATCTAGGCAGCACCTTCGCAACCGTGTCCCACAGGGTGTGGGTGTAGCGGCCCAAGAGACAGGCGGTGTTCACAGACCGCAGCCCTAGGCTTACAGACGAGAAAACCTTCTTCCCGAACTGTTCATATCTCTTGGATTCCCTGTCGGGCGGGGCCGACGGGAATGCGGTTTGGGAGTTTGAGGCCTGGATGACCATACTCTCGGGGGTGGGATGGGTGGACAAAAAGCATGGGTCGCCCGGTGCCGGGCGGTAGCGTCTGGCCACGTTCCTGTCCACAGGCGGGCCTGTGGCGGGCTTGGACCAAGTGCCCAGAAGAACGTCACACAAGGCCTCATTGAACGGCAGGAGGGGCTCCGCGGAGCCTGACTGCGGTTTGAGGACCTCAGTGAGGAGATTAGTCCTCACGGCCGCGACGGGGAGCTGAAGGTTTAAGGCCTTAGCTGTCTTCGTCAACACTACGCTGTAAGCAGAACCCGCCTCCGAAGCCACAGTCGGGGGCGATGTAAATCCAGTGTCTGGCGAGGTGTCAATACCACTGGCCTCCCCAAGCTCATATGTCCAGTCCTGCTGTGACTGGCAATCATGTGCCAGAGGGTCCTCGGACCCCTCCCAATGCTCCTCGTCACCTGTGTCCTCGAGACCAGGATTAACAGCCAGGGCCTCCTCGTGGAGATAAAATTCTCCAAAGGCCGACGGAATCGGCGCCCAGCGGCGCCCTCCCGACGCCTGAGCAGAACCGCAGGAGGCATTGGGGGCGGCAACCACATCGGCTACCGGGGACGACACCCGAAGGGACGGCGCCGACGCAGTTCATAAATTGTACTCCACCTTGTAACCCTCACTGTCTTTAGAAACACATTCTGTACATTGATTTACACACTTGCATGATTTATTCTCAATGTACAATGTGTATGTGGGATGTAAAGTGTTCTGTAAAGAAATAAAACAAAATAGTGGAATTTAAATTATTTGTGTAAATATTGGGACAGATCAACACACCTGACATTCTTGCAGTGCATGCATATCTCTTCTATACAGGAACTGAGCAAAGTCAAAACCATGCCTCCCCTAAGTACTTGTGAAGTACAAGCAAGCTGTGAGCCTTTGTTTCACCTTCATTGCGTTTGCATTTAGGTGTGATACTCCAGAGAGCTCTCAGCCAGAATACTCTAACAAAAGAAGGCCTGATGGTGCCTTAACTTCGGCCTTTGTTTTGTTTCAAGTTGGAATTCAAAAAAACAAAGCCCCCCACGCTGCTTGCCCATTCCTGCTCGGAACTAAAGCAGACGACATGCAGAGGGTGTTGAATGTGTCTTGTACCTGAAAATTACACCGGAACGAGTATGTTACTGTTAGACCTGTCAGCCTTAGGGTGGTCTTTCCTATTTTTTTCGCCTTGGCCTCATTTTTCCCACCTACTTTTTGTTGGTTTTAGGGCTCTGGGCACCTTCCCATTGCTTATCAGTGTTAGGTGCAGGTGCTCTCTTCCCCTAACATGGCTGCCACTGACCCCTGCTACTGCAGCGTGGTCTTTTTTGGCGCACTCTAGTAGCCAGGAGCTGGCTGGAACCCTTAAACAATGTAGCAATGCCAGCCTGCCCATAGCTAGAATGAGGGAAGCTCCTGGAACCTTCTGGAACAGGGAAGGTGACGCCAACTGCCACTGCCAACTGTCGCTATATAAGGAAAGGGAGGGAAACTTTCCAGTCAGTTGTTGAGGCGTCACTGACCTGGGGGGAACCTACGCAGGAGACTTAGGCGGTAAGGCCTAGTCAGGGACCTATGCCACTGGGAGTGACAGGGCTTAGGTGCTGCCTTCCAAGTAGAGTGAGGAACTCTGAACTAGCCCACCAATCTGGCCTGGCTGGAGGGGAGCCCAGGAACCATCTGAAGTGACCTGCTGAGGGAAAGCCTCCAACTCACACACCCCCCCTCCTCAAGAAACCAAGGATCTTCAACCAAAAAGGGCGCAGAAACCAACCAGCGCCAGGAAGAAACTCCCCTGCACTAATCAGGACTACTGGGGATCAGCCAGGTACTGTGCTGTGCCATCTCTGCCCCCTTTGCCTGCCCCTGTGGCTCCAGCGCTGTCCAGCCTTATTTCCTCACGGACCTGCATAGACTGCTGTCGCCCCCAAGGCCCTGCGTTACCAGCGCTGTTGCCAGAACTGCCTTGCTACACTCTTACGCGGTGCCTCTCAGCCCGCTGTACTGCCCAAAACTGTCTGACGAGAAGTGCCGGCTGAGTGTTCTCAAGTCCCCTGAACTGTTGTGGCCCTTGAGAAGCCCTGGCCCGTCCACTTGGTCGGAGCTCTGGGGAAGGCCGAGTCCCTGAAGGAAGCGCTGCGCCGCCAGAGACTACTGTCGAGCCCCCAAGCGCTGCCTCAAAGGAAGCGCCGCATACCTGCTTCTCTGTATCAGCCCGGGTCACCCCAGTGACGCCGCCAGCGCAACGGCCTGCCCTCAGAACGCCGTCCGTTTTCCTGCCACTGCCCGGCGCTAGGCTGTCCAGGCCCCACAGCTGACTGCATCACCCCGGTGGCCCACAGAGTCAGAGGAGGGCCGCATCGTACCAGAAGGCCGCGCTAGGCCCGGTAGGCCAACAAAGCCTGAGGCTGCGATCTCGACCCACGTGACGGGGGCGCCGCGCTCCTGCTGCCGCACGATTGGTTGGCCGGCCACACCCCCTCCCGTGAGGCTCCTGATTGGCCGACCCGGGAGAAGCCCCGGCCCGAAACTCATCGTGAGGAAGCCTGACTGCCCTCTCAGCCTGAGAACCACCGGAGGGCTCCAAGAGGAGTCGGCGCCCTCCCCCAGCCAATTGAGCCTACGCAAGGGGCCAGAGTGGCCGAACATAGAAAGGTACCCCCTGGGAAGGAGGGCGGATGGCCCGGAGGAGGCCCCGAGTTCGCCCTCCCCCCACGGAAGACTGTGATTGTGCCTCATTGACCCTAGTGGGCCTCTTAACGTACTGGGACTGGGCAGGTGCCCTGTGTTAATTGGAGAACCCGCGGGGAAGGCTCAGTGACTGCCCAGTTAAACGAGTAACTCCTTGCTAGAGGGAATGCTATTAGCTGATGTGCCCTGATCAGTTGAAGGGTTTAATTCTGTTCCTACAGTGAATAATCTGGTCTAATGTATTGTTTGCCTCCCTGAGGGAATGTGGAGTGACTCCTAGACAAAGGGGGCTACAGTTGGTTAATGGAAGGAAATGTTTTATATGTAATGAGATGTTTTACCCTCATTCAAGGCACTGCTTATTCCTACTAAAGGAGAATGTTCATCCCAGCCTAAAGAAACATTATTTGAATGTCTTAACAGGGCTTTACTTGCAGGTGCTAACCAAGAGCTAGGTTGTTACTTGGCCTACAGTTATTTAATAAGCAGTATTTAATATATAATATTTATTTATTTAAATATTTATAGCAGAGTACTGTCAAGTTGTGTTTTTCTAAAGAAAGTCATAAGTTACTTCTACTGTGATTTTAATGCCCATGATCTTGAATGCAGATAAAGCTTATTTATTTGAATCAAACCTACTGGTGTGGTCTCTCTCATTGCGAGCCCTTGTTGTCCTGGTGGATGTGTGTGCTGTGTAGTCACTTAACACCTAAGCTTTTGGGTGCCTTCCGGCTTCAGCTAAGCTACCCCCGGGGACCTGGCGAACCCAGATCCTACAGTTACCATGGGGGCCAACTTCTAGGCTGGGTAGACTGCTTGCACCCTGTAAAAATAGGGAGTAGATGCTGCTTACCTGTGTGTGCCCTCGACTTGGGCACTGCCCTCTGCACAGTTTTTATTTGCTTCTTTATTCACCAGATCATAGGGCATGCTCTCCCTCTGTGGCCCTGTAATTTTGCAGAAGAAACCATAAGTTCTGTGGGTGGAACAAATGGCTGGCAGAGGTTTTAGAGACAAAGTCTGATCATTATACATGAGAAATAGGTGGGTCCGGCAGGGGGTCAATGTAGTACTTGATTGTTTTGAACAGTGTAGCAAATGAATTCTGCCCATTTAGTCCAGCAGTATTTTTCAGTTTGATTATCTAGTTTTTGGACTTTTACTGTGAGTAAAATTCACAGTGTGTTAACAGGCGGTGTCCACCATTTAAGATAAGACCACGCTGTACAATTAGAGTAAGAGGTTCTGGTCTGGTTACATGTGAACAGGTAAGTACACACTTGTGCACACTGTGCAGGCTGCAGGTGTGAGACTATGGTTATATGCAGCAACAGTACCGGTGCATAGAGAGCCTGTCAAAGAAGGGACTCTTCAGGGTTGGAATTGACATGGGTTATATGCTTATACTGTGAGTGGGCACCCGTAGTGTTGGTCTGTAGTGCTTACGGAAGTTGGTGGTGTTTTCACTGTGTACACTTTATAGGCCAAATCTGCCCTCTGGAAGTAGTTTTGCTACACTTGGGTCTACAGGGTCTCAATCATGGGAAGAACATGCACCTGAGTTTGAAATTACCGTTCTCAATAACCCAAAAACACACCTTATGGCCCTTCAGGATTTGTCATATTTCTCTGTCATCTCATTATCTGATTCTAAATTTTTGTTTCCCCTACTGGGTCAAGTTAATTGCTTTGGTCCACAACAGTGGGATCAAAGGTCTCCACACACAAAAGGGGGTTTAATAATCCTGGGCCCAGTGCTTAGGAAAGAGAAGGTGTGGGGAAGAAATTGGCATCTGATAATTAGCTTGTCACACAGCACCTGGGCTTGGCCCAGGCACACCAAAACAAAGGAAGAAGCCCAACCCTCTGGAACACAGGAGGGACTCACCTTAAGATTTTGATGGTAAGGGATATGGCAGCTCTGTCAACTTGGGTGGAAGTTCCCAGGGGAACTCTTAACAGAGACAACTCTAAGTTACCATTTTGGATTGTTCCAGAATGCTGTGCTGATGGGTTGGGACAGGGGTGAAGGAAGGATGTGGCATCCTAGGAATATTGACAAGATGATGGACATGAGAGTGACACTCAGCTGGTAGGTGAAGCAACCTGATGGACTGCAAGGACGGACTATGACTGCAGCTGACCCCTACAACTAGGATGGCTCTCTCCAGGGTCAGCGGCTCTGGATCTCTCATGTCCCCTAGGTAACAGTTGAGAGAAAGGGCCTGCTCTGGGAAACAGTTTGTTTCCCCACCACTGCGTGACCCTCCTCCCCCGTGTGTGCGTGACAACCCCCCTGCGCGTGACCTCCCCGGTTGACGCTCGACCCTCCCCCACGCACCTCCCCCCCTCGCGTGAACCTCCCCGCACGACCCACCTGTGAGAAGTTGGCCTGATATATGATGTTCATTTGTTCTAGTGACCACCTTGTATCAGTCCAAACAACCCTTATGGTGATTGGTTGTAAGTCAACCTTATAGACTAGCTATCCTAGTGGTAGCGTGGACAAAGCAGTCTTAGGCTAAACTCTTTTGGCATGAGAAGCCAGCTGTATTACCATATGTAACCCCCTTGAACACCAAGTGAAAGGACACCACACAGGATATATTCAAAATATATATGTATTTATTACTACAAATAGTCCCCTGAACTCTTTATGAGCACAGAAGCAAACACGTTAAAACAATTTACTTGATAAGTATACAAAAGTGGCACAAATATGGAAAGGCCCAGGTGGCCCCTAAAACCATATACTAAAGAAGTGGTATAAGAACCACAAGTCGAAGAGAAGTAAGGCCTAGGGCCTTGGGAATCGCTGGGGCTATGCTGTACCAACGCAAGTTAAGAACTAGGAGGCCCACGGGATCTGGTTTGCAGTGCGCAAAGTTAGAAGCAGTTCACATTGAAATCAATGGATGCATAAAAATTAAAAAGGTGAAGATAGGAAGTCTTCCGGTCAGTCTAGAACGTAACCCTTTGGAATCTGGACACTAGGAGTGTTAAACTACTCGGGGGCACCGGAGTGCCAGCGTTACCTCACCCACAGGAAGCAGGTGCAGTGGAGCCAAAGTGTGTTGGGATTCTGCAGGAGTTCAGATGGAGCCTTGGAGTGTTGATCCTGCAGGCGACCTGATGTGAAGAGTTCCAGTGGATCCAAGGGTGGATCTGAAGAGGTGTAGACCTGAAAGCAGAGGGGACAATGTTCACAGTCACTAGCCAGTGACCGGCGTGGAACCAGGAAGGAACCAGGCGTTGTCGGGTGCCAACAGGTGATGTCGTGAAGCTCGTCTCTTCAGCAGCGTGGACTAGGCGACAATGACGACAACCAGGAGTCACTCACGAGCTGTCCCACGTAGGCTCTAGTTGATGGCGGTGTCGGCTTCTTGATCGGAGCAAACAGTAGTTGATTGCAGGATGGTGCCTGTGTTCACAGGGTGGCCACTCCTTGGCCACAAGGGAGATTCTTCAGTCTTCTAAGCAGCAGAACGTCAAAGGTCCAGAGTTTCTTCTTATGTAGTCGAATTTCAGGGTAATCTGCCGTCTTGGGACTCGGCTCCTACTTTTAAACCAATTCTAGGGGCTGGACTACCTACTAGGTCCCTCCTATGGGTGGGACCAGGAAGGGGGGTGGTTACACCCCCTTTCCTTTGTCCAGTTTCGCGCTGGGGCTGGAGTGCTCCAGCACCGGTTTGAACTGGCCTATGCACGGGGACACCTTGTGTGCCCCGGGCATGTCTGATTCTATTCAGCCCTACCTAACCAGATACACAAAATCCTGTCTGGGGTGGTGCTAGCACCTCCCAAGGTAGGAAACCCTTTGTCCAAGCCTCCCTCGCTGGAAGGACTCCCAGCAGCAGGAGGTCAGACTTGTGTCTGTGGTGGCAGCATCCATTTTGCGATGCTGAGGCTCTGTTTAACTTTAACTGGGGTTCAGGTTCTGTACATGTCGTGTCCCTCTAGAAGGGTGAAATGCTACCCCCCGTCACCAGAATTGGCGAGGGGGTAGTATTCCAATTCGTATGACACCTTACTCGACATGTTTTGATAATTTCAAACCAGAGTTAGCATTTAACCGCGAGGTTCATAATGCACTTAAGAGTATATGGTATGACGCTATCAGGAAACAGCTAAAGGACATGGTCCTGAAAGCTGCAGACAGGCTCAGCTCATGCTAGAGCACCATCTCACACATAACCAAGCACTCTGCCTCCAGGATCGATAAGGACTGCCATAGGAG
The DNA here is from genome assembly GCF_964263255.1 of Lissotriton vulgaris. Classification (NCBI taxonomy): domain Eukaryota; kingdom Metazoa; phylum Chordata; class Amphibia; order Caudata; family Salamandridae; genus Lissotriton; species Lissotriton vulgaris. The sequence continues at coordinate 636,321,037 of NC_141696.1, read as the reverse complement.
TGACTTATAGGTTACTGTGTGTCCTTGTATGTGTTAGATATAGAGATATTATACCTAAAGCAAAGGGTGATTACACCACCTTGCCCCAGCTGAGTGATCAGCCAGTTGTGTCAAATAGTAAGGCCAGGCCAGGGGTGGCACAATACGTGCTGCAGCCCCTGGTAGGCCTTGGATGCACCTATGCCCTGGGTACCTAGGGTACACTGTACAGGGGCTCACCAGGTAATCCATGTTCCAATTGGTAAGGCACCTAAAGTGCCTTGGCATAAATTTAGAGAGAGAACAGCAGGCTGTGGGTCTGACTGGCAGGCCCACAGCCACATTAAGTCGAAAACCAGTGAAGCAAAAAGCAAAAATCTGGGGTGACCATAGGATAGCAGACCCTACTCTCCTACACACCCACCCTCGGGACCACCCCCGCGCCTCCTCGACCACCCCGCCACCTCTCTGACCCGCCCTCCTCACAATCATTAGTGAAGTAGTGTGGCTCACTGGTTAGAGGCGGCAGACCCGAGAGCAGAGGACGGCCCGGGACCAGGGTTCGATTCCCGGCGCGGCAGGTTTCTGGACCAGGGTCAGCGGACTCGATAATTCTCTCGCCTCGGTGCCCACTCTGATCAGCGATCACACTCGGCAACTCTGGGCATTAGCTTGCCTCATCTTCACTAACGGCCCCACCAGACCGCCGGGGATGCCTGGTCTCACCCTGGAGATACCCATTAAGGGACCATCTCTCAGGGAAGATAGGAAGGGTTTCGCAGCGGTCGAAGCGCCTTGGGACCCTATGGGCAAGTAGTGCGCTATATAAATGCCAATACATACATACAATTAGTATTCAGATATTGCTCAAAAAGAATACCACTAGTCTTCAAACAGTGCTAACAATCAATGAGACTAGCCTTCATTTTGCTCTTGAAATAGCACAAGAGCTGCAAATAAACCCTAACAGAATACTACTACGCTTCAAATACTATTCTTCTATAGTACTACTAGTCTTCTTTTAGCAATCAATTGAAGTGTTCATAATGTATTTGAAGCGTAGTTGAGAAGAACTAGTATTCCCTCATTTGCATACTTCGGCTTGTGGGCATACTACATAGTCTTCATGCATACTATATAAATACTATATTTTAATGGTAAGTGAATAGTAAACAAATACCGCTGTAACCACTGGAATCACACGATGTGAAGATCTTTAATTTTGGTGAGGGACATGTACTAAAAAGGGAGGACTTGGCTTTGCCATTACTTTAAATGGTAAAGTTGGGTTAGCAGTTTAAGACTGGTACCGGTTTCAGGGTGTCATCCCTCATCAGCCGAAACTGGTCACAGGATGCTTGCTTCCAGTCCACGGAGGACTGTTCCCATGGTCAACAGGGTCAAGACTGATTTGCATATGGCTAGGTCCAACCTGGGGTGGTGTGGTGAGCAAAAAAGAATGGATTAAACCCACATCTGTGACTGGGGGTGAATGTTTATTAGTTCACCATTCCGTCCATTTGTTGTTTATGCTGTTGCCCTAAGAGAAAGGTATGCCAGGCATGGGTCCCATGCTCACTGTGCCACTAGATTCAAGTTAGGCTGGCTGATGAGGGATGATACCTCGAAACCCATCCCAGGATGCTTGTTTCCAGTCCCGGGAGGACCTGGCCTAGCAGTTCGGGCTGAACTGTTCCCATGGGAAGCAGGGTCAAGGCTCATTTGGATATGGCTTGGTCCAAACTGGTGTGGCGTGGTGAGCAAAAAAGAATGGATTAAACCCAGATCTGTAACGAATGTTCGATTTGTTCAGCATTCCATCCATTTGTTGTTTTAGGTAATGGTTGTCAGTCAAAAACAACAGGGTCATAGTAGTTAAAGTCTAGAAAGTGAGTTTAAGTACTAAAGGTCAGATTACCTTACCTACTGTTAATCCGGATTGCAACATTTCTCCCCAACACCCTTTTGGTTCCATCACGCCTGTGTATTCGGTCTTCGACCACTGTGATATTGCTTTGATATTTCAAACAAACTACTTTTGAGTGAGACACTTACGCCCTTGTGGCAAAATTTATTTATTTATTTATTTAGCGACTTGTAAAGCGCCTGGTGACCCGAGGGCATCCCCGCGCTATGAGAGATTTGTATCCTGCTGAGAGGGAGCGGGGCAGAGGGCTTACTTGGGAAATAAAAGGGTTTTAAGCTTTTTTCTGAAAATCAGATAGCTGGGCTCCAGTCTGAGGGAACGAGGGAGGGAGTTCCATCCAGTGGACGCTTTTACAGAAAAGCGTCGGCCTCCGGTATGTGTCCTCTTAAATTTGGGAATGTTGGCTAGATGCTCGTTCTCGGACCGTAGAGGAAGAGTCAAACAAGTTACTTACCTTCGGTAACAATATATCTGTAGAAGACAGATTAGTTATAGATTCCTTACATTTATGATTACCCCCAGGCGCAAGACTGGATCCAGAGCATTTTTTTGACAGCAGTAACTCTGCGTGTCGAAAGGTGGCGTCGGTCGGCTCCACATTAGTCGTTGGCGCCTTGGTCGCCGGAATGACGTCGCGGTAGCTACTTACGACGTCGCCCTCGCGCATGGACTTCAGTTCTTTTACACAACATTCCATGCCAGAAGGGCAGATCCATGCAAGATACTGACCACTGGTGTAAAAAGAGCCCTGTAAGGTATTCCCTGACCCTAGAAGTCAGTTCGAAGAACAGGGAGGATATGTGGGGCGGTAAGGAATCTATATCTTATCTATGTCTCTTACAGATAAACTGTTACTGAAGTCAAGTAACTTGTTCATCTGAAAGAGACAATTAGTTCTAGATTCCTTACCTTTAGAATAGATACCCCAGCAATACCAACCTCGGAAGTGGGTCTGCGAAGCAAGTTCACACCAGAAAGTCCTAGAAAACAGAACGGCCAAAGAAGCAGTCTCTCGGGACTTAGCTGTCCAGGCAGTAGTGTTTTGTGAACGTGTTCAGAGATGCCCACGTAGCTGCTTGACAGATGTCGAGATGTTGATCGTGACTCCCGGTAACGAAGCAATGGTAGCTGCCGTCGCCCTGGTAGAGTGGGTGTGCAATCCCACTGGAGACTCCTCCTTTGCCAAAGAGAAGCAAGCTTTAATGCACAAAATGACCCACTTAGAGATGGTCCATTTGTGCAAGGCTCAACCTTTTTTGGCGCCCATGTAGCCGACAGAGCTGGTCATACACCCGCATGGCTTGGTGCGATCCAGATTATATTAAAACGCACGCTTTGAATCCAGACGATGGAGCCTCTCTTCCTCCTTAGAAGGATGCGGAGGCGGAAAAAAGTTGGGCAAAGTGATGGTTTGACCCATGTGGAAAGAAGTAACCACCTTGGGAAGAGTAGAAAATGTCTGGTTCTTAGGACAAGCTTGTCGGGATGAACAGCCAGAAAAGGAGGCTTCGAAGAAAGAGCTTGGAGCTCACTCATCATGCGAGCAGAGGTGAAGGCAACCAGAAAGGCAGTCTTTAAAGTAAGAAGTCTGAGAGGACTGTTATGAAGCGGCTCACAGGGAGCGCACATAAGATAAGTAAGAATCAAGTTCAAATCCCACTGAGGAATTACAAAGGGAACAGGAGGAAAAAGATGAACAGGGGACTTGAAAAGAGAAGACTGATCAGGGAGCCTAATTAAGGCCAAAATGGCCAAGAGATAGACCTTAAGAGTGCCCAGAGCAGAGCCCTCCTGGGCCAAAGAAAGGAAGAACAAGAGAACCTCAGAAAGAGGGGCAGAAAGGGGAACCACAGTCTTTGCTGCGCACCATGCCACAAATTTGTTCCATCTGCAGGCGTATACACTGTAAGTGGAGGGACGCCTGGATGCCAAGATAACGTTACAAACTTTGGGAGGAAGGTCGAAAGCTATCAACTGTCGCCGCTCAATCTCCACACAAGGAGGTGGAGGCTGGATGGGTTTGGGTGTCGAACCGTCCGCTGCTGCTGTGACAGAAGATCCTCCTGAAGAGGCAGTCTGATCAGAGGAACGATGCCATGTGTAACACCTCGGGATACCACACTTTTCCAGCCCAATACGCGGCCACAAAAATGACTTGGGCCCGGTCACGCATGCTTTTCGTCAGCACTCTGGGCAGAAGTGGTATAGGCAGAAAGGCGTGAAGAAGACCGCAACTACACTTGCGACGAAAAGTGTTGACTAGCGAGTGCCGCCTTGGAAACTCCAACCCGTGGAATTGCTGACATTGCGCGGTCCCTTCGGTGGAGAATAGGGACCTTGCACTACCTCTGAGTGAAGACGCCATTCATGATCCATCATGCACCTGCGGCTGAGATTGTCTGCCCTGGCATTCAGAGAGCCTGCCAGTTGTTGAACCACCAGGGATATGCCCTGATGTTCCAGGCATGTTCAGAGACAGAGAGCCTCTAAGCATAGGGTTTACGACCCCACTCTGCCCTGTTTGTTGCAGTACCAAATGGTGCTAGTGTTGTCCGTGAACATCTGCACTATTCTTCCCCGGACAGAGGGAAGAAATGTTTTTAGTGTAAGACGGATCACCCGAAGCTCCAGAAGGTTGGTGTGGAGCCCAGACTCCGCCAGAGACCAGAGGCCTCTGGTCTCCGCCTCTCCCATGTGGCTGACCCACCCCAGAAGTGTTGTATCCATCACCACTGTGTACTCTGATTGGGTGAAGGGAGAGGGATCAGTCGCTGACCCAATCCTGGTTCGTTAGCCACCACTGCAATTGAAGTGCAGTGCCCTCTGAGATCTGCACGCAATAGGACAGATTCCCCTGATGCTGTGCCCACTGGAATTCAGGTCCCTGAGCAGAGCCCGCATATGCCACCTGGCATAATCTACCAGCAGGATGCAGTAGGCCATGAGGCCCAGCAGCCTCAGGGTCATTTTGACCGAAACCTGGGATAGAGGCTGATGACTGGATTCATAGCATGAATATTCCGGACTCGCTGCTCGGGAGGATAAACCCCAAACTGTGTTGTGTCCAGAACCGCTCCGATGAAAAAAAGGTTCTTAGAGGGAACCAGGTGTGACTTCAGCACGTTGATAGTGTACCCTAGAAAATGCAGGACCGCCACAGTATGGAGGTGGGAGATGACTGCCTGGGGCGAAGCCCACCTTCAACAGCCAGTCGTCGCGATAGGGGGAAACTGGAACCCCTGACCTGCGCAGAGGAGCTGCGACCACCGCCATCACTTTTGTCAACAACAGAGGGTCGATGGTAAGGCGGCAGGGGAGCACGGTAAACTGAAAGTGCTCGTGGCCCACTGTGAACCGCAGGTAATGACGGTGGGCCGGCAAGATGGGGATGTGAAAGTAAGCCTCCTGCAAGTCCAACGCTACCATCCAGTCCCCAGGGTTGAGGGCAGACAACCTGAGCTAGCGTCAATATTTTGAACTTCTCCTTAAGGAGGAAGCGGTTGACGTTCCTGAGATCCAAGATAGTATGCAGGCCTTTCTCCTTCCTGGGCCCCAGAAAGTAGTGGGAATAGCAACTACGACCTACGTCTGGGGTAGAAAATAGCTTAATGGCTCCCTTGGCCTAGAGAGCCATAGCTACCTGTTGGAGAAGGGCCAGATGATCCTCTGACATTCAATGGTACTGAGGTGGCATGGCCGACAGGGTAGTCTCGAAGGGGAGGGAGTAGCCCCTTCGGACTATCTGCAAAAGCCACCTGTCTGACAAGAATTTGCACCAGTGGGGGAGGTGATGGTGAATCCTGCCGCCCACTGGCGATTGGTGGCCCTGAAGAACAATTTACTTACCTTTGGTTACGATATATCTGTAAGAAACATTACTAGTGATAGATTCCTTACCTTAGAATTACCCCCAGGCGTCAAACTGGATCCGGAAAGATTTTGTCAGCAGTTCCCCTGCGCATCGGAAGGTGGGGTAGTGCGGCTCTGCGTCAGTCATTGGCGTTGTGGTTGCTGAGATGACATTGTGGCACTTACTTAGACGCCGCCCTCGCGTGCTGACGTCCGTTCTGTACACGACTTTCCGCGCCAGGAACGCAGAGCCATGCAAGATACTGACTGCTGCATTGAAAATACACCCCTGAAAGGGATGACTTTAACCCTAGAAATGAGTTTGGTGTAAGGGGAGGATGGGTGGAGCGGTAAGGAACCTATCACTAACTAATGTTTCTAACAGATATATCATTACCGAAGGTAAGAAACTTGGTCATCTGAAAGAAACTCATTAGTGATAGATTCCTTACCTTTGAATAAATACCCCAGCAATACCAACCCCGGTGGTAAGCGAACAAAGATCACACCAGGAAGTCCCGGAGATAAGACTGCCAAAGAAGACGGTCTAGGCTGTCCAGGCAATAGTGCTTAGTAAAAATGTGCAACGAGGCCCATGTAGCTGCCTGACAGATGTCTTTGTAAGGAGCCACAATGCCCCAATGCCGTAGTGGCAGCCATCGCACTGGTGGAATGGGCGCGCAGCCCCACCGGTGGCTTCTTTTTTGCCAGAGAATAACAGACTTTAATACACAAGATGACAGATTAGGAGATAGTCAGCTTGTGTACGGCCCAACATTTCTTGGCGTCAAAGTAGCCAACAAAGCTGGTCATCCACCCGGAACTGTTGTGTGCGATTCAGGTAAAATGAGCGCACGTTTTGGGTCCAAACGGTGGTGCCTCTCTTCCTCTCTGGAAGGATGCGGAAAAAAGGTGGGCAAAGTGATGGTCTGCCCAATGTGAAAGGCAGTTTCAAACTTTGACAAAAAGGATGGACATGTTCTGGGAACAAACTTGTCCAGATGGACAGACAGAAAAGGAGGTTTGCCATAAAGAGCCTAGAGCTCACTTACTCTCCTAGCAGAGGTTATGGCAACCAAAGCAGTCTTTAAAGTTAACAGACGAAGAGGACAGTTGTGAAGAGGCTCAAAGGGAGCGCACACTAAATTCAAGACCCACTGTGGCATCACGAAGGGAATAGGAGGGAAAAGATGAGTAATGCCTCTGAGGAATCTATTGACAACAGGGGACTTGAAAAGAGAGGACTGATCTGGAAGCCTATGAAAGATTGAAATAGCAGAAAGGTAGCCCTTGATAGTGCCCAGAGCAGAACCCTGCAGGGCCAAAAAAAGAAGGAACAGAAAGAATTTTGAAAGACGGGCAGAAAGGAGATCCACAGCCTTTGCTGTGCACCATGCCACAAACTTGTTCCACCTGCAGGTGTATCCCAACTTAGTGGAAGGATGCCTGGCTGCCAGAACGACATCACAAACTTAAGGAGGCAAGTCGAAAGGAATCAACTGCAGCCGCTCAATCTCCACATAAGGAGGTGGAGACAGGACAGGTTCGCTTTGAGGAACGTCCCCTGCTGCTGCGACATAAGATCCTCCCGAAGAGGCAGTCTGATCGGGGGATGGATGGTCTTACTGAGTAGCTCGGGATACCAAACTCTTCTAGCCCAGTCTCTTCTTCAGCACTCTGGGCAGAAGTGGTATAGGCTGAAAGGAGTACAACAGACAGCACCTCCACTCGTGACGAAAAGAGTCGCCTAGCGAGTGCCGCCTTGGAAATTCCAACGTGCAGAACTGCTGACATTGCGCGTTCTTAATAGATCTAACCAAAGCACAAGTTACTTACATTCGGTAACGATATATCTGAGAAACGGTAGTTAGTGTTAGATTCCTTACCTTAGAATATGCCCAGGTGTCAGACTGGATCCGGAAAGTTTTGCATAGCAGTACCCCTGCGCGTCGGCAGGGGCCGTCTGCAGCTCCGCGCCCGGCGTTGTGATCCCCGGGATGATGGAGTACTTAGACGCCGCCCTCGCGCGCTGACGTCAGTTCTTGTACATAGCTTTCCGCGCCAGGAACGCAGAGCCATTCCAGAGACCAACACTGGTGCCATAAAACTAGGGCCCTCAAAGTGAGATACCTTAACCCTAGGTGTTGGTTCGCAGAACGGGGAGGATGGGTGGGGCAGTAAGGAATCTAACACTAAATACTGTTTCTTACAGATATATCGTTACGGAAGGTAAGTAACTTGTGCATCTGAAAGACACAGGTTAGTGTTAGATTCCTTACCTTAGATTAGATAACCCAGCAATATCAACCCCGGTGGAGGGTCTGCGAACCAAGATCGCACCAGAAAGTCCTGGAGAACGGTATGGCCGAAAAAGCCATCTCTCGGACTTGGCGGTTCAGGCAGTAGTGTCTAGCAAATGTGTGTAGTGAGGCCCACGTAGGTGCCTGGCAGATGTCTTGCAAGGGGACTCCCCGGCCCAGGGCAGAAGCAGCCGCCGTGGCCCTAGTGGAATGGGCGCGCAGCCCAACAGGCGGCTCCTTCTTAGCTAAGGGGTAGCAAACCTTGATGAGCAGGATGACCCACAGAGAGATGGTCGGTTTGTGCACCGCCCATCCTTTCTTAGCGCCCACGTAACCAACAAAGAGCTGGTCGTCCACCCGGAACTGGCGTGTGCGATCTAGGTAGAAGGAGAGCGCATGTTTTGGGTCCAGACGATAGAGCCTCTCTTCCTCTTTCGAGGGATGCGGAGGCGAAAATAAGGAGGGCAAGGTGATGAACTGCCCGATGTGAAACGCTGTGACTACCTTGGTTAGAAAAGAAGGACAAGTTCTCAAAACAACTTTGTCCGGATGGACAGAGAGGAAAGGAGGTTTAGAAGAAAGAGCCTGGAGCTCACTCACTCTCCTGGCAGAGGTGATGACAACCAGGAATGCAGTCTTAAGAGTCAGAAGACGAAGAGGGCAATTGTGAAGTGGCTCAAAAGGAGCGTGCATCAAATAGGTTAGAACAAGGTTCAAGTCCCACTGAGGCATCACAAAAGGAATAGGAGGAAACGTGTGTGATGCCTTTCAAGAACCTATTTACAACAGGGGACTTGAAAAGAGAAGGCTGATCAGGAAGCCTCAAGGAGGCTGAAATGGCAGAGAGGTAGCCCTTGACAGTGCCCAGAGAAGAGCCCTGCTGGGTGAGAGAAAGAAGAATGAGGAGAACCTTGAAAGGGGGGGGTCGGAAAGTGGATCCACAGCCTTTGCGGTGCACCATGCCACAATTTTGTTCCACTTGCAGGCGTATACCCATTTTGTGGAGCGACGCCTAGCTGCCAGAATCCCATCACAGACTTCAGGAGGCAAGTCAAATGGCCTCAACTGTTGCCGCTCAATCTCCACGCATGGAGCTGGAGACTGGACAGGTTCGGGTGGAGGACCGTCCCCTCTTCCTGAAGAGGCAGATGAATCGGGGGATCGACTGACATGCTGAGTAGCTCGGGATACCAGTATCTTCGTGCCCAGTCCGGAGCCACAAGGATGACTTGGGCCAGGTCGCGCCTGATCTTCTTCAGCACTCTGGGCAGGAGGGGTATAGGAGGAAAGGCGTACAACAGACCGTAAACCCACCCACGATGAAAAGTGTCGCTGAGTGAGTGACGCCTTGGAAATTCCAACGAGCAGAACTGATGACATTGCACGTTCTCTTCTGTGGCGAATAGATCATACCAAGGCTCACCCCACTGCTGAAAGAGGCCTTGCGCCACGTCTGAGTTCAGACGCCATTCGTGATCCATCATGCACCGCGGCTGAGTTCATCCGCCCTGGCGTTCAGAGAACCTGCCAGGTGTTGAACCACCAGGGTGACGGCCTGGTGTTCCAGCCATGTCCAGAGGCGCAGAGCCTCGTGACATAGGGTCCACGACCCCACCCCAGCCTGTTTGTTGAAGTACCACATGGCGGTGGTGTTGTCCGTGAACACCTGCACTACACTTCCCCAAACAGAAGGAAAGAATGCCTTCAGTGCAAGCCAGATTGCCCGCAGCTCCAGAAAGTTGATGTGGAGCCGGGACTCCGCAGGAGACCTGAGACCCCTGATCTCCCTCTTTCCCACGTGGCCCCCCCATCCCAGGAGGGACACATCAGTCACCACTACTTGCTCCGGTTGGGGAAGGGAGAGAGATCTGCAGCTGACCCAATCGCTGTTCGTGAGCCACCACTGCAACTCTCTTGCAGTGCCCTCCGAGATCCGGACGTTGTCGGATAGGTTGCCCTGATGCTGTGCCCACTGGAACTTCAGGTCCCACTGCAGAGCCTGCATCCGCCACCTGGCGTGATGCACCAGAAGGATGTAGGAAGCCATCAGCCCCAGGAGTCGCAGCGTCAACCTGACAAACTCGGGATAAAGGCTGAAAGATCAGAATCAGAGCCTGAATATCCCGAACCAGCTGCTGGGGAGGATAAACCCGAAACTGCGCGAATCCAGAACCGGTCCGATGAAAAGGAGCGTCTGAGAGGGGCACGTTGATGGAGAACCCCAGCTAGTGCAGGAGGTCGGCCGTAGTCTGGAAATGGGAGACAACTGTCTGGGGAGAGCCCGCCTTTAACAACCAATCGTCGAGATAGGGGAAGAGTGAGACCCCTAATCTGCGCAGATGAGCTACGACCACCGCCATCACTTTCGTGAACACCCGTGGGGCGATGGAAAGGCCGAAGGGGAGCACGGTAAACTGAAAGTGCTCGTGGCCTACCGTGAACCGCAGGTAACGCCGGTGGGCCGGCAGGACGGGGATGTGGAAATACGCGTCCTTCAAGTCCAACACTACCATCCAGTCTTATGGGTCCAGGGCAGCTAGGACCTGAGCCAAAGTCAGCATCTTGAACATCTCCTTCTGGAGGAAGCCGCTGACGCTCCTTACGTCCAAGATAGAGCGTAGGCCTCCTTCGCCCTTCTTGGATACCAGAAAGTAGTGGGAATAGCAACCACGTCCTACTTCTGGCCCAGGAACACGCTCAACTGCACACTTGGCCAAGAGGGCCGTAACTGCCTCCTACAGAAGTCGCAAGTGATTCCCCCCGACATGCTGTGGTACTGAGGTGGCATGGCTAGAGGGGTCGCCTTGAAGGGGAGGGAGTAGCCCCTTCGGGCGATTTGCAGCACCCACCTGTCCGATGTGATGGAGCGCCAGTGGAGGAGGTGATGGCGAACCCTGCCCCTCACTGGCATCGAATGGGCCTGAAAATTCGGCCTAGGAGGATTTAGAGGCTGATGCTGCGAGGGTGGGTGTGGACTGACCTTGCCAGTGTCCCCCGGCACCGCCACAGCAGTTTCCAAATCCACGCTGAGGTTGGTTCTGTGGCCTGTGGCTAGCTAGAGGTGTGGGGGCGCCCCTTCCTTGGTCGCAAAAGGGGCGGAAGTTTGCTGGCGTTGGCCGAGGCCGAAGGACTAGGACGTAGCCCTGGAGTACTTGAAATGCTCCAGCTCACTGTCTGCCTTGTCGCTAAAGAGGCGACTGCCATCAAAGAACATGTCCATGAGGGTAGTTTGGACATCGCCACGAAAAGTTGGCGGATATCCACCAGGCGTGGCGGCGAACCGCCACCGTCGTTGCAATCGCCCTACCCAGCGAGTCCGTGATATCGAGTCCACACCGAATAGAATAGCGTGCTGCATCCCTTCCCTCCGCTAGAGCTTGGGTAAGCTTTGCCTGGACCTCCACCGGGCGCTGCGGAAGCACTTCCGCAACCGTATCCCACAGAGAGTGGGTATAACGGCCCAAAAGGCAGGCGATGTTGACGGACCGCAACCCCAAACTCAGTGAGAACAGCTTCTTCCCAAACTGATCGTACCTTTTGGATTCCCGATCCGGGGGAGCGGCCAGGAATGCGGTCTGGGAGGTAGAGGCCTGGATCACCAGGCTCTCAGGGGTGGGGTGAACATACAGGAAGCTGGGGTCACCAGGAACCGGGCAGTGGCGTCTGGCCACGTTCCGATCCACAGGGAGGCCTGTAGAGGGCTTGGACCAGGTGCCCAACAAAACGTCAATGAGGGCTTCGTTTAACGGCAGTAGAGGCTCCGAGGAGCATGCCTGCGGTTTGAGCACCTCAGTGAGGAGGTTAGTCCTCATGGCTGCGACAGGGAGCTCCAGAGCCAAGGCTTTGGCCGCCCTAGTCAACACTACACTGTAAGCAGCCCCTTCCTCCGTAGCCACGGTATGAGGGGAGACAAAACCAGTGTCGGGCGAAGTGTCCAGACCACTGGCCTCCCCCAGCTAGTCTGCCCAGTCCTGTCTCAACTGGCACTGCAGTGCCAAAGGGTCCTCAGACCCCTCCAAGTCCTCCATCACCTGAAAATCAGGAACAAATGATGGAGCCGGGTCGTCGGTGAAGGGCTTACCAATCGGCGTCGAAGACAGCGCCAGGCGCCGCCGGTCTGATGCCGGATCCAGACCGAGGTTGGAACCAGGGATGACGACACTCAGGGACGGCGCCAGGGGCGACACCCTTGGTGACCGCGCCAGCGGAGGGGTCGTAAGGTTGACCGATGTCGTCACGGATACGGGCCTGGATCCTGAGGGGCCCTGCAGCGTCGGGACCGGATTAGTCGACGGGGCCGAAGCACCCGACGGCGTTGGGGCCGGAGCCACCAACCTGCTTGGGCTCCCAGACTTTCCCGCAGGGCCCAAAGGCGCCCCGGCGGGTTCCGACGCAGGTAAGTGCGACCTCATAGCCGTGAGGAAAGCACTAACCTCCGGCGTCTCATTCAGCCCAGGGATCGGCGGGTATGGAGCTGGATACGGCGCTTGCAGGTCTGGCGGAGCCGCGTGGCCGGTGCTGCCCGAAACCCCGGCCGCATGGCGCGAGCGTCGGCGGGAGTCGGAAGAGCGATGTCGCTTCTTCGGCTTCTTGTGCCTCAACTTACCTGAGGGCTTGGAGCCCGGCGAGTGGTGTCGACTCGCCGAGCTGCGGGGACTGTGGCCCCGCGACCGGTCCCTCGCCCGCCTCCTGGACCGGGACCTCGAGCGGCGCGGGGCCGATTGCCGGAGCTCGAGACGCTTACGGGACCGCTCCCGTCTAGCCTTCGAAGTCATGCCCAGCAGTCGGGGCACGACTTGTCATCGGGGTCGGCCCAAGACAGTAAAGACACTGACGGTAGGGGTCGGTAACCGACATCAAGCGGTTACAGTCGTCGCAGGGATTTAACCCGGGCATCCCTATCGGCACAGAGTCGAGGATTGACTCTAGAAGATCCAAAAGAGATCAAAAAGTTTAGTCAAAAATTGACTAGGAGTACTGCTCTTCCCGGATCAGCTCTTGCTGGCGCGGAAAAAAGAACTGACGTCAGCGAACGAGGGCGGCGTCTAAGTACTCAGACGTCATCCCGGCGATCACGATGCCGACGACTGACGCGGAGCTGCAGACAGCGCCTGCCGACCCGCAGGGGAACTGCTACGGAAAACTTTGCGGATCCAGTCTGACACCTGGGGATTTTCTAAGGTAAGGAATCTAACACTAACCTGTTTCTTTTGGATGCTCTCCCCACTGTTTAAAGAGACTGTAGGAGAGTAGGGTTTGCAATCTTATGGTCACCCCAGATTTTTGCTTTTTGCTTCACTGGTTTACGACTTTCCCTGGCTGTGGGCCTGCTAATCAGACCCACAGCCTAGCTGTTCTCTCTCTAAATTGACACACATGTACTTTAGGTGCATTTACCAATTGGTATTGGGTCACTCTTGTAAGTCCTTGTACAGTGTACCATAGGTACCCAGGGCATAAGTGTACCCAAGGCCGACTAGGGGCTGCAGCATGTGTTATGCCACCCCTGGCTGGCCATCTAAACAGACACAACTGGCTGTTAACACAGCTGGGGCAATGTGGTGTAATCACCCTTTGCTGTAGATATGGTATACCTATATCTAACCCCAAAATGGACACATATACTCCTATAAGTCACTCCTATGGCAGGCCTTATCAATCCTGAAGGCAGAGTGCTTGGAATTATGTGAGATGGTGCTCTAGCATGAGCTGAGCCTGTCTGCATCTTTCGGAACCAAGTCCTTATAGCTGTTCCATGATAACGCTATACCATATACTCTTAAGTGCATTATAATCCTCGCGGTTATTGCAAACTTTGGTATAGCATTATCAAAACATGTCGTGTAAGGTGTTATACGCTTTGGAATACTACCCCCTCGCCAGTTCTGGTGACGGGGGTAGCATTCCACCCTTCTAGAGGGATAAGACATGTATGTAACTGTAACCCCAGTTAAAGTTAACCCGAGCCTCAGCATCACAAAATGGATGCTTCCAGCACGACCTCTGAGGCACCCTCGAGAAAGTGCTTTGGGGATTGAGAAGCCCCAGCCCAAAGCAGCTCCTGCACCGAAAACCAGCCCTCCAGCATCCACGAGATCTGCGTGGGGCCCTTCTGCCTGGCTCGACGCGTTGTCTGGTCCCTTGCAGGCTGGCTTGTGGCCTCCTAGACAACGAACTTTGAAATCTACACAGCTGGTCTGGTTGCTCCAGACTGGCCCTTGCTTCCTTCCAAAAGAGAAGCACCCCGGACCCTCCTGGTCCGCACCAGACGCCATCTTCACTTGCCGCGTGGGTTGCCTTTGCCAAGGCCTGTTGACTCCGATCCCGGAACAGACACTGCCGACAGCGAGAGCCTGCGTGGGACAGCTCGTGCCTCCATCGTGGTCGAAGACACCTCCTGGTTCACGTGGCTGCAGAGTCAAGCGTCACCTCCTCACCTGATCGCGACGACATCACCTGGTTCCAATCCGGTCACTGGCTAGTGACTGTGAACATTGTCCCCTCTGTTTTCAGGTCTCCATCTTCCTCGATCCACTCTTGGATCACTCCGGACATCTTCCTCCTGGTCGCCTGCAGCATCTTTCTCCAAGGCTCCATTGAATTCAATGCGGAAACCCGACACACTTTCACACCTATGCACCTGCAGCCCGTGGGTGAGGTAACGAGAGAATTTCGGTGCTCATAGGTAGATTCACTCCTAGTGTCCAGGTATCCTGTAGTTTCAGTCTCAACCAGTCGGAACTGTCTTTACTTACCTATTTGGTGAATTGTTCGTGCCCATTGACTTTGCATTGAAACCCGCGTGTGTGTTCTAACACTGCACACGCGTCCCGTGGGCCTCCTGCTCCTTACCTAAGGTTAGGGTAGTGTAGCCCCAGCGATTCTACAGCCTCTGGGCATCCTCATTTCTTCTATTGTTCTACTTATACCATTTACTTAGTATATGGTTTGCCGTCCCCCTGGGGCACCATTGTAATTTGTGCGACTTATTGTATTTTTCTGAAGAGTATTGTTATGTGCTTAGCACTCTGATATCATAAAGAGTTCAGAGGTGTTTGTTAGTAATAAATATATTGTTTATTTTCATAACAACCTGTGTGGTGTCCTTTCATCTGGTATTCAAGGGGTTATATGTGGTAAAACAGCTGGCTTCATATGCCAAAAGAGTTTAGCCTAAGACTGCTTTGTCCATGCTACGATTAGGATAGCTGGTCTTTAAGGTTGACTTTCAACCAATCACCATAAGGGTTGTTTGGACTGATACAGGGTGATCTCTAGAACTAGTGAGCATCATGTATCAGGCCAACCTCTCACAGAGACCTTGTGCCACCTCAGAGTAAAGACGCCATTCGTGATCCATCATGCACCCGCGGCTGAGTTTGTCTGCCCTGGCGTTCAGTGAACCTGCCAGGTGTTAAACCGCCAGGGAAATGCCCTGATGTTCCTGCCATGTCCAGAGGCGCAGGTCCTCCTGACATAGGGTTCACGACCCCACCCGCCCTGTTTGTTGCAGTACCACATGACGGTGGTGTTGTCCGAACACCTGCACTACTCTCCCTGTGACTGAGAGAAGGAATGCCTTCAGTGCAAGTCGGATCGCCCGGAGCACCAGAAGGTTGATAAGGAGCCTGGACTCCTCCAGAGACCGGAGGCCTCTGATCTCTATCTCTCCAATGAGGCAGCCCCATCCCAGGAGGGCCGCATCCGTCACCACTGTGTGCTCCGGTTGGGGAAGGGAGTGTGATCTGCCGCTAACCCAATGCTGGTTCATGAGCCACCACTGCAATTGTTGTGCAGTGCCCTCTGAGATCTGGACGTAATCGGACAGGTTCCCTGATGCTGCGCCCACTGGAACTTCAGGTCCCACTGCAGAGCCTGCATATGCCACCTGGCATGATTGATAAAAAAACGTTGACCTCAGCCAGGCATAGCGTTGAAGGGCTACCAAAGTTGAAATCGTCCTGCCTAGCGAGATGGCGGTTTCCAGTCCACATCGTATGGTAAATTTGGCTGAATCTCTCCCCTCTGCAACTGCACGGGAGAGCATGGCCCGGGCCTCCTCCGGACACTTGGTTAGGGTTAGCACCTGCGCTACTGTATCCCACACAGAGTGGGTGTAACAGCCCAACAGACATGCAGTGTTAATTGACTGCAGTCCCAAGCTGGAGGAAGAAAACATCTTCCCAAGATGGTCCAGCTTTTTGGATTCCTTATGAGGGGGGAGCGTTAGGGAATGCGCCTTTGGAAGTCTAGGCTGGTGTGAGAAGTTGGCCTGATATATGATGCTCACTAGTTCTAGTGATCACCTTGTATCAGTCCAAACAACCCTTATGGTGATTGGTTGTAAGTCAACCTTATAGACCAGCTATCCTAATGGTAGCATGGACAAAGCAGTCTTAGGCTAAACTCTTTTGGCATGTGAAGCCAGCTGTTTTACAACATATAACCGCTTGAATATCAAGTGAAAGGACACCACACAGGTTGTTGTAAAAATAAGCAAGATATTTATTAATAACAAACACCTCTGAACTCTTTATGAGATCAGAGGGCTAAGCACATGACAAGACTCTTAGGAAAAATACGTTTAAGTTGCACGAATTACAATGGTGCCCTAGGGGCACGAGAAACCATATACTAAACAAGTGGTATAAGGGAATCGATAGAAGGAATGGAGCTGTCCAGAGGCTGTAGGATCGCTGGGACTACACTACCATAACCGTAGGTAAGTAATAGTGTAGTGTAGTTCCTATTTTCCCTACAGGCCCTGCGCATTGGAATAACAAACAGCAGTGTAGACGTAGAAGTGCAGTCTTCCAGGTCTCTACTGACTATGTTAGACTTAATTGGGTTTGTACCAACTAGCTCAGAGGTCACTGGAAACTTTCTTGACTGAATAGGAAGTGATCAGCTCCCCTGGCTCAGACAAGAAGGGATTCAGTTTTCCAACAACCGCAAAAACATGACAACTTTGCTCCTCAGAATAAGAGTCAATCTCTAGAGTCGTGTGAAACAATAGACAGCTATTTCACTCAGTCAGTTGTGCAAGAATTACTTTCACCAGGATGCAGAGAATAGAGAGACAGGCGATTTCAATAAAAGATATTATTTATTGAACAGTCTTTCTTCTCATGCAAGAGAAATGAATTGCCACAATTATAAGACTTGTTATTATATAAAGTGCGTACAGTAAAAGGAGGATTGCGAAATAATACTGTAAAAGCATTGATATGGTTCCTTAGTCATACGATAGTTAAAATGAATAAAATATATACACTCATATATACATTTAGTTAACATCCTCAACTGGTGTTTCTAACTACGCCTACCTCAGTGTATCTGACCTAAGCCGAATACTTGGGAGGGAGTAAGTAAGTAGCAGTTTAAGTTAAGTTGGTTTTGCCAAGGGTTTGCTTCAATAATTCTCTCTAAGGGTTTAGTCAACACTGTACCTCTGGAATAGAATGTTGGAGGTCTTGTATCTCCTCTCAGGACTCGATATCCCAGTTTACCTGCAAGGGTAGGCTGGAAACGCCGGAGCTGGATTTTCTCGGCAGGAGAAAAGACAGCGTCTTTCTCAGCGCGTCAAGGAGGAGGAGAGGCAGCGTCCGTGGGCTTCTCGCATCTGCTGGGCTCTGCAAGGGACAGCTGTTCTGCTCCTGTATTCTCTACCACCATCGCTGTGTTTGCTTAAGGCAACGTTGGTATTATTTATACCTGGAAGGTGCCTTGTTTGACGTAAGTTTTTGGACATAAGACGTCAATAAAGATGTCACTAAGAACTGGTCGTTCTTACAGTGCTCATTAGAGTTCTATTACTAATGAAAACAAAGCAAGTGGGGCTTTCCCAGGTTGCTGGGGGTTTTATCTGTTGAAAGAACTCGGTGTGTAATCTAGGAATCTAAGATAGTGGCTTCTGCTGTGTCATATACTGTAATGAGCTGCAGAGGCGAGTTTCTGAAATATGGCTCTGATCGCTTATGCCATTATAGGGGTATGGATGGATTATAGCCGTATAGGGGCATAAGGTCACAATATTGATCGGGGTCCTAGATAGAACACGACAATAGTAGGCCCACGGGATGCGTGGGCAGAGTGTGAACTCACACGCGAGATGCGTAACAAAGTCAATGGACAGTTCAATGGACAGTACAAACTACGAAAAGGTAAGTATTAGACAGTTAAGCCTAGGTAGCACTAAAACGACTGGAAATCTGGACACTAGGAGAGTTAATCTACCATTGAGCACCAAAAAGCGCTAGTTACCTCATCCACGGGCTGCGGGTGCATAGGTGTCAAAGTGTGTTGGTTTTCGCGTTGAAGTATATGGAGCCTGGAAGAAAAGATGCTGCAGGCGACCAGGAGGAAGATGTCCGGAGTGATCCAAGGGTGGATCAAGGAAGATGAAGAACTGAAAGCAGAGGGGACAATGTTCACAGTCACTAGCCAGTGACTGGTGTGGAACCAGGAAGGAACCAGATGCTGTCGTCGCGATCAGGTGAAGAGTGGACGCTTGACTCTGAAGCCACGTGGACCAGGAGGTGTCTTCGACGACCAGGATGGAGGCACGAGCTGTCCCACGCAGGCTCTCGCTGTCGGCGGTGTTGGTTCCGGATTCGGCGTCAACAGGCCTTGGCAAAGGCAACCCACACGGTGAGTGGTAAAGGAGTCTGGTGCGGACCAGGAGGGTCCGGGGTACTTCTCTTTAGGAAGGAAGCAAGGGCCAGTCTGGAGCAACCAGACCAGCAGTGTTGATGTCGTGGATCGTCGTCTAGGAGGCCACTAGCCAGCCGGCAAGTGACCAGACAACGCGTCGAGCAGCAATCAAGCAAAGGGGCCCCACGCAGATCTCGTGGATGCTGGAGGGCTGATCTTCTGTGCAGGAGCTGCTCGGGGCTGGGGCATAGGTACCCAGGGCATAAGTTAGCCCAAGGCCTACCAGGGGCTGCATCATGTATTATGCCACCCCTGGCTGGCCATCCAAATCTGACACAACTGGCTGATCAATCAGCTGGGGTAAGGTGGTGTAATCACCCTTTGCTTTAGATATAGTATACCTATATCTAAACCTAAAATGGACACATATACTCCTGTAAGTCACTCCTATGTCAGGCCTTAACAATCCTGGAGGCAGAGTGCTTGGAATTATGTGAGATAGTGCTCTGGCATGAGCTGAGCCTGTCTACAGCTTTCGGAACCAAGTCCTTTAGCTGTTTCCATGATAACGCTATACCATATACTCTTAAGTGCATTATAATCCTCGCGGTTATTGCTAACTTTGGCATAGCATTATAAAAACATGTCGAGTAAGGTGTCATACGAATTGGAATACTACCCCCTCGCCAATTCTGGCGACGGGGGTAGCATTCCACCCTTCTAGAAGGACACAACATGTATGTAACTGTGAACCCCGGGTAAAGTTAAACTCGAGCCGCTGCATCACAAAATGGATGCTGCCACCAGACACAAGTCTGACCTCCTGCTGCTGGGAGTCCTTCCAGCGAGGGAGGCTTGGACAAAGGGTTTCCTGCCTTGGGAGGTGCTAGCACCACCCCAGACAGGACTTTGTGTATCAGGTAGGACAGGCCTGAAAGGAATGAGACATGCCTGGGGCACACAAGGTGCCTCTGTGCATACACTGGTTCAAACCAGTTGCTGGGGCACTCCAGCTCCAGCTCTGGCACGAAACCGGACAAAGGATAGGGGGTGTAACCACCCCCCTTCCTGGTCCCACCCATAGGAGGGGCCTAGTCATAGTACAGCCCCCTTTAGCAGAATAAAGGTAAGAGCTGGTCCCATTCCAAACTAGATTATCCTGAATTGATTTTACAAGAAGAAACTCTGGACTTCGACGTTCTGCTCCACAGAAGACTGAATAAATCTCCCTTGTGGGCAAGGAGTGTCCACCCTGCACCAGCAGGCACCATCAAGCGTCCAGCGGCTTATCTTTGTCGTCTTTCCTCGAGGATCCAGACTTCAGAGCCCGACAAGGATTCCCAGACCTCTCCGACCTCTACCTACATCTGCAGCACAGCTGAGATCCGTGGGTGCGAAGAGACACGTGGGACCGGCCATCTTGAAAGAAGCAGCACTTCGCTCCAGCACGACTTCAGAGGCATCCTCATCCAAGTGCTTTGGGGACTGAGAAGCCCCGATCACGAGATCTGCGTGGGGCCCTTCTGCATGTTTGCTGCTCGACGCATTGTCTAGTCACTTGCCGGCTGGCTAGTGACCTCCTAGACGACGAACTCTGAAATCTTCACTGCTGGTCTGGTTGCTCCAGACTGGCCCTTGCTCCGTTCCAAAAGAGGAGCACCCCGGACCCTCCTGGTCCACTCCAGACGCCGTTTCCACTCACCGTGTGGGTTGCCTTTGCCAAGGCCTGTTGACTCCGAATCCAAAGCCGACACCGCCGACAGCGAGAGCCTGCGTGGGACAGCTCGTGCCTCCATCCTGGTCGTCGAAGACACCACCTGGTCCACGTGGCTGCAGAGACAAGCGTCCACCTTCACCTGATCGCAACGACGACATCTGGTTCCACTCCTGGTTCCACTCCAGTCACTGGCTAGTGACTTTGAACATTGTCCCCTCTGCTTTCAGGTTCTTCTCTTCACTGATCCACCCTTGGATCACACCGGACATCTTCCTCCTGACCGCCTGCAGCATCTTTTCCTCCAGGCTCCATAGACTTCAACGCCGGAACCCGACACGACTTGGCACCTATGCACCCGCAGCCCGTGGGTGAGGTAACACAAGCATTTCGGTGCTCAAGGGTAGCTTGACTCTCCTAGTGTCCAGTTCCACAGTCGTTTTAGTTCTATCTAGTCAGGATTGTCCGTACTCATCTTTTTCTTGAACTGTACTGTCCATAGACACTGTTACGCATCTCGCGTGTGAGTTCACACTCTGCACACGTGTTCCATGGGCCTCCTATTACCTACCTAGAGTTAGTATAGCGTGGTCCCAGCGATCCTACAGCCTCTGGACAGCTCCATTCCTATTATCGACTTTCACATTCCACTTACTTAGTATATGGTTTGTCGTGCCCCTAGGGCACCATTGTAAATTGTGCAACTTGAACGTATTTTTCCTAAGAGATTGTCATGTGCTTAGCCCTCTGACCTCATAAAGAGTTCAGCGGTGTATGTTAGTTAATAAATACTTGTTTATTTTCATAACAACCAGTGTGGTGTCCTTTCACTTGGTATTCAAGGGGTTATATGTGGTAAAACAGCTGGCTTCACATGCCAAAAGAGTTTAGCCTAAGACTGCTTTGTCCATGCTACCACTAGGATAGCTGGTCTATAAGGTTGACTTACAACCAATCACCATAAGGGTTGTTTGGACTGATACAAGGTGATCACTGGAACTAGTGAGCATCATACATCAGGCCAACTTCTCACACAGAGAACGATGAGTACGGCCATTTACAAACACTAGATCGGTTAATAGACTGTGGGGCTGGGTGCACTGGCTGGCTAAGCATTCCTGAAGCAGACACATGTGGAGCCTGGCATACTGGACAATCATGATGCAAGATGCCATCATCCCCAGCAGTTTCATGTAAGCCCGAGCTGGAAGAGATTTATTGGGTTGAAACTGAGGAACCAGAGACGGAATGTTGAGAATTCTGGCTGCGTTGGGAAACGCCAGAGCCTTTTGATTATCTAAAGTGGCTCCTAGGTAGTTCTGAATCACTAGAACTAGTGAACATCATATATCAGGCCAACTTCTCACAATCACCATATGAGTTGTTTCGACTGATACAAGGTGATCACTAGAACTAGTGAGCATCATATATCAGGCCAACTTCTCACAAAGAGAAAGAAGAAAGAGGAGAACCTCTGAAAGGGGGCAAAAAGGGGATCCACAGCCTTTGCTGTGCACCATGCTACAAATGTGTTCCACCTGCAGGCGTATACCGATTTTGTGGAGGGACGCCTGGCTGCCAGAATCAAATCACAGACCTCAGGAGGCAAGTCAAAAGGCCTCAACTGTCGCCGCTCAATCTCCACGCATGGAGGTAGAGACTGGACAGGTTCGGGTGGAGGACCGTCCCCTGCTGCTGCGACAGAAGGTCCTCCTAAAGAGGTAGACGAATCGGGGGATCGACTGACATGCTGAGTAGCTCGGGATACCAGTATCTTCGTGCCCAGTCCGGAGCCACAAGGATGACTTGGGCCCGGTCGCGCCTTATCTTCTTCAGCACTCTGGGCAGAAGTGGTACAGGCGGAAAAACGTACAATAGACCGCAGCTCCACTCGCGACGAAAAGCGTCTCCAAGCGA
Organism: Lissotriton vulgaris; assembly: GCF_964263255.1. Lineage (NCBI taxonomy): Eukaryota > Metazoa > Chordata > Amphibia > Caudata > Salamandridae > Lissotriton > Lissotriton vulgaris. The sequence goes on along the minus strand of NC_141696.1, from coordinate 636,298,698 downwards.
GTGCCGCCTTGGAAATTCCAAGGCGCAGAACTGATGACATTGCGCGTTCTCTCCGGTGGCGAATAGTTTTAACCAAGGCTCTCCCCATTGCTGAAAGAGGCCTTGCGCCATGTCCGAGTTCAGATGCCATTCGTGATCCATCATGCACCGGTGGCTGAGTTCGTCGGCCCTGGCGTTCAGGGAACCGGCCAGGTGTTGAACCACCAGGGTAACGCCCTGGTGTTCCAGACATTGCCAGAGGTGCAGAGCCTCCTAACAAAGGGTCCACGACTCCACCCCGCCTTGTCTGTTGCAGTACCACATGGCGGTGGTGTTGTCCGTGACCACCTGCACTACACTTCCCCAGACAGAGGGAAGGAATGCCTTCAGTGCAAGTCGGATCGCCCGCAGCTCCAGAAGGTTGATATGGAGCCGGGACTCCGCCGGAGACCAGAGGCCTCTGATCTCCGCCTCTCCCATGTGGTCCCCCCAGCCCAGGTGGTACGCCTCCGTCACTACTACATGCTCCGGTTGGGGTAGGGAGAGGGATCTGCCGTTGACCCAATCGCGGTCCGTGAGCCATCACAGCAACTGCCTCGCAGTGCCCTCCGAGATCAGGACGTGGTCGGGCAGGTTGCCCTGATGCTGGGCCCACTGAAATTTTAGGTCCCACTGTAGAGCCTGCATCCGCCACCTGGCTTGATGCACCAGAAGGATGTAGGAGGCCATCAGCCCCAGCATCAACCGGACGGAGAGCCGGGATAAAGGCCAAAAGATCGGAATCAGAGCCTGAATATCCCAAACCCGCTGTTCCGGAGGATAAACCCGAAACTGAGCCGAGTCCAGAACCGCTCCGATGAAGAGGAGCTTCGGAGAGGGATACAGGTGTGACTTCGGCACATTGATGGAGAACCCCAGCAGGTGCAAGAGGTCGGTCGTAGTCTGGAGGTGGGTGACGACTGCCTGGGGCGAGCTTGCCTTCAACAACCAGTCGTCGAGATAGGGGAAGACTGACACTCCTAATCTGCGCAGATGGGCAGCGACCACCGCCATCACTTTCGTGAACACCCGAGGGGCGCTGGTAAGGCCGAAGGGGAGCACGGTAAACTGAAAATGCTCGCGGCCTACCGTGAACCGCAGGTAACGCCGGTGGGCCGGCAGGACGGGGATGTGAAAATATGCGTCCTGCAAGTCAAACACTACCATCCAGTCTTCTGGGTCTCGGGCAGCTAAGACCTGAACCAAAGTCAGCATCCTGAACTTCTCCTTCCAGAGGAATCCGTTGAGGTTCCGCAGGTCCAAGATAGGGCATAGGCCCCCCTTTGCCCTTCTTAGGAACCAGAAAGTAGTGGGAGTAACAACCACGCTCTACTTCTGGCCCAGGAACGCGCTCTATGGCCCCCTTGGCCAAGAGGGCCGTAACTTCCTCTTGCAGAAGTTGCAAGTGATCCCCCGAAATGCGGTGATACTGCGGTGGCATGGCTGGAGGGGTCGCCTCGAAGGGGAGGGAGTAGCCCCTTGGGAGCGCCAATGGAGGAGGTGATGGCGAACCCTGCCCCCCACTGGCGTCGAATGGGCCTGAAAGCTCGGACTAGGAAGGCTTTGAGGCGGATGCTGCGGGTGTGGATGTGGACCTGCCTCGTCCCTGTCCCTGCCACGGCGGTTACCACGTCCGCCACCGCACTGGATATTAGTTCGGGGCCCGTGGCTGGCAGGACGTGAGGGGGCGCTCCTTCCTTGGCCACGAAAGGAGCGAAAGGCAGAAGTTTGCTGGCGCTGGCCCGACAGGCCCAAGGACTTGGCCGTACCCTGGAGTTCTTGAAACGCTCAAGCGCACTGTCTGCCTTGTCGCCAAAAAGGCGACGGCCATCAAATTGCATGTCCATGAGGGAATTCTGGACATCAGTCGAAAAGTTGGTGGACCTCAGCCAAGCATGGCGGAGAACCCCGACCATGGTGGAAATCGCCCTGCCCAGCGACTCCGTGGTATCCAGCCCACATCGGTTAGAGTACCATGCTGCATCCCGCCCTTCTGCAAGGGCTTGAGAGTTTGACCCAGGCCTCCTCCAGGCAAGCTGGCAGCACGTCTGCAACCGTGTCCCACAGAGAGTGGGTATAACGGCCCAAAAGGGCTCTCAGGGGTGGGGTGGGTGGAGAGGAAGCTAGGGTCGCCCAGGGCCGGGCGGTGGCGCCTGGCCACGTTCCGATCTAAAGGGGCACCTGTAGCGGGCCTGGACCAAGTGCCCAACAGAACGTCAGTAAGGGCCTCATTAAACGACAGTAGAGGCTCTGGAGAGCTTGCCTGCGGTTTAAGGACCTCAGTGAGGAGGTTAGTCCTCACAGCCGTGACGGGGAGCTAAAGACCCAAGGCCTTGGCTGCCCTCGTCAGCACCACGCTGTAAGCATCTCCCTCCTCCGTAGCCACGGTAGGAGGGGAGACAAAGCTCTGTCGGGCGAAGTGTCCAAACCAATGGCCTCCCCTAGATCCACTGCCCAGTCCTGAAACGACTGGCACTCTCATGCCAGAGGGTCCTCAGACCCCTCCCAATCCCCCTCACCTCGCATCTCCTGATAGTCCGGTTCAAAGGATGGGGCCGGATCCGGACCGAGGGCGGGACCGGGGACGTCGTCGCCCTGGGACGGCGTCGGGGGAAACACCCTGGGGGTAGGAGCCGGGCGAGTGGTCATAGGGTCGACCAGTGGCGACCCGGATCCGGTGGGGCCCTGCAGCGTCGGGCCTGGAGTCGTTGACGGCGCTTAAGCCCCCGATGGCGCCGGGGCCGAAGCACCCGGCCCGCTTGGGCTCCCAGTCGGGGCTGCGGGGCCTGAAGGCGCCACAGCAGGACCAGACGGCGGAGAGAGCAACCTCATGGCCATGAGGAAGGCATTGATCTCCGGCGTCGTGTTCAGCCCAGGGACCGGCGGGTATGAAGCTGGCATCGCGCGAGCGTCTGGGGGAGGAGGAGGGGGGCGGGGGGGGGGGGGGGGGGGGGTGGAATTCGGAAGAGCGATATCGTCTCTACAACTTCTTGTGCCTCTTATCTTACCTGAGGACTTGGACCCCAACGAATGGTGTCGACTCGCCGAGCTTCGATGACTGTGGCTCCCGCGACCGGTCCTTCAACCTCCTCCTCGACCTGGACCGTGAACGGCGCGGGCCGACTGCCGGAGCTCGAGGCGCTTACGGACCGCTCCCGCCTAGCCTTCGACATCAAGGCCCGGCAATCGGGGCACGACTTGTTGTCATGGTCGGCCCCAAGGCAATACAGGCACCGGCGATGGGGGTCGGTAACCGACATCAGTCGGTTGCAATCGGCACAGGGCTTGAACCCAGGCTTCCCTACCGGCACGATAGTCTTACGACTCGAAACAGGATCAAAAAGATCGAAAAAGTTAGTCAAAAAGTGACTAAGGAGTACTGCTTTTTCCGGATCTGCGCTTGCTGGTGTGGAAAAAAGAACTGACGTCGGCGCGCAAGGGCGGCGTCGTAGTACTCCGATGACGTCATCCCGGCACCAACGACGCAGACGACGGACGCGGACCGCAGACGACGCCTACCGACACGCAGGTGTACTGCTACGCAAAACTTTCCGGATCCAGTCTGACGCCTGGAGATATTCTAAGGTAAGGAATCTAACACTAACCTTTTTCTTTCAGATAACGGGCATCCCTAACGTGCACCAGGAGTCGTAGACTCAAAAACTGTGTCAACATAAGTCACCAAAAAAAGTCAGTCAAAAAGTGACTGGAGGTATCAATCTCTCCGCGCTGGCTGGCGTGGAGAAAGAAAGAAGGGACGTCAGCACAAGAGGCCAGCGACTAAGTAGCTACAGCGACGTCATTCCGGCGGCCACAACGCCAACGAGGAACGTGGAGCCACATTTCGATGCGCAGGGGTGCTGCTGAAAATAAAATCTCCGGATCCAGTGTGACGCCTGGGGGTAATTCTAAAGGTAAGGAATTTATAACTAATTGTTTCTCAGATATTTTGTTTACAGTGAAATGGCTAGTGCAGTTGAATAGGAATGATTCACTGTCATACTGTATGGACTGTGGTTAGATTACAAAGAGTTTGAGATAGTGTAATGTGCACTTCAAGTAAATAAGGGAACACTTGACAACATTTACACTAAGTAAAGTGGCATCCTTAGTGATGTACACACAGAGTCAACCACTGGGAAGGTCTCTGTTACTTTGAACTATACACGTGAAGACATTCTACTGGCGACTATCTTTGAAAGAAAAATGCTAAAAACCGGATTGCAACATCACCAATATACTACCAAATACAAGAAAATGTACACATTATAATCCAACTGTGGTAATGCAATATGGAAAACATTGTTTTTTAAAAAAAAACCTCACCGAGCCATCAAACACATTGTCATATATTCCTTCTGTACCACACATCTGGCACGCAAACTTGAATCTTTCACAGTCTCTGTACTTTTCTTCATCAGTGATCTGAGAAGGTCCTCCTAGAAGTGCATCATTCTCCTCGTCTTTCTGGCAATAACTTTGTACTCGAAACTGAGAGGGATCCAGGCCTGAACAAATGAAGACAGTAAAATATTAATAAGTTAGAAAATTAACATTCAAATTATTTAACAGTGAATGATTTTCTACCTATGAACCAAGGACAGCACCAATTTTTGCTCCTGATCTTTAAACTTCTCTTGCACATTACAGGCTCTTATCTCATGAACAATATGACAATATGGGTGGCGGAACACGGTCACAGACTGAGAAATCTTTGACCCCTCAGCACTCAAAATCCTTGTGGGACAGCTCGTGAAAGGCTCCTAGTTCTCCTTAGCGTCGCCTGGTTCTCACAGCTGCAAAGTCAAGGTCATCGTCAGCCGTCCTGCATAACCCGACATCGGAGGGCATTCGTCTTCCAAGTCTCCTGGTCACCCCTGAGTGACAGAATCTGTCCCCCTCTGCTTGCAGGTACCTCTCATCTAGAATTCACCTTTGGATTCCACCAGACACATTCTCCTTCAACAATGGCACTTTCGCAAAGTCCTCCAGTGGGTTCGACTGTGGTTTCTGACACCATTTCACATGTATGCACCTGGCTTCCCTGGTGTAGTTAACATGGGTACTAGGGTATCCACGGGTGGAGTGGCTCTCCAACCATCTGTCTTCCACTAGGTTTCTTCAGGGTCCACTGGTAAGGGTCCTTAATCTTTAAAAATCTAACCATGACTTGCATGTAGACTTGTACGGAGCACGCAGTTGTGTTCCCACACTGCACACACTCTCCATGGGGTCCCTAGCTACTCACCTTGGGTGGATCCTTGGGTCCCCAGCTCTTCTACATCCTCTCGACCTTGTCTTGACCGGAGTTGTGGTTCTTATACCACTTTTTCAGTATACGGTTTGGTCCCAAGTCCCACGGTGTATTTTGTGTTATGTGCTATTTACTGTGTTTCTTTGCTAAAGTATTGTGCATATTGTGAGAAGTTGGCCCGATATGCAACGTTCGCTATTCTAGCGACCGCTATGTATCGTTCCAACGACCCTTATGGTGTTTGGTTGTAAGTCAACCTATAGACCAGCTATCCTAGTAGCGTGGATACGAGCAGTCTAAGGCTAAAGACTCGAGAGGGCGCGTTAAGCCAGCTGTTTACCACACATGTACCCCTTGAACACCCAGTGAAAGGACACCACACAAGTGTTATGAAAATAAACAGGATATTTATTAAGATTCACAACAGCCCTGGACTCTTTATGAGGACAGGGTACTAAGCACAAACCAAATCTCTTAGGAAAATACTTCAAGTGCACAATTAAAACAAGTGTCCGAGGACACGGGAAGTTTAAGGTCTCGGGCGGACCCGATAAGGCAAGTCGGAAGCGAGGGACTCGGGACCCTAGAGTAAAGAGGCTATGCAGGCACCGAAATGCCGAGTTACCTAGCCACGAGGGCTGCGGCTGCACAAGTCTTACAGGCGTCGGGGTCTTCGCTGACGAGCCAGGAGCCGGAAGAAAGGAGTTGCTGGCCGGCGACCAGTGCTGAATAGTTCGTAGAGATCCAAGCCTGGATCAGAGTTTGATGATACCTGAAAGCAGAGGGGACCAAGTTCGTACTACTAGCCAGTAGTCAGAGGGTACCAGGAAGGCACCGGTTGGCCGTCACCTCGACCAGGTGAGTGGGCGACGCTAGGCTCTGCAGTCTCACGGACCAGGAGGCGTTGTCGGCGACCACGGTGGAGGTGCGAGCTGTCCCACGAAGGATGATGCTGTCGGCGTCGCTGGGCCCAGGATGGGGCAACAAGCCTTGGCAGATCTCAGGGCCACGTGGTGGGCCTAAGATGGCGTCTTGAGTGGACCAGGAGGGCCCGGGGTGCTTCTCGCAAAGATGGAAGCAAGGGCCAGTCTGGAGCAACCAGACCAGCAGAGTTGATTGTCGGATGTCGTCACAGAAGGGCACAAGCCAGCGGCTAGTGACCAGACAACGTGCTGAGCAGCGAGCAGAAGGGCCCCACGCAGATCGTGGAGATGCTGGGGGACTGCACTTCGGTGCTGGAGCGGCTCAGGGTCGGGGCTTCTCGGACCCCAGAGCACTCACCAGAGAATTACTTCGATGGTCGTGCTGGTTAAGAAAGCGTGCAGGTTTTGATGATGGCCGGTCCCTCGAGGTCTCGTCGCACCCACAGATCACAGCTGAGCTGATGACGTGGGTAGAGGTCTGAGGTGCCAGGGAAGCCGGTTCTCGTCGAGCTGGGCCGTTGGATTCCTTGAGGAAGGGCTTACAGCAAACCGCAGAGTTCTTAGATGGTGCCCGCTGATGCAGGGTGACTACTCCTTAGCCACAAGGGAGAAATCTTGAGAAGAGTCTCGAAGTCCTTTCGTAGAAAGTAGTTCTTGATTCAAAGATGATCTAATTTGGAAGGGTCCCCGCTCCGGTCTTTATCCTAAAGAAAGGGGCGGGTACATGACTAGGTCCTGCCCTAAGGGTGGGACCAGGAAGGGGGGTAGTTACACCCCTCTCCCCTGCCGGACTTTCCCCAGGCCAGGGCTGGTGCCCCTGGAACTGGTTCTAACCGGCAGATGCGTAGTGAGCACTGGGGTGCCACTCCGCAGTCACCTTCTCGCAAAAGCCCTACCTACACAGAATACACAAACCCTGTCTGGGACGGTGCGAACACCGCCCTCGACAGGAAACCCTTTGTCCAAGCTCTCCTCGCTGGAAGGACTCCCAGCAGCAGGAGGTCAGACTCGTGTCTGTGGTGGCAGCATCCATTTTGTGGAGCTGAGGCCTTAGTTAACTTTAACTGGGGTTCACAGTTACGTACATGTCGTGTCCCTCTAGAAGGGCGGAATGCCAACCTCGTCGCCAGAACTGGGGAGGGGGCAGCATCCCGATTCGTATGACACCTTACTCGACATGTCTTGATAACGCGACACCGAAGTTACCGATGTGGTACGCGTTATCATGGAACAGCCATTGGGTCTTGATTCCGCAAGCTGCAACCGGGCTCGGCTCGGGCCAGAACCTAGTTCACACGAGCCCACGCACTCTGCCTTCAGGATTGTCAAGGCCTGCCATAGGAGTGACTGATAGGAACTCGGGTGTCCATTGTATGGTTAGATATAGGGCTACTATATCTAAAGCAAAGTGTGATTACACGACTTCGCCCCAGCTGTCATGCAGCCAGTTGTGTCAAATTTAGGAGGCCAGCCAGGGGTGGCATAATACATGCTGCAGCCCCTGGCGGCCCTGGGTACACCTATGCCCTGAGTTACAGGGTCTGATAAGGTGGCCCAGTACCAATTGGTAAATGCACCTAGGGTACATGTCGTAATTTAGAAAGAGAACAGCCAGGCTGTGGGTCTGATTAGCAGGCCCACAGCCAGAGAAAGTCGTAAACCAGTGAAACAAAAGCAAAAAATCTGGGTGATCATAGGATTGCAGACCCTACTCTCCTACACATATCTCCGGGTAGGAGATATTAATACAGGTTAAAGAGAATATTATATAATAATTAGATATTTTAATAAATACTTTGTGTGGTACTTTTTCTGCTTAATCTATACTAGAAGATTGCATTCAGGTAAAAACAAGATGCTTTACACTCCTTTTGGACTAAGCCTGAAGGCTGCTCTCCACAGCTACCACTTAGAGAGCTTTCTAAGGTTGTCTAAAACCTCTTAAATCACCATAACGGTTGTCTGGACTGGTGCAAGGTGTCCAGTTAAATAAGTGTACATCACATACCAGGCCAGCTTCTCACTGTGGCTATGGCCACTGAGGTGTTAAACAAGGTGGTAAGTACGTGCGTGATTCTGGTTTCGCCTAGGTTGAAGATGTGGTTAGGGCATGGGTTGGTTGGGGCCCCTGAGTGAACAGAGTTCAGGATGGAGGTGGTGTTCTGTGGGGCAAGCTGGCTCCATTCGGTTAGTTGGATGTATGTGTTGTTAGTGGGGTTATGTTGCTTCAAGAAGTCAGTGGCCATAGGGCTTGGGGTTGACGTTTCTGTAGATGTTGGGGATCTGGTTATCGAAGAAGTTTGCAAGATTATCACAGAGTTACTGTGAGGGTTTAATGTTGGTGCATGAAGGTTGACATAGCCAGGACATGGATGCACAACCCTGTCCTGTCATTGCAACAGCAGGTCCTCACGGAGCCTGATCGGAGGCGAAATGCCCCGGAGTGCTGGACACTATACACTCTTCAGAACTTAAGGCAGAAGAGGTATCGGGTGGGAAGGCATACAGGAGTCCAAAGTTCCACCCTAGGCTGAATGGGTCTCCTAGCGAGAGGCACCTTAGAAACTCGATCTCATAGAACTGCTGACTTTGCGCGCCAGCCAAGGTTATCCCCATTCGAAGAAGAGAAATTGTGCCACCTCTGGGTGTAACTACCACTAGTGATCTGCTAGGCATGGACTGCTCAGCTTGTCTGACCTGGCATTCAAAGATCCTACAGACGGCTCACCACCAGTAAGATACTTTGATACTATAGCCATTTCCAAAGGTGGACTGCCTCCTGGCATAGGGTGCAGGACCCCACACCACCATGTTTCTTGAACTACCACTTGGTGGCAGTGTCTGTGAGCACCTGCATCAGCCTCCCTTTGAAGGAAAAAAGGAAGGCTGTCAAAGCAAAGTGGATGGACCTCAGCTCCAGGAAGTTGCTATAGAGCTGGGCCTCTGCCGGAGACAGGAGATCTAGGATTGCCATCTCTCCTAGATGGCCACCCCAACCCAGATGGGATGCATCAGTGACTACTGTCAACACTAGATGTGCTAAGGAGAGGGGTCTGTTGTTGACCCAATCACAGTCCTGGAGGCACAATTGCAGATCTTTCACAATCTCCTTCATGATCTGGATGTGGTTTAAGAGGTCGCCGGAATGTTGGGACCACTGAGACTTCAGATCCCACTACAAAGCCTGCATATGACACCTGGGTTAAGGACCAGCAGGACAGCCACCAGTCTCAGCATCATCATAGTCAATATCACTGAAATCCAGGATGGAGACTGAAAGATGGGGATCATAATCTGAATGTCGTGGACTCTCCTTGCTGGGGTCAAAGGTATAAAACAAAAACCTGTTCAGAATGGGAAGCATCTGAGAAGGAGTCTATTTGACTTCTGCACGTTGATGTGAACCCACATATGACAGAAGGTTCACTGCCGTTTGTAGGTAGTTAACTACCTGGTGCAAGACTACCTTCAACAGCCAGTCATCGAGGTGGGGGGAAGACTGCGACCACTGACCTCTTAGGGTGTGCTGCTACCACTGCCATCACTTTCTTGAACACCTGAGAGACCAAAGGGGAGCACAGTGAACTGAAAATGCTCCAGACTCACAACGAACAACAAGTGACACCAAGGGTATATGAAAATAAGCGTCATGCAGATCTAACAAACATCCAGGTTCAAGGGCAGCCAAGACCTGGGCCAGTGTGAGAAGCTTGAAGTTTTCCATCCAGAGGAAGACGTTGAGAGGGCGTAGGTCTCAAATGGGGCTAAAGACTCAGTTCTCCTTTGGCACCAGAAAGTAGCAGGAATAACAACCACAACCTACTTCTAGCACTGGCACCCTCTGAATACCCTCTTTAGCCAAAAGAGCTTGCACTGCCTGCTATAACACAGAAATGCAGACAGCTGTCAGTTGGTATAGGGACAGTGGAAAGATCAGCAAAAAGCAATGAATGGCAAGGTATACCTCTTCCGGACTATCTGCAGGACCCACCTGTACGAGGTGATTGTTTGCCAACGCAGCAAGAATTCCACTTCTGCCTCTAACCAGGTGGCTGTGTTCCACTAAGTGCATCCATCAATGAGCATGTCAATAAGGGACAACTGGACATCACCTAAAATACTAGTAGAAGACAGACAGGCCTGGCAGCAAATTGCGACGTTGGTGCCAATGGGTCGCCTGATGGAATCTGTGGTGTCTGAGTCACAACAAATTGTGAACGTGGCTTCATCACGACCATCCTGGAGGGCTTGGGTAAGGACAGACTGGAGATCTTCTGGGTCATCCGGGGGGATTTGATCCACCAAATACCCGAGTATTGGAATAGTGGCCCAGGAGGCAGCTGGCATTCACAGACCTGAGGGCCAAAGCTAGGGGAGGAAAAGACCCTCTTCCCAAAGGTCTCCACATGTTTTGACTCCCTACTGGGGGAGGGGGCGACAGTTGGAAGGTATTATATGTGTTCAAATTGTAGCTGCCCTATGCATCACCTTTGCGTAAGACGGGCTCTCCTCAGCGGCAGGACTGGGGTGTGAGAGGAGGCCCATGTCTCAGGGGACGTATCAAGGCCACAGCATTTTGAACGTGATCAAACCAATTCTTCTCGTGGTATGGTAGACCAATTTTGTCACCCACAGCTTAATTATTGCCTAATCTGTCCCAAACAATAAAAGCAATGTATGCATCCTTCCTTGAGGTGGGGAAAGACCAAGAGGGTGGATGTGGCTTTGATGGAAGCTGAGTGCGGCCTTAGTTAAGGTTGCAGTGGCACCGACTCGGAGCATGATGAATTGCTCGTCCTCTGGCATCGATGCTCCAGGAATCAGAATGGCGCCAGAGGTGGAGATGGTATAGGAGTCGGGTTAGGCCCAGTGGTGGATTTGAATGGTCCAAATGGCACAGAGGGTGAATTAGCCAGCAGTGCCCAAGATGGATGGCATCAGGGGTTGAGCTTGACACCAAGAAGCATGGCAGCATATTCCTAGAGCTACTAGCTCACAGGGCCTTAGTCACTGAAAAAACCCAACAAAGTTGGCTACCAGCAGGCATCCACCCATGTAGCCTGGGTGTTTAGTCTGATGAGCACCCAAGACCACCTGAATGACGGCAGAGTAGTGCTACGGGGCCCTGTACACCAAGAAGCAGAAACCGGCAAGGACAGTGCTCAACACAACAGCTTCACTCCTGCCCACTCGGCGAGCCCTGCTGCCTCGGCCTGCCGTCATCCCCACAATGGAAGAAGCAGGATGCAGAAGTCCTCCCTGAGTCACTTCTAGTCCCATAGAAATCTTGGCCATGGTGGCCAGGAACAGGTGCAGCCTCCTCTTCAATGGGAAAGTAAAATACCGGGCGAGCAGTATGGAGCGTGCCCTGACACAGACCTACCACCATCTCCATTATCCTGGCAGTTCGTAAATGGCCAGTTGACACTGGCCTGATCACCTGGGACTGGCATTCCGGATGCTTGTTTCCAGGCCAGAGAGGACCTGGCTTGGCAGCTCGGGCTGGTCTGTTCCCTTGGGGCACAGGGTCAAGACTGATTTGCATATGGCTGGGTTCAAACTGGAATGCATTGTGAGCAAAAGAACTATGAATGTAGGCCTAGATCTCTGTACTGGGGTGAATGTATGACATTGTTCTGCATTCTGTCCATCAACTGTTGTTTTTGCATTGAATCATCTCTCAGCAGAGTTCTCCCACAAAATTATTCGCAAGAAGAAGCAGTTCTCGACTCTACATTCCCGTGTTGGAAAACATGACATACGCTATGGTCTCTTGGAGCCAGCTGTGAATGATTACAGGGGAGGATAGAACTCGCGAATACAAAGAGTCCGAGGAGTTGGAGAAGTTCTGGAGGCACTGGACATTTCTGACATGAAAACCCAGCAAAACCTTCAGGAGCCAGCATCATCCAACAAAGTGAGGGAGGACCAACCAACAATCAGGACGAATGCAGGAAACTGGAAAGGTCACCCAACGATGATCATCAGAATAGAAGGCAGGGAACACATTGAGTAAAGAGACACATCATGCGAAGGGATGCATCAAGATCCCTGATCAAACCCTAAATATACCTTCACTCGCAGACCCATTGGTTATACAATGGAAAGACCGCACCCTAGTCCTGGGTGCTGTCCTGACCTAGAGGTAGGACCTGCTTTGGACCGTCTCTGTTGTATGACTCACTTTCGTGAATAGCTGACGTGCCTACCTAACAGGGCTCTATGATCTTCCACCTTGGGCCTGCCTTGGGATGTACGTTCCCTGCCATTTGTTTAGTAATGTATTCTTTTTATATGTTGTTTTGCATGCTATGTATAGTAGCTTTCTGAGATTGTTGCTCAGTACACTCTAGGCACAAATTTGGGCCCATCGGTCTGAGGTAATCAATGGGCAACAAGTTACTTGCTGGCGTACTTGGACTTGCACTTGGGACGATGTGAGAAATTTTGCCTGATATATGATGTTCACTAGTTCTAGTGGCCACCTTGTATCAGTCCAAACAACCCTTATGGTGACTGGTTGTAAGTCAACCTTATAGACCAGCTATCCTAGTGGTAGCGTGGACAAAGCAGTCTTAGGTTAAACTCCTTTGGCATGTGAAGCCAGCTGTATTGCCATATGTAACTACCTTGAACACCAAGTGAAAGGACACCACACAGGATATATATTCAAAATATATATGTATTTATTACTAAAAATAGTCCCCTGAACTCTTTATGAGCACAGAAGCAAACACGTTAAAACAATTCACTTGATAAGTATACAAAAGTGGCTCAAATATGGATAGGCCCGGGTGGCCCCTAAAACCTTATACTAAAGAAGTGGTATAAGAACCATGAGTCGAAAGGAAGTAAGGCCTAGGGCCTTGGGAATCGCTGGGGCTATGCTGTACCAACGCAAGTTAGGAACTAGGAGGCCCACGGGATCTGGTTTGCAGTGCGCAAAGATATAAGCAGTTCACATTGAAATCAATGGATGCGTAAAAGTTAAAAAGGTGAAGATAGGAAGTCTTCCGGTCAGTCTAGAACTTAACCCTTTGGAATCTGGACATTAGGAGTGTTAAACTACTCGGGGGCACCAGAGTGCCAGCGTTACCTCACCCACAGGAAGCGGGTGCAGTGGAGCCAAAGTGTGTCGGGATTCTGCAGGAGTTCAGATGGAGCCTTGGAGTGTTGATGCTGCAGGCGAACTGATGTGAAGAGTTCCGGTGGATCCAAGGGTGGATCTGAAGAGGTGAAGACCTGAAAGCAGAGGGGACAATGTTCACAGTCACTAGCCAGTGACCTGCGTGGAACAAGGAAGGAACCAGGCGTTGTCGGGTGCAAACAGGTGATGTCGTAAAGCTGGTCTCTTCAGCAGCGTGGACTAGGCGACAATGACGACGACCAGGAGTCACTCACGAGCTGTCCCACGTAGGCTCTAGTTGATGGCGGTGTCGGCTTCTTGATCGGAGCAAACAGGCCTTGGCTAATGCAAGCCATGCAGGAAACAGAGAAGGCTTCTCACTCTAACCAGCAAGGTCAGAGGGGTTGCTGCTTTTGGGAGCAGCAAGGGCCATTCTGGAGCAACCAGACCAGCGGTGGAAAGTTGTTGTTTGGTCGCCAAAATGGCTACTAGCCAACAGACTAGTAACCGGATAGGAGCGTCGAGTGGAACAAAGCAGAAGGGCCTCACGCAGATCTCGTGAGAGTTGGAGGGCTGGTCCTTGGTGCAAATGTAGCTCGGTGGTGGGGCTTCTCAAGACCCCAAGCAGAGCGATGAGGGTACCTCAGGGGCTGCGCAGTCAGCTTCTCGTGGACTTTACAAGTGGTCCGGTCCCATGTCTCAGGTCGCCTCCGCTTAGCAGGGACTGTGGATCGGGCTGTTAGATGTCTGGGAGTCTGGTTCTTGTCAGGCTCTGGGCTCGGGCGGGAGGCGGCGGCAAAGCAGTCGTTGATTGCTGGATGGTGCCTGTGTTCACAGGGTGGCCACTCCTTGGCCACAAGGGAGATTCTTCGGTCTTCTGAGGAGCAGAACGTCGAAGATCCAGATTTTCTTCTTATGTAGTCGAATTTCAGGGTAATCTGCCGTCTTGGGACTCAGCTCCTACTTTTAAACCAATTCTAGGGGCTGGACTACCTACTAGGTCCCTCCTATGGGTGGGACCAGGAAGGGGGGTGGTAACACCCCCTTTCCTTTGTCCAGTTACGCGCCAGAGCTGGGGCTGGAGTGCCCCAGCACCGGTTTGAACTGGCCTATGCACGGGGACACCTTGTGAGCCCCGGGCATGTCTGATTCTATTCAGCCCTATCTAACCAGATACACAAAATCCTGTCTGGGGTGGTGCTAGCACCTCCCAAGGCAGGAAACCCTTTGTCTTAGCCTCCCTCGCTGGAAGGACCCCAGCAGCAGAGGTCAGACTTGTGTCTGTGGTGGCAGCATCCATTTTGTGATGCTGAGGCTCTGTTTAACTTTAACCAGGGTTCAGGTTCTGTACATGTCGTGTCCCTCTAGAAGGGTGGAATGCTACCCCCGACGCCAGAATTGGCGAGGGGGTAGTATTCCAATTCGTATGACACCTTACTCTACATGTTTTGATAATGTCAAACCAGAGTTAGCATTTAACCGCGAGTTTCATAATGCACTTAAGAGTATATGGTATGACGCTATCCGGAAACAGCTAAAGGACATGGTTCCGAAAGCTGCAGACAGGCTCAGCTCATGCTAGAGCACCACCTCACACATAACCAAGCACACTGCCCCCAGGATTGATAAGGCCTGCCATAGGAGTGACTTATAGGTTACTGTGTGTCCTTGTATGTGTTAGATATAGAGATTCTATACCTAAAGCAAAGGGTGATTACACCACCTTGCCCCAGCTGAGTGATCAGCCAGTTGTGTCAAATAGTAAGGCCAGGCCAGGGGTGGCACAATACGTGCTGCAGCCCCTGGTAGGCCTTGGATGCACCTATGCCCTGGGTACCTAGGGTACACTGTACAGGGGCTCACAAGGTGATCCATGTTCCAATTGGTAAGGCACCTAAAGTTCCTTGGCATAAATTCAGAGAGAGAACAGCAGGCTGTGGGTCTGATTGGCAGGCCCACAGCCACATTAAGTTGAAAACCAGTGAAGCAAAAAGCAAAAATCTGGGGTGACCATAGGATAGCAGAACCTACTCTCCTACAGACGAGTCAGTGAACGGGGCCCCAGCTAATGCCAGGCAGACTTGGCATCGCCTTGAACCTATGGATAGGATACACACGCTCTCCTGTGCTGGGAAAAAAAAGATGGTCTTATATGAGTGCATGGGAGATCTTGTATCTTGTTGATTGCAAACCTGATCCTTCTATCAAGACCTCAGGAGCAGCCTCCTGTTTGCTCGCTGCAACCCCTTTAACCACCGATATTACCCCACAGAAACTGCAGTTCACTGCCTAAATGCCTTCTACACCTACTGAGACCTCCTGACTGTGAGAAGCTAGCCTGGCATATGATGTCCACTATTCTAGTGAGCACCTTGCACCAATCTAAACGACGCATATTGATGGTGGTTGTAAAGTCAACCTTATAGACAAGCAATCCTGGTGGTAGCATGGACCAACAGTCTTAGGCTAAACTCCAAAGAGCATGCAAAGCTGTTTGTTTTACCAATTATAATCCCTTGAATACCAAATGAAAGGACACCAAACAAGGTATATATCAAATATATATGTATTTATTTCTAACACAACCCCTCTGAACTCTATGAGGTCAGAGATCGAAGTACATCACAAGTTACTTAAATAGCATACAATAAGTTTCACAAATACAGTTTTGCGCTAGGGGTCTCACAAACCATATACTAAAATAGTGGTATAAGAGCCACTACAGAAAGAGTGAATAGGCCTAGAGCCTAGGGAATCGCTGGGGCTACACTAAACGACTAAAGGTTGGGAAGTAGGAGACCCACGGGAGACGCGTGCAGTGTCTAAACACAGTCACGAGACACCATTGACTTATATTGGAGAACGTAAAAGTTACAAAGTTATAGGTTTAGGGCACTTCCGGATGGACTACGACAAAACCACTTTAGACTAGGACACTTGGATAGTCAATACCCACGGGAGCACGTGAGTACTTGAGTTACCTCACCCAGGGAAGCCGGGTGCATAGGTGTCTTTTGGTGTCAGGTTTCGTCGATGTTTTCTATGGAGATCTGCGAAGAAGTGCTGCAGGCGACCAGAGGAAAAGTGTCCGGGAGGATCCAAGGGTGGATCGAGGAACTGAAGAACCTGAAAGCTGAGGGAACAGAGTCTGGGTCACTAGCCAGGAACCAGGAAGGAACCAGGCGACGTCGAGGAGATTTCAGGTGAAGAGGTGAAGCTGGTCTCTGCAGCCACAAGAACCAGGAGCTGGATTCGAGGTGTCCCACGAAGGATCTAGTTGACTGCAGCGTCTGTATCCGGATTGGACCCAACAAGCCTTGGCAACCGCGACCCACACAAGAAGTGAAGATTGGCTTCGAGTCAGACCAGCAAGGTCTGGGGAGCTTCTCCTTTGGAGGGAAGCTGGAGCAAGCCTGGAGCAACCAGGCAAGCGGTGTAAATTCAAAAAGAAGTCTTCAGAGGGCTAACTAGCCAGCGGGCTAGCAACCGGGAAGACGCGTCGAGCTGAAATGCAGGAGCAGGCGGCCCCACGCGGCACTCATGGAGCGTGGAGGGCTGAGCGTTGGTGCAAATGGCGCTCGGGTCTGTGGCTTCTCATACCCCAATGCACAACTGCGAGGGTACCTCGGGAGTCGAGCCATTAGCAAAATGCAGGAAGTCCAGGGTGTCCGGTTCCACGTCTCTCGTGTCCGCCACGGGTCTCAGCTTTGCTGTGGATGTGGATCAGAGTCAGAGAAATCTGGAAGTCCAGTTCCTGAGTCGCTGAGTCTTCGGGTTCCGGCAGGAGTGTCGACAAAGCAAACCGGCAAGTTACTAGTGGTGCCTGTTTGCACAGGGTGGTCACTCCTTGACCACAAGGGAGATGTCTTCAGTCTTCTAGTCGGTATAGAACGTCAAAGGTTCAAGCGTTACGTATCAGAGTTTCATTCCAGGATAATCTAAATTCTGTAGACACAGCTCCTATCTTTATACTGATTTTAGGGGCTGGATTACCTGCTAGGTCCCTCCTATGGGTGGACCTGGGAAGGGGGTGGTTACACCCCTTTCCCTTTGTCCAGTTTCGCGCCAGAGCAGGGCTGGAGTGCCCCAGCAACCGGTTTGAACCGGGCTATGCATGGAGCACCTTGTGTGCCCCAGGCAGTGTCTGGAAAAGCATCTTTCCATTCAACCACCCTGCCCCAATACACTACAGGCTGTCTGGGGAGGTGCTAGCACCTCCCTCAACAGGAAACCTATTGTCCAGGCCTCCCTTGCCGGAGTTTCCCCCAGCAGCAGGAGGTCAGACTACTGTCTGTGGCAGCAGCATCCATTTTGTGATGCTGAGGCTCTGTTTAACTTTAACCGGGTTGTAAGAGAGTAGGGTCTGCAATCCTATGGTCACCCCAGATTTTTGCTTCACTGGTTTACGACTTTCCCTGGCTGTGGGCCTGCTAATCAGACCCACAGCCTAGCTGTTCTCTCTCTAAATTGACATCCATGTACTTTAGGTGCATTTACATATTGGTACTGGGTCACTCTTGTAAGTCCTTGTACAGTGTACCATAGGTACCCAGGGCATAAGTGAACCCAAGGCCTACCAGGGGCTGCAGCATGTATTATGCCACCCCTGGCTGGCCATCCAAATCGGACACAACTGCCTAATCAATCAGCTGGGGCAAGGTGGTGTAACCACCCTTTGCTTTAGATATAGTATACCTATATCTAAACCTAAAATGGACACATATACTCCTATAAGTCACTCCTATGGCAGGCCTTAACAATCTTGGAGGCAGAGTGCTGGGAATTATGTGAGATGGTGCTCTAGCATGAGCTGAGCCTGTCTGCAGCTTTCGGAACCAAGTCCTTTAGCTGTTTCCATGATAACGCTATACCATATACTCTTAAGTGCATTTATAATCCTCGCGGTTATTGCTAACTTTGGCATAGCATTATCAAAACATGTCGAGTAAGGTGTCATACGAATTGGAATACTACCCCCTCGCCAATTCTGGCGACGGGGGTAGAATTCCACCCTTTTAGAGGGACATGACAAGCATGTAACTGTGAACCCCGGTTAAAGTTAACTCGAGCCTCAGCATCACAAAATGGATGCTGCCACCACAGACACAAGTCTGACCTCCTGCTGCTGGGAGTCCTTCCAGCGAGGGAGGCCAGGAAAAAGGGTTTCCTGCCTTGGGAGGTGCTAGCACCACCCCAGACAGGATTTTGCGTATTAGGTAGGACAGGCCTGAAAGAAGTGAGACATGCCTGGTGCACACAAGGTGTCCCTGTGCATACACCGGTTCAAACCAGTTGCTGGGGCACTCCAGCCCCAGCTGTGGCGCGAAACCGGACAAAGGATAGGGGGTGTAACCACCCCCCTTCCTGGTCCCACCCATAGGAGGGACCTAGTCATAGTACAGCCCCCTTTAGGCGAATAAAGGTAGGAGCTGGTCCCATTCCAAATAAGATTATCCTGAATTGAATCTACAAGAAGAAACTCTGGACTTCGACGTTCTGCTCCACAGAAGACTGAAGAAATCTCCCTTGTGGCCAAGGAGTGACCACCCTGCACAAGCAGGCACCATCAAGCGTTCCAGCGGTTCACTTTGTCGTCCTCCCTGGTGGATCCAGACTTCAGAGCCCGACGAGACCCGGACTTCCAGACCTCTCCGACCTCAACTCACATCTGCAGCACAGCTGAGATCCGTGGGTGAGACGAGACACGTGGGACCGGCCATCTTGAAGAAACTGCACTTCGCGCTTCCAGCACAACTTCAGAGGTATCCTCGGCGAAGTGCTTTGGGGATTGAGAAGCCCCAGCCCGAGCAGCTCCTGCACAGAAGATCAGCCCTCCAGCATCCACGAGATCTGCGTGGGGCCCTTTTGCTTGATTGCTGCTCGACGCGTTCTTTGGTCACTTGCCGGCTGGCTAGTGGCATACTAGACGACGATCCTTGAAATCCAGACCGCTGGTCTGGTTGTTCCAGATTGGCCCTTGCGTCCCTTCAAAGGAGAAGCACCCCAGACTCTCCTGGTCCGCACCAGACGCCTTTTTCACTCACAGCGTGGGTTGCCTTTGGCAAGGCCTGTTGGCGCCGAATCCGGAACCAACACCGCCGACAGCGAGAGCCTGCGTGGGACAGCTCGTGCCTCCATCCTGGTGGTCGAAGACACCTCCTGGTCCACGTGGCTGCAGAGTCAAGCGTCCACTCTTCACCTGATCCCGACAACAGCATCTGGTTCCTTCCTGGTTCCACCCCAGTCACTGGCTAGTGACTGTGAACATCGTCCCCTCTGCTTTCAGGTCTTCATCTTTCTTGATCCACTCTTGGAACACTCCGGACAGCTTCCTCCTGGTCGCCTGCAGCATCTTTCTTCAAGGCTCCATAGACTTCAACGCTGAAACCGGACACACTTTGACACCTATGCACCCGCAGCCCGTGGGTGAGGTAACAAAGGCATTTCGGTGCTCAAGGGTAGATTAACTCTCCTAGTGTCCAGATTCCCAGTCGTTTTAGTCCTACCTAGTCGGAACTGTCTAATACTTACCTTTTCGTAATTTGTACTGTCCGTTGACTTTGTTAACAATCTCGCGTGTGGGTTCACACTCAGCCCACACGTCCCGTGGGCCTCCTATTACTTACCTAAGGTTAGGGTAGTGTAGTCCCAGCGATCCTGTGGAAAATAACCATGTATATGTACATAAGCGGCGTTCATTTGTGTTCACCATACCCCTCTCTGTAAGCAGAACGAATACCGCGAAGCATTGACTGCATCATCCCGCCAGAGTAGGCCCATGCACGCACGTACGCGACAGCCATTTTAGGCACCATGGCCTCTCTGCCCATTTGTTAAATCCCCAGCACGCCCCCCCCGCGCATTGAACACCCCCCGCTCTCTCATGCATAGACCATAAAACCCTCTTCCTCTGTGCGACCCTACTCTGGAAATGACACCCCCGCCTGGCCCACACCCCCTGCATTTCCCCTCAGGAACACCCTTCCCCTCTTCTGAGGATTCCCCCTCCCGGCCACGCCTGGCCCCTCGACCCGGTCCCAAGTCATAAGACCAAGCCTCATGGATGTACCCCCCCCCCCTTTTTAGCCCCGCATAGCAAAACGTGATACACTAACTGAAGTGCCAGATCTTATCGCCTGCCCAACCTTAGATCTGACCGCCCCCTCCTGCCCTCGTGTCCTGTTGGAATGTCCGGCTGCAAGATTACAATCACTTTTTACATTTAGGAGGGGGAACAACATCCGAGGAAGGGTATGGGAATAGGCCTGAAGCTGGGATTCCAAACATGCCTTTTCGTACTTCAAATTGTCTTTTATTGCAATAAGGAATGTTTGTGCATCATAAACTTGTGTATAAAAGACGAAGCCTCAGTAAAACTTGTTAGAGCACCTCCTGAAGACACTGTGTGCGTGTCCGAAATGACAGGCTCTCCTCATGAGAAATAAAACTCTGTTCTTGTGTTCCTGCTTCCAGCGCCCGTCTCTTTATTTTGTAATCGTTCAAGATGGGAACTAAGAGGCGTCTTGCGCCAGCAGCCTGGGCATCGGTTGTAATCTGGACTGCTTTTCCTCAATTGGCGTCCCAACGCGGGGTCCATCAGCGACATAAGGTCCGGTAAGAGAGGTCCAGACGATGGGGTGAACATCTAAACGATTGGAGTATACCTGCCTTGAGAGGGCCCTCGTCCGGCTGCCGATTGAATGAACTTCACCGATTCCGAACGGACCTCTCTCAAGCGACCTACTGTCCTGACTGGAATCCCACAGGAATGCTGCGGTAAAAACATGGAGTAAGAGAACGATTGGACGCTGGAAAGGGAAGGCGAAGAACTGTCCACACGGTCCGGTCCGGGTAAGGTTAAGTAGGACGTCTTTACGTCTGATTGGTAGGATGGCTTTATCCATCTGATTGATTGATTGTTTGTATTGGAATCAGTATTTAAATACTGGTATTTTTCATTGATTGGTTCATTTAGACTTGGTTGCTACTTGAAGTATTGGTTCTCTTTGAGACATTCTCTGTTTGCAAACAGCGACGAATAGGAACGTTCCTCTCTCTTTGCAAATAGGGAAGGATAGGTAATGCAGACTTTTGTCCCCCATTGTAATCCGTCATGCCTATCTTTCTCCCCACTGATTGTTTGTTATCGATTTTTATCGATTATCGCTCTTTTGAGATATTCCCTGTCTACAAACAGAGAAGAATAGGAATATTCTGTTCCCCTTTGCAGATAGCGAAGGATAGGTAATGCGGACTTTTGTCCCCCGTTGTAATCCGTCATACCTGTTTTTCTCCCCACTGATTGATTGATTGTCTGGACATTTATTGTTCAAGGAATAGTTCTTTTGAGGTATTCTCTGTTTGCAAATAACGTGGAATAGAAATATTCTGTCTAGTCTTTGCAAGTAGTGAAGGGTAGGTAATGCGGACCTTTGTCCCCCGTTGTAATCTGTCATGCCTATCTACTCCCCACTGATTGGTAAACTAGTTCCACCCGGACCATTTATTAGAGGTAGATCCTCTGGCTCAACCGGAGGGCACCCCTAATAAAAAGGACATATGTAAAATACGAAGTAATCACCGTATCCTGTTAACAGAAACTTTAGCATGAAACACACTAGAAAAGGAAGGAAACAGAAATCGAGCAAAATCAGTAGGCCACTGATGAGTTTTTTGACTTCGCTAGAAATGAGAAACGTTAGAAACAGCTCGCAATAAGAAACATGAAAGTGGTGAGAGAAGCCAAGCTTGACATCACGGCAGCCACGAGGTAGCTCGGCTCCGCCGCCCCTCACTGCTCCAAACATGTCTGTCCCACCGCCCGCCACGCTCAATAACGGTAACATGAGATAGATACAAGTCAGCAGATACCTACCCCCATTCCGGAAACTCCCGAAGTGCAACAGGTCCACGGTTACACCCACCTGGAAGACGAGGCCTCGACACGTGCAGGGCGGGGCCCGGCTGGCCGCCATCGGCCGGAGAAGTCGTGGGATGGTCGGCCCGGAATGTACTGGTCCTCCCATCCTCTTCTGGCGCCTTGCAGGCCACGGAGGGGATGTCTTGCTTATGCCTCCGACCCCCCCCCCCCCCCCTCTTATCGCCTGGTCCGGCCATCACAAATGTCCGCACCGGGAAACGGCGTGGGGTGCGCTGGGAGGGAGAGGCGGCGCGGACGAGCCTCTCCCACCTCCCCAGGTGGAGGCCCCCAGCTGCACCCCCAACGCTCCACTCACCCGACAAGGGTTCGTCCACTCTTGCGATGCAGCGGCGCTCCACTCACCCAGCGGGGTCTCGTCCACTGTTGCGGTGCAACGACGCTTTGCCCGAACCAGCCGAGTTCATGAAGTGGGCGGTCAACTCTGCAGGATTGGGCCCGGCGTGAGGGGATGGCCCGGTCGCTTGTCAGCTAGAAAATGAGTCCCACGTCCAGAAGCGTTCCCCTCGACTTTGAAGATTCTATGAGAACCGCGGGGGCCCCCGACCCTCCCCGCAGGCCCCCCGATGGGGAATGACTGCCATGATCACCCACGGAACGACCAAGACGCAGCCACGAGACGTTGGCGCTCCCATGCTGGCGCCAGCCTCAGTTCAAATGACCAAAATCCTGCGGACTACCAATTTGATCAAGTTCCGGTGGGACACCAGTATGACCCGGTAGGAAAGATTGTTGCCTCCCTCCCCCCTTTTGACTCATGGTTCATTTCGCCAGTCCCTTTTGCTACCCTTTAACGAAAACTTTTTGACTGCCGAAAGAGGTTCTGGTCCAACCACGAGTTGGTGGAGACATTTTGACTATACTTGGACCTGCCTGACCTAACCCAAAATGGCGCCGGTACAAATGAAACTCGCAGCTCCTTGTTGTGGCCCGGTTGCTCAGCCTTGATATCATGAGATATGTATGCAGTTTTTGAAGCACATGGCGGGAGGGGATGGGTACTGATTAAACGTTCGGACAATGAATTGATATTAAGTTCTGACGCATCATTGATTACTGTATTATTGAAAGTTCGAATTTTCGACACTTATGGTACTTGCCCACAATGAATTTTCGATACGATTTTATTGCACTTGTCGCACTTTTATTATGAAATCACCGACCGCCGACTCCGTTATGTTTTCCACAAATAAATATCCCCTCATGTACAGTTCCAGTCTGCTCCGTGGCCGGCCCACGTGGTTGTAGGCCCGTATTTGTGCGCCAACATTTTTAAATAAAGGTTTTTTTTTTTGAAAAGCAAACATAGTTATAGCGCTTAGATTGGCAAGTTTCGAATAAATGGCCACTGTCTCCGATATAAGTAAAATACAGGTGAAATGAAACAGCTCGATTAGTTAAAGGATAGAAAGTATAGTACACAGAGATATTACAAATGTGAATGGTCCAGGTTTGAATTTTGAATTTTAAAACATTTGTAAAGCGCAGCGTTCACCCTACGGTTTCTTGGCGCTATGGAGATAGGTCCAGCAACTCAGGGCCATGGAAGCCTGGCGCAGAGAAATAGCAAGGGACAAGTTACAAGGAAAAGGCCTGTTTAAACAAAAAGGTTTTAAGGTCTTTGCGGAAGGAGGAATAATGTGAAGCAAATCGTAAGTGGTCGGGGAGGGAGTTCCAAAAGGTAGGAGCCAGAGTTGAAAAATTGGCCCCTCCCCACAGGTTTGTTGTCTGTGTTTTTCATTTTTGTGCAACGTAAAGCAATCGATAAAGATCCCGGTATTTAGCCTTTACTTTATATGCCACATGTATCAGGGAAGTCGTTTTAGATGCCCTAAGCCACTCCGAAGGAATGCCACCTAGCCCTCTAGTTTCCGTACCTGACTAACGAAAACGACCCTGTACCACTGTAGACCATCCCTCTTCCTCAAAGGAGAGCACGAGCTCACCCCCCCCCACTCTACACCGACTGCCCTTTGTTTTGACCCTCCCCTATACACGATCCGTAATGCCACACTTGGGCGATCTATGCTATACACAGGCCATCAATAATTATCTCTCCCGCACTACCGGTCCCTCTGGGCTTAAACGCCGAGATGGGAGGGACTGCATCCCGCGGAGACAGGCCGAGTATGTGGTAAGTAAAAGCATTCTCGGGTTTATGCGCGCTGATGTGTTTTAAAACGCTGCCCCCCACCCCTTCTTTTTCCCCTCTTTCTGCAGGTCACATCGGAACGTCGACTAAAGTATGGAGAAGACCTAAGCAGCACGCCATGGTCCCGCGCGGAAATCGGGCTAGCACTGTGAAAATTATATATTACCTATGGGGACTGCCCGAGAACGTGACGAATTTGTGCGATATGAATGCACGTGTGCATGCCCTGATGTGTATAGCTCGACTGAATACACGTTGCACATGTTTGGATTGATAAAAGAAATGTTTTGTGTATGACTTAAGTGATGATCGAATGACCGATGGAATGGGGAAAAAGGGGTCTGAACATGGTGCCTATACACGATGAACAAACAAAGATATAGCACTCCCTTACTTAGAAATGACTGTCTCTCTCTCTCTCTGAACACAGCGACTGGGAGGGTGAAGCAGAAACTTGACGGGTTATTACAGTATGACAAAATATGACTCCAACAGGCACCCCAAATAATGCAACCAAGAATGACGTGCACCAATGAGTAAATTCAAACTTTAACTAAGTAGGGAAAGGTTAAGGAATATTTCGGGGTGAGGTCTACCCAAGTACCCTCCGCCTGAAAGACTAGGAATGTAGTCAATGTTTAAGATTTACCACCTTCTTCTTGCACCCTCATAGACCTAAAACTCAAAGCTGTCCCATTGTTCTCCCGACTGATAACCTCTTTTGCCTCAGCCTGGGAACCCATTCACTAAAAACGATTCGAAGATCCCACCGTGAGTATTAGCCCGACCAGGTTAGTTCCCGACCAATTGACAAAAGTGTAAGTATTTGCAACCGAGGCCACCAGGAAAGGCAGCCAACGAAAAGAAAGAAGAAAAAGGTAAAAAGCTCAGCCCCCAGACGAATTAAGTAGGATACTAAGGATGCGCAGCATGCAGGAAGAAATCTTTGTGGCCAGAAACTGTTCTATGTTTTGTCTTGGATTTTTGTATGTAATACATGTACTATCTCCCCCGCCTGAATTCGTGTGTACGTAATGTATGGATCTACGTCGCCCCTCAGCCTGTGTTTCTATATAACTTGACCCCTGCTGTTCTGTGTTGTGTGCGCACTAAATGGCCTATTATTGTACACCTCTCTCTCCATGTCGTACGTGTACCGAATAGTTCGTTTAGAATGCGGACAACTCTCTCTCTCTCTCTCTCTGAGGGTCCCCCCTGTTCCCTCTTCCTTTGTGTGGTAACGTTGTGCCCCGCCGGCACAAGCCTAATTGGTTTGTGAACACAAAGGTGTTCGGGAAAAATTGACAGAAACTAAAACGATTGTAAATTGCCATATTACTACCTCTCCTTTCTGCAAAATGAAGGAACTTGAATTGGCTAAGAAGGAAAGGACAGGTAAGACGACTGATGTCCCCTAATCTGGCCTTTTTATAGGGGGGGACTATATGTCAGTGGCCTTCTGTTTTTCAGTTCGTTAGAAACACAATCCCCAATGCCCAGATTGCCCCACCCCTCCGCACCCAAGTACGGATGTCCAAAGCATCCTCGCTTCTCCCGATTGACCCCAGCTCCATATCTGCTGTCCCCGAAGTATAACTGATGACCCTGATTAACCGTTGCTCTCCGAGAAAAGAATGTTTAGCCTCTGTCCCTCTCTCATGATGTTAGCACCCCCCTCCCTGTTCGCAAGAGTTAGCCGACTGTGAAGGAAAACGTAAGACTGTCAGGGCTCGGGTTAGAAAGACGAGTCTCTACCGAAGGATCCGATTTCAAGTTTGATAGAATACGCAGTTGATAGAAGTCTGACCACTCTCCATATACATCATGAATGAACGCCAAATATACTTAGCCTCATGGATGTACCCCCCCCCCCTTCTTAGCCCCGCATAGCAAAATGTGATACACCAACTGAAGTGCCCGATCTTATCGCCTGCCCAACCTTAGATCGGACCGCCCCCTCCTGCCCTCGTGTCCTGTTGGAATGTCCGGCTGCAGGATTACAATCACTTGTTACATTTAGGAGGGGGAACGACATCCGAGGAAGGGTATGGGAATAGGCCTGAAGCTGGGATTCCAAACATGCCTTTTCGTACTTCAAAGTGTCTTTTATTGCAATAAGGAATGTTTGTGCATCATAAACTTGTGTATAAAAGACGAAGCCTCAGTAAAACTTGTTAGAGCACCTCCTGAAGACACTGTGTGCGTGTCCGAAATGACAGGCTCTCCTCATGAGCAATAAAACTCTGTTCTTGTGTTCCTGCTTCCAGCGCCCGTCTCTTTATTTTGTAATCGTTCAAGATGGGAACTAAGAGGCGTCTTGCGCCAGCAGCCTGGGCATCGGTTGTAATCTGGACTGCTTTTCCTCAATCCTACAGCCTCTGTACAGCTCCATTCTGTGAGAAGTTGGCCCGATATGCAACGTTCGCTATTCTAGCGACCGCTATGTATCGTTCCAACGACCCTTATGGTGTTTGGTTGTAAGTCAACCTATAGACCAGCTATCCTAGTAGCGTGGATACGAGCAGTCTAAGGCTAAAGACTCGAGAGGGCGCGTTAAGCCAGCTGTTTACCACACATGTACCCCTTGAACACCCAGTGAAAGGACACCACACAAGTGTTATGAAAATAAACAGTATATTTATTAAGAATCACAACAGCCCTGTACTCTTTATGAGGACAGGGTACTAAGCACAACCAAATCTCTTTAGCAAATACTTCAAGTGCACAATTAAAACAAGTGTCCGAGGACACGGAAAGATTAAGGTCTCGGGCGGACCCGATAAGGCAAGTCGGAAGCGAGGGACTCGGGACCCTAGAGTAAAGAGGCTATGCAGGCACCGAAATGCTGAGTTACCTAGCCACGAGGGCTGCGGCTGCACAAGTCTTACAGGCGTCGGGGTCTTCGCTGACGAGCCAGGAGCCGGAAGAAAAGGAGTTGCTGGCCGGCGACCAGTGCTGAATAGTTCGTAGAGATCCAAGCCTGGATCAGAGAGTGTTGATACCTGAAAGCAGAGGGGACCAAGTTCGTACTACTAGCCAGTAGTCAGAGGGTACCAGGAAGGCACCGGTTGGCCGTCACCTCGACCAGATGAGTGGGCGACGCTAGGCTCTGCAGTCTCACGGACCAGGAGGCGTTGTCGGCGACCACGGTGGAGGTGCGAGCTGTCCCACGAAGGATGATGCTGTCGGCGTCGCTGGGCCCAGGATGGGGCAACAAGCCTTGGCAAATCTCAGGGCCACGTGGTGGGCCTAAGATGGCGTCTTGAGTGGACCAGGAGGGTCCGGGGTGCTTCTCGCAAAGATGGAAGCGAGGGCCAGTCTGGAGCAACCAGACCAGCAGAGTTGTTTGTCGGTCGTCGTCAAGGACGGGCACAAGCCAGCGGCTAGTGACCAGACAACGTGCTGAGCAGCGAGCAGAAGGGCCCCACGCAGATCGTGGAGATGCTGGGAGACTGCACTTCGGTGCTGGAGCGGCTCAGGGTCGGGGCTTCTCGGACCCCAGAGCACTCACCAGAGAGTTACCTCGATGGTCGTGCTGGTTTAAGAGCGTGCAGGTTCTGATGATGGCCGGTCCCTCGAGGTCTCGTCGCACCCACAGATCACAGCTGAGCTGATGACGTGGGTAGAGGTCAGAGGTGCCAGGGAAGCCGGTTCTCGTCGAGCTGGGCCGTCGGATCCTTGAGGAAGGACTTGCAGCAAACCGCAGAGTTCTTAGATGGTGCCCGCTGATGCAGGGTGACTACTCCTTAGTCACAAGGGAGAAATCTTGAGAAGAGTCTTGAAGTCCTTTCGTAGAAAGTATTCTTGATTCAAAGATGATCTAATTTGGAAGGGTCCCCGCTCCGGCCTTTATTCTAAAGAAAGGGGTGGGTACATGACTAGGTCCTGCCCTAAGGGTGGGACCAGGAAGGGGGGTAGTTACACCCCTCTCCCCTGCCGGACTTTCCCCAGGCCAGGGCTGTCGCCCCTGGAACTGGTTCTAACCGGCAGATGCGTAGTGAGCACCGGGGTGCCACTCCGCAGTCACCTTCTCGCAAAAGCCCTACCTACCCAGAATACACAAACCCTGTCTGGGACGGTGCGAACACCGCCCTTGACAGGAAACCCTTTGTCCGAGCGCTCCTCGCTGGAAGGACTCCCAGCAGCAGGAGGTCAGACTCGTGTCTGTGGTGGCAGCATCCATTTTGTGGAGCTGAGGCTTCAGTTAACTTTAACCGGGGTTCACAGTTACGTACATGTCGTGTCCCTCTAGAAGGGTGGAATGCTAACCTCATCGCCAGTATTGGTGAGAGGGCAGCACCCCGATTCGTATGACACCTTACTCGACATGCCTTGATAGCGCAACACCGAAGTTACCGATATGGTACGCGTTATCATGGAACAGCCATTGGGTCTTGATTCCGCAAGCTGCAACCGGGCTCGGCTCGGGCCTGAACCTAGCTCACACGAGCCCACGCACTCTGCCTTCAGGATTGTTAAGGCCTGCCATAGGAGTGACTGATAGGAACTCGGGTGTCCACTGTATGGTTAGATATAGAACTACTATACCTAAAGCGAAGGGTGCTTACACGACTTCGCCCCAGCTGTCGTGCAGCCAGTTGTGTCAAATTTAGGAGGCCAGCCAGGGGTGGCATAATACATGCTGCAGCCCCTGGCGGCCCTGGGTACACCTATGCCCTGTGTTACGGGGTCTGATAAGGTGGCCCAGTACCAATTGGTAAATGCACCTAGGGTACATCTCGTAATTTAGAAAGAGAACAGCCAGGCTGTGGGTCTGATTAGCAGGCCCACAGCCAGAGAAAGTCGTAAACCAGTGAAACAAAAGCAAAAAATCTGGGTGATCATAGGATTGCAGACCCTACCCTCCTACACATTCCTTCTATCGATATACTTATACCACTTGCACAAGTTACTACTTGTGTAACGATATATCTGTAAGAGACATTAGTTAGTGATAGATTCCTTACCTTAGAATATCCCCAGGCGTCACACTGGATCCGGAAACTTTTGCGTAGCAATACCCCTGCGCGCTGGTAGGCGTCGTCTGCGGCTCCGCGTCCGTCGTCGGCGTCGTGAGCGCCGGGATGACGTCGTCGGAGTAATTAGACGGCGCCCATGCGCGCTGACGTCAGTTCTGATAACACAGCTTTTCCGCGCCAGATACGCAGAGCCATGATAGAACTAACACTGGTGCCATGAAACTAGGGCCCTGAAAGGGGATGACCTTAACCCTAGATATCGGTTCGCAGAACGGGGAGGATGGGTGGGTCGGTAAGGAATCTATCACTAACTAATGTCTCTTACAGATATATCGTTACACAAGTAGTAACTTGTGCATCTGAAAGAGACACGTTAGTGATAGATTCCTTACCTTAGAATAGATACCCCAGCAATACCAACCCCGGTGGTGGGTCTGCGAACCAATATCACACCAGAAAGTCCTGGAGGACGGAACGGCCAAAGAAGCCATCCCTCCGGACTTGACTGTCCAGGCAGTAGTGTCTCGCGAACGTGTGCAGCGAGGCCCACGTGGCTGCCTGACAGATGTCCTGCAGGGGGACACCGCGGCCCAGGGCAGTTGTCGTTGCCGTGGCCCGAGTGGAGTGAGCCCGCAATCCAGCCGGGGGCTCCTTCCTCGCCATGGAGTAACATGCTTGAATACACAAGATGATCCACCTAGAGATGGTCCTCTTGTGCACAGCCTTTCCCTTCTTCGCGCCCACGTAACCAACGAAGAGTTGGTCATCCACCCGGAATTGGCGTGTGCGATCTAGGTAGTAGGAGAGCGCACGTTTTGGATCCAGACGGTGGAGCCTCTCCTCCTCTTTCGAGGGGTGCGGAGGCGGAAAGAAGGTGGGCAAAGTGATGGACTGCCCGATGTGGAAGGCCGTGACAACCTTGGGCAGAAAGGAAGGTCGTGTACGTAACACCACCTTATCAGGATGAACAGACAGGAAAGGTGGAGAAGAAGAAAGAGCCTGGAGCTCACTCACCCTCCTGGCAGAGGTGATGGCAACCAGGAAGGCCGTCTTTAGAGTAAGGAGACGAAGAGGGCAGTTATGAAGCGGCTCAAAGGGAGCACACATCAGATAGGTGAGAACCAGATTCAAGTCCCACTGGGGCATCACGAAGGGAACGGGAGGGAACATGTGCGTGATGCCCTTCAGAAATCTACTCACAATAGGCGACTTGAATAAAGAAGGCTGATCTGGTAGCCTCAAGAAGGCTGATAGAGCAGAAAGGTACCCTTTAAGAGTGCCCAGAGCAGAGCCCTGCTGGGCAAGGGAAAGAAGAAAGAGCAGCACTTCCGAAAGGGGTGCAGAGAGGGGATCCACAGCCTTTGCTGCGCACCATGCCACAAATCTGTTCCACCGGCAGGCGTATACCGACTTTGTGGAGGGACGCCTGGCTGCCAGAATGATATCACAGACTTCGGGAGGCAAGTCAAATGGCCTCAACTGCCGCCGCTCAATCTCCAAGCTTGTAGGTGGAGACTGGACAGGTTCGGGTGCAGGACCGTCCCCTGCTGCTGCGACAGAAGGTCCTCCCGAAGAGGCAGACGAATCGTGGGATCGACTGACATGCTGAGTAGCTCGGGATACCAGTATCTTCGTGCCCAGTCCGGAGCCACAAGGACGACCTGGGCCCGGTCGCGCCTGATCTTCTTCAGCACTCTGGGCAGAAGTGGTATAGGCGGAAAGGCGTACAACAGACCGCAGCTCCACTCGCGACGAAAAGCGTCTCCGAGCGAGTGCCGCCTTGGAAACTCCAACGCGCAGAACTGCTGACATTGCGCGTTCTCTTCTGTGGCGAATAGATCTAACCAAGGCTCTCCCCACTGTCGAAAGAGACCTTGCGCCACGTCCGAGTTCAGACGCCATTCGTGATCCATCATGCACCGGCGGCTGAGTTCGTCCGCCCTGGCATTCAGAGAGCCTGCCAGGCG
The DNA here is from genome assembly GCF_964263255.1 of Lissotriton vulgaris. Classification (NCBI taxonomy): domain Eukaryota; kingdom Metazoa; phylum Chordata; class Amphibia; order Caudata; family Salamandridae; genus Lissotriton; species Lissotriton vulgaris. The sequence continues at coordinate 636,267,341 of NC_141696.1, read as the reverse complement.
TTGAACCACCAGGGTCACGCCCTGATGTTCCAGCCACTGCCAGAGGCGCAGAGCCTCCTGGCAGAGGGTCCACGACCCCACACCGCCCTGTTTGTTGCAGTACCACATGGCGGTGGTGTTGTCGGTGAACACTTGCACTACGCTCCCCTTGACAGAGGGGAGGAATGCCTTCAGTGCAAGACGAATCGCCCGCAGCTCCAGAAGGTTGATGTGGAGCCGGGACTCCGCCGGAGACCAGAGGCCTCTGATCTCCGCCTCTCCCATGTGGCCTGCCCAGCCCTGGAGGGACGCGTCCGTCACAACTACGTGCTCCGGCTGGGGTAGGGAGAGGGGTCTGCCACTGACCCAGTCGCGGTCCGTGAGCCACCACTGAGGTTCCGTGACAATTGTAAGTGGTGTTTTCGACTCGCACGAATACGGTCGAGTCTGGTATCTATGAACCGCAAATGATGAGTTTAGTAAGTGTGCGCAGTTTCGCTGTGCTAACTTAAACCGTTCGTTTGTTATGTGGGTTTTTCATCTGTACCCACGGGTTCCATCTTAGATACGGCATCCATTTTGTCTCTTGCCCTCAAGTAGCCAGCGAACGGACGCTGTCCGCTTCGCGACCCTGGGACTCCTAAGATATTTGCGGAAGACACATGTTCTTTGTGAGTGTCTTTATGATGAGGGGGATGCTACTGTAAGGCAGATGGCGCCGCTCGAGGCTCATCTTGCCGCACGGACTTATTGTCTCAGCCGTGCATCTCATTAGGCACGTCCCTTTGATGCCTGTATCTCGTGTTTCCCGATACCTCCCCTTCTACACCCTTTCCGATCTCCCCACTGTCTCCGTCTTCCTCTGCACCTGTCTTCGTTCCTATTTCGATCTATTTTACTGCTGATTAGAATTTGCTAATGGTGGGAAGATGGTTTTTACAGTTGGGAACCGCCAAATGTTTCCGCACTTATGTTCCGGACCTCGTGTGTTTCAAAGTGACCAAAGCGACCCCTCTGGGGGATAATTGTGGGAATCGGGTTGTAAACTTTTGTGCTCAATGTAATCCTATGGGTAAAAACTGTATAAAAGGAGCGATCCACAGAACCAATTTGAAGCAGTCTCCCCAAGTTGCACGCTGTGTACTTGTCGTGATCTCTGTGTTCCCTGCAGCAAATAAACCTTGAATCTTTGACGTCAAAGGAAGTGTCCCGTGTCTCTGTGACTTGTACGTCGGAGCAGGTTACCCACGAAGGTTTCAGGTGTTGTGCCCTGGCACCGCTGGGTCCAAAAGAACCCAGTCCTTCAGTTGGCGCCCAACGTGGGGCTGCATCAGTGGTACCGGTCCAAGCCCGACGATCGTGAGGAACTTCGTGTGAAATCTCCGAGGGAAGGTGCACTCCGCTTCATCGATCCTGTTGTCGAAATAAGTGGCCCGAAGACTTTTCCCGCGAAGATTCCCGCCTCCTGACGGCTGCGACGGACTGCTGCCCTGACTGTAGACCTGTTTTGGCGCCTGGCGTAGACCTTGGTATAGCGAGACGATTGACGGGCCTTCCTGGTGACGCCATCGATCTTTGAGTTAAGTATTTGTGGGTCGCTCCCAGAGTTCTTGGTTGTGGTTACTTAGTGGTTGCATGGTTCCATTGCATTTGTGGTTCTTGGTACTTTGTTGTGTTGTTTGACGACTGCAGCCGCCAAAAACCGAGGGTTTTGTTCTTTGCTGGGACTTGGTAAATCCCGTAACCCTTGAAGTTTGTGAAACTCGGCTAGTGTGCAAGATGCCTGGTCGCAGTACTTTGTTCAGTTGTTTTAGACCTTGTGGTGCGGATTCCCGACTGGAGGACTCGTGTCCGATACCTCCGGTTGGGACTCCTACTTATGACTTGTATAGCAAACATGGGCTAGGCCCGATTACCTTTAACGATTATTGGATTAAATATACAAAGAAAGACGGCGACCTTCGTTGGCCACCTCACGGTAGCTTCGAGGCGTCGATCTTAGATAATCTAGAAATGAAGCTGTTCGAACGTAAATCAAGGCCGGCCAGGTTTGATGCCTTTCGGTTGTGGCGCAAAGAAGCCCGACAGAAAGAGATCAGACAGAATAAACGTAGTCAGCGAGATAATGTTGCTACCATAGTGAAGAAAGCTGAGCAGTTCCAGCGTGATACGGAGGATAAGGATAAGGAAGTGTTTGAAAGATTACAGCGTATGACCATAGATAAATGTTATCCTGCTTTGCCTACGGAGTCGGATAAAAAGGAAGAGGCAGTTGAGGATCCTTTAATGTCCTATCTTATGAAGTCGCCACCTCCGTACGTACAGGGTACCGCAGTTCCTGTGGTCCCTGCCGTACCTGTTCTTCCACCTATTGTTCCTCCGCCTGTTCCTCAACCTGCACCCGCTCTTCCGTCCGTTCCTGCACCTTTGTCTGTTTCTATTCCTACTGCTCCTCCGCTTCCACATACTCCTGCTCCCGCTACTGCTCCTGTTTTGTTAACCCCTGTTGTTGCTACTGTTTCTACTCCTTCTCTTGTTAGCCCTGTGTCTTATTCTTCTCCCTCTACTCGTAGTCGCAATTCTCCCCTTGCGGCTAGCTTCTTTCAGTCACTCGGACCTGTTCATGGGTCTGCTGGTTCCGATGGTCCTCAGAGACGTAGTCAGCTTCCTGGAAACAGAGAACGTGTTGCGCTATATAATATGGCGATGGGTTGGATGGTAAACCCTCTTAGAAATCCACCCCGTGTTGTCCTCGAAACGTTTTGTCAATTTAACATACCAACCCAGAGATATGTGTTTGACGAAATGTGCAAGTTCCTCCATGATCAGATAGCGGCCGATGCGCCTGACGAGGTGCTGACCGCCCTGTCTGAACTTCGGCTTCAGTTCGCAAACGGACTGATAGTAGATACTAACGTCCGTCGTGCTATTGAGCGGTTACTATCTTTCCGTCCCGCTCCAATACCTCATGCATTGTTTGTCGAGGATATTGAAAACCAACCAGACGAGTCTGGCCAATATCCTATGCGTGAAGTTCCGCCGGTTTGGGTACCGGCTGATCCTAATGCTAACCCTGCGACAGCGGCGCATTTCCAGAGAGTGTGGATACATCTCCCATGGAAACGTTCGGAAGTGCTACAGGTGAAACAATCTTTGCCCGATCCTCGGAAAAATCCTACTGGGTATTACAAGGAATTATCGCAGCTCGTAGATGCTACGATAATGAATCTTGCCGATATCGACATGTTGTTTGGCAACGTCGTACCGCAACCGGTATGGGCTAAGATTCGCCATCAAGATCACGCAAATGAATTAGGCGGTGATTGGGCTGCTATTACAGCGGCAGATGCTGGACAAGTGGCTGCTACTAAACCCGACCAACTGATTACTGCTCTTCCTCAGCGAATAATAACATTAATGAAGACTCTTATGCCAGCTATGAGGGTAAATTGGGACAAATTGTCAGCTTGCAAACAAAAGAAAGACGAGAGTGTTTCGGACTTCTTTACAAGGTTTGAGGAAGCATTCATCGACCATAGTGGACAGGATATGGGTACCGAGGGTGGACAAAGGTTGTTTGTGGATAAATTTGTGTCAAATTTGTTGCCCGATTTGAGCAATAAATTAAAGAATTCGGAGTGTGCATGGGCCGTTTCTACCTCAGCTCAGATATTGGCTACGGCACAATATTATGAGAATAGGGAGAAAGAGGAGAATGACCGTGCTGACAAAAAGACGAAAGAACTGAAAACTAAAGTATTGTTGCAACAAGCGTATCCGCCGCGTTCTAATCAGAATGCGCCCCAACAGAATAGATCGCAGTCGCAATCGAATCGATTGCAGCCGCGTAATGATTCCTCCTCCCAAAGATCATCGTTAGGGTACAATCAATGTGCTTATTGTAGACAGGAAGGACACATTAAATTCAACTGCCCTGTTTTAAATGAACGTAATAGTGGTAATTCGTCTAAAGGAGGCCGTGGTGGTTCACAGCAGGCATCACGTGGTAGAGGTCGTGGTGCTCAAAACGATCGTTCAGACAATTCATCAAATTCCAATAACTGTTTCGATCAACGTGGATCATCGCAAGGACGATCTGCGCAGTACAATGTAGATGATTATTATGTTGATCAGGGAACTGACGACAGTAATTACTAGGACAGCCAAAGACAAGGAGAGGGAGTGGTATCAGTTCCGGTTGATCAGAGAGGGCCTTACGTCGCAGTTGCTACATCGGGCGTCGTTGAGCCTTTTCTGTTGGACACTGGTGCAGCGAAAAGTTCCATCATGCATTCGAAACTCCCTGGCGCACCTTTGTCTGGCTTAACAAATGTTTCCGTTGGATTCTCTGGCGCCCCTGTTAGCAATCCAGTTTCGCGCCCTTTGCCCCTTCAAATTGGGCCACGTGAGCTCCAAGCTCCGTTGATTTTGACTACTGGTTGTGGCGAAAATCTTTTGGGCCTGGATTTGCTTAAACGTTTGTACGCAACTTTGTATTGTTCTCCTGCGGGTGTAAAGCTTACGTTAGGAGAGAGGGTTGTCTCTCCTATGTATTTGTCTCTCGATAAGCTTCCACCGGAATTGAGTTCTCTTCCTGCGTCTTTGTGGGCGACGGGTCCAAATGACGTGGGCCTACTTGATATCTCCCCCTATGTTGTTCAGTTGAAAGCTAATGTGCGATTGCCACGTATTCCCCAGTATCGTATCTCCCTTGATGGTGAACGGGCACTGTTGGCGATCATTTATGATCTGATCGAGAAAGATGTTATTGAAGAGACTCGGGGAAACGTGTGCAATAGCCCTGTACTACCCATTCTTAAACGTACAGATCCTACAAAACCGCCTGTTTATCGCTTTGTTATCGATTTACGGGAGGTAAATAAAATTGTGGTTCCTCAATTTCCTGTTGTGCCTGACATCACGGCGCTACTGACTCTGATTCCAGCTACTGCATCATGGTTTTCGGTGATTGACTTGAAAAATGCGTTTTTCAGCATCCCGATTGCCGAAGAGAGCAGGGACCTTTTCGGTTTCTCTCTCGGTGGACGTAGCTTCCGGTTCAAACGCGCTCCTCAGGGCTACTGTGAAAGTCCATCGATTTACAGTCAAGCCTTGAAGGGTCAACTGGATGCGTTTCGGTTGCCGGTTGGTGCGGCCTTAATCCAGTACGTCGACGACTTAATGGTGGCTGCCGATACTCAGGACATTTGTAAAATCGCTACGGTGTCATTGCTGCAACATCTCTGTGAGTTAAATCACAAGGTGTCACCTTCTAAACTTCAATATTGTTGTCAAGAAGTAACCTATCTAGGTCACTTATTGTCAAAGGAGGGAAGGAGATTGACCCCAGAGAGAATTGCAGCGATTGCGCGAATGGCTGTGCCAAACACCCAAAGAGATGTGCGTGCCTTCCTAGGTATCACGTCGTACTGCAGGCAATGGATTCCTAATTTTTCATTGCTAGCGAAACCATTGGTGGCTCTTACGTGCAAGGATGTTTCAACTCCTTTACCATGGACTGAAGAATGTCAGAAAAGTTTTTCTGAACTGCGTGATTCATTGTGTTCGGCTCCTGTGTTAGGTACCCCTGACTACGGTAAGCCGTTCACGTTATATGTTCACGAGAGGGAAGGTTGTGCTTTGAGTGTTCTAACGCAACCTTTTGGTGGTAAGCAACGTCCATGTGCATATTTTTCCTCGACCTTGGACCCAGTAGCTAGAGCATTGCCGAGTTGTTTGAGAGCAACTGCGGCAGCTGCGGTCTCCATCCGACAATCAGCAGGATTGGTCATGGATAATATGCTTACGGTGATGGTTCCGCATGCAGTCGATACTCTTTTGAATCGAACGAAAACTCAGCACTTGACGAGTGCGAGGTTGTCTGGGTACGAATTGACGCTCTTGGCAAGCCACATTCAGATAAAACGTTGTAATGTCCTAAATCCGGCAACTTTGTTACCAATTAACACAGAGTCAGATGAAGTAGCAGAACATGACTGCTACTTGAGGACTGAAGAGGAAACGAAAGGTCGAGTGGACCTTAAAAACACCCCATTGGAAGATCCGGATGGCACTCTGTATGTGGATGGGTCATGTTTTAAGTTACCGAATGGCGATGTGACTACCGCTTATGCTGTTGTAACATTGAACACTGTTGTTGAAACTGCAAGATTGAATCAGAATTCTGCCCAAGCTGCGGAGCTGATTGCTCTTACTAGAGCATGTGTGTTAGCAAAAGGGAAACGTGTGAATGTGTACACCGATAGCCAATACGCTTTTGGTGTAGCGCATAGTTTTGGACGATTGTGGCGAGAGAGAGGTTTTTTGACGTCGCACGGTACGAAGATACAGCATGGCCAGCTTGTGAATGATCTTTTGGATGCATTGATTCTGCCTACGCAAGTTGCGATTGTTAAGTGTAGTGCGCATCGTAAAGTGACGGATGATGTCGGTCGTGGTAATGCGTTTGCGGATGAGATTGCTAAGGAGACTGCCCGGAACCTTAGCACTCGAATGTATGTGACGAGTTCGGTTAGGTGGCCTACAGAATCGAGTATGTGTGAAGACACTATTGAGAGTGTGAAAGCAATTCAGAATGAGGCCACCGAGACTGAAAAGGCGAAGTGGAAAGAAAGTACGGGAAAGTTGGATGCGAATGGTTGTTGGATTGATTTGTCGGATCAGAAAAGATGGATGTTGCCTGATGCGTATGTGCTGGCCGTTGTGACAATGGCACATGGGTTAGCACATATTAGCGTGAAAGGCATCTGTAAATTGTTGTCGCCTGTGTGGAAGAATGATGGCATTACGAAATGTGCTGAACGTCTGGTGAAGAATTGTATGGTGTGTATAATGTACAATCCTGGCAAAGGAACCCCAACTCCTCCTGGCAGTTTTGCTCCCCCTTCATATCCCTTTGAGGTGATTCAATTGGACTTCATCCATATGGAGCGATGCAATAACCTGAAATACGTTTTAGTTGTGGTTTGCGCATTCTCCCGATGGATTGAGGCCTATCCCCTCAAAGACAATACTGCTTTGTCTACTGCGAAAATCCTACTGAAGGAATATTTTCCTCGGTATGGAATGCCTAGAGTCGTGTGGTCAGATAACGGAAGTGAGTTTGTTGGAAGTGTGATGAAGAGTGTGTGTAAGGGCCTTGGAATAAATCAAAAATTCCACAGCGCCAATCATCCCCAGTCAGCTGGATTAGTTGAGGGGTATAACGGCACCCTTAAACTAAAGCTAGCAAAGATTCAGGCTACGACTGGTCTTTCGTGGCCTGATGCTTTACCCTTAGCATTACTGTCAACTAGGGCGACGGTACACTCCCGAATAGGGCTTAGTCCCTATGAGATAGTGTTCGGCCGTCCTGCGAATGTGTGGGGGGTTCCTAGGCCAGGAATGTTTTCTGATCTTGAGTATCCAATGTTGATTGACTATTTACATGACTTGACTGCTAAACTGAGGTTAATTCACCAACAGGTTTACGACGCATTGCCGACGCAGACGGAGGGTCCAGGCCACCAGCTCCAGCCCGGAGACTGGGTGGTAACACGAAACTTTTCACGCAAGAATAATCTGGACCCAAGGTTCACTGGACCTTACCAGGTGCTCCTGGCCACGAGGACTGCCGTTCGTCTTGAGGGGCGTAAAAACTGGGTGCATGCCACCCACACTAAGCGAGTCCCTATCCCTTTGCCGGCAGACCCGTGGGTAAGGAAAGGCATTGCGTCAACAGAAACAGAAACATTGCCGGCGTTTGTGCCTTTCAGCGACGCACAGCCTGTTGGAGAATCCTCAGCGCAGCAGAAAGCCACTGTTGAACAATTGTCAGCAAAAGACTCAAGACCATCAACTGATCAGCAGGACGCTGTCTCTTCAACGGATCCTTTGTTCGACGAGCAGACACGTCCCGGGAAACACCGATATTCTTTGCGATCTCGCACTAAGGACAAATACAATTTTCCTTCCTTTGCTGAAATTGACAACTGCATTATCCCCGTTTCCCGTGATCAGTTTTGAACATTCGTATCACTGTGATTTGTGTACATATATATATATATTGAGCTTCCTCCCTTGTATCTTTTTACTTCCACAGCCGAGAGACTTTGTGCTTGTATACATATTGTGTATTGAAGGCCGTAGGGCCGCGCGCGTACTTCCTTCTGGATAGTAGGTCTTGACGCTAGGTTAAAGGCCGTCGGTTCCTAGGAACTCCTAGGGATTGACTATTGCTGCACAGAACGAAGTGCGTCAAGAAACGTTGCGGACGGTCATAGGGAATGGCATTCTCGAAGCTGAATGATTTGGAGGGAGCTAAGGCGCACAGACTTAAGCTGCAGCAACTCAGTCGTACCAAATGTTTTATATTCCAATTGTTTGTATTGTTTTTGACTGCTTCTGCATTATTGGCGGGTGGGGTGTATTACACGATGTCTTATTTCTTACCTGCTACACCTACTCCTACTCCTTACCCTAACCTTACCTCTACTGTCTCTCCCCATTCCTTTCACATGTTACCGGAACACGAGCAGGCTAGACGTGTAGAATTCCGCAACAATTCCTTTATTCAGCTCCTCCATCAGCATCAGTTAGTGGTTAACACTACTAATTGTTGGGTGTGTGGGTTGATGCCACATACTACTGATAAGGGAATTCCATATCTGGTGTTACCGTATAGTTCCCAAGGGTCAGCTCGAGCATTTCAAACAATGTTTCGAAGCGCACTGGGTTTCCACCCCATTCGAGAACCACGTTCCCCCTACTCTGGCCCTACCTCGTATCAGAAGCCTTTGTCGATAGCCATAGAGGATTTAGATAGTGAGATCTATGATCCTTCGCTTATCCCTGAAGAAGAGGTACAAGCCTATAGAGTCCTAAGTAGAGGTGAATATAGTGTGTTCAGCAGCGAAAAACAGCTTAAAAGCTCGCCTCCAATATGGGTCGTACCCCACACTGGTAATTTCTGTCTTATGGGTCGTGGCCGAAGATCGCAAGCCCGACTTGGAGCAAGTGCTTGCACTGAAAATTACATTCTGCCGATGTTCTCGTCCCCTGTGTTTCTGGCTGCCAAGGGTACATACTTTATCTGTTATGATCGTGCATACACATGGTTGCCCGCTGACTTCATGGGCTCATGTTTTATTGCAAATCTGTTGCCTCCGACGTTCACTGTAGATGCCGATTATCATAAGACTAGAGTTGTGCGAGGCGTAATTAGTGAAGAGGATACTGCCGGTCAAGAGGCAGGAGACTTTTTCAAGGGTTTCCTCCCGTTTTGGGGACCTATGGTTAACAGTAGGAACCTGAGACAGTTGACTCGAGTGGTAGAATCGACAGCTAATATTACTGCCAGTGCCCTTGGTAATATCACCACCGAACTTCAGGCGGAGAGACTTATGACGTTACAAAACCGTATGGTTTTAGATGTCATCTTAGCAGATCGCGGTGGGGTATGTAAGGTGATCCATTCGAGCTGCTGCATTTTCATTCCAGATAATGCTCCAACTGTCTATCAAGCCATCTCGAGGTTGCATAAGATCTCCGAATCCATACACGTGGATGTAGGGGATTGGACGCTACTTGGATGGTTTTGGGGCCTGATGTCGACTTGGGGTTGGAAAATTCTGATGATCATTGGAGTTGTGGTAGTGTTCCTGTTCACGTGTTGCCTTTGTGTGCAGTGTGGTCCTGCCTTATGTGGCCTCTGTGCTACAACGTGTATGAGACAACCATCTGTTACCAAGGGGACTCGGTTGGACAGAGCTATGCTACAGCAACATCTCGATGGTCTGATGAATATCGAATATGATTCCGACTAGTGCTTGCCTACATGAGGGCAAAAGGAGCGTCTGAGGTTCCGTGACAATTGTAAGTGGTGTTTTCGACTCGCACGAATACGGTCGAGTCTGGTATCTATGAACCGCAAATGATGAGTTTAGTAAGTGTGCGCAGTTTCGCTGTGCTAACTTAAACCGTTCGTTTGTTATGTGGGTTTTTCATCTGTACCCACGGGTTCCATCTTAGATACGGCATCCATTTTGTCTCTTGCCCTCAAGTAGCCAGCGAACGGACGCTGTCCGCTTCGCGACCCTGGGACTCCTAAGATATTTGCGGAAGACACATGTTCTTTGTGAGTGTCTTTATGATGAGGGGGATGCTACTGTAAGGCAGATGGCGCCGCTCGAGGCTCATCTTGCCGCACGGACTTGTTGTCTCAGCCGTGCATCTCATTAGGCACGTCCCTTTGATGCCTGTATCTCGTGTTTCCCGATACCTCCCCTTCTACACCCTTTCCGATCTCCCCACTGTCTCCGTCTTCCTCTGCACCTGTCTTCGTTCCTATTTCGATCTATTTTACTGCTGATTAGAATTTGCTAATGGTGGGAAGATGGTTTTTACAGTTGGGAACCGCCAAATGTTTCCGCACTTATGTTCCGGACCTCGTGTGTTTCAAAGTGACCAAAGCGACCCCTCTGGGGGATAATTGTGGGAATCAGGTTGTAAACTTTTGTGCTCAATGTAATCCTATGGGTAAAAACTGTATAAAAGGAGCGATCCACAGAACCAATTTGAAGCAGTCTCCCCAAGTTGCACGCTGTGTACTTGTCGTGATCTCTGTGTTCCCTGCAGCAAATAAACCTTGAATCTTTGACGTCAAAGGAAGTGTCCCGTGTCTCTGTGACTTGTACGCCGGAGCAGGTTACCCACGAAGGTTTCAGGTGTTGTGCCCTGGCACCGCTGGGTCCAAAAGAACCCAGTCCTTCACCACTGCAGTTGCTTCGCAGTGCCCTCTGAGATCAGGACATGATCGGACAGGTTGCCCTGATGCTGGGCCCACTGAAACTTCAGGTCCCACTGCAGAGCCCGCATCCGCCACCTGGCGTGACGCACCAGAAGGATGCAGGAGGCAATCAGCCCCAGAAGCCGCAGCGTCAACCTGACCGAGACCCGGGATAACGGCCTGAAGACAGGAATCAGAGCCTGAATATCCCGAACCCGCTGTTCGGGTGGGTAAACCCGAAACTGCGCCGAGTCGAGAACCGCTCCGATGAAGAGGAGCTTTTGAGAGGGACACAGGTGTGACTTCGGCACATTGATGGAGAACCCCAGCAAGTGCAGGAGGTCGGCCGTAGTCTGGAGGTGGCTGACGACTGACTGGGGCGAGCCCGCCTTCAACAACCAGTCGTCGAGGTAGGGGAAGACTGATATCCCCTGCCTGCGCAGATGGGCTGCGACCACCGCCATCACCTTCGTGAACACCCGTGGGGCGCTGGCAAGGCCGAAGGGGAGCACGGTAAACTGAAAGTGCTCTTGGCCTACCATGAACCGTAGGTAACGCCGGTGGGCCGGCAGGACGGGGATGTGGAAATAGGCGTCCTGCAAGTCCAACGCTACCATCCAGTCTCCCGGGTCCAGGGCAGCCAGGACCTGAGCCAAAGTGAGCATCTTGAACTTCTCCGTCCGGAGGAAGCCGTTGACGTTCCGCAGATCCAAGATAGGGCGTAGGCCCCCTTTGCCCTTCTTGGGTACCAGAAAGTAGTGGGAGTAACAACCACGTCCTACTTCTGGCCCAGGAACGCGCTCGATGGCCCTCTTGGCCAAGAGGGCCGAAACCTCCTCTTGCAGAAGTTGCAAGTGATCCCCCGACACACGGTGGTATTGAGGTGGCATGGATGGAGGGGAAGACTCGAAGGGGAGGGAGAAACCCCTTCGGACAATTTGCAGCACCCACCTGTCCGAAGTGACTGAATGCCAGTGGGAGAGGTGATGGCGAACCCTGCCTCCCACAGGCGTCACATGGGCCTGAAAACTCAGACTAGGAAGGTTTTGAGGCGGGGGCTGCTGAGGGAGGTGTGGACTGGCCTCGCCGCTGGCCCCGACCACCGCCACGGCGGTTCCCACGGCCGCCACCGCGTTGCTGAACATTCTGCGGCGCGTGGCTGACGGTCCGTGGTGGGGCGCCCCTTCCGTGGCCACGAAAGGAGCGAAAGGCACCCGATTGCTGGCGTGGGGCCGTAAGGCCCAAGGACTTGGCCGTGGCCCTGGAGTCCTTGAAACGTTCCAGCGCATGGTCTGCCTTGTCGCCGAAGAGGCGACGGCCATCAAACGGCATGTCCAGAAGGGTGGCCTGGACATCGGCCGAGAAGTTGGCGGACCTCAACCAGGCGTGGCGTCGAACCGCCACCGTCGTTGCCATCGCCCTGCCCAGTGAGTCCGTGGTATCCAGCCCACACCGGATAGAGAAGCGTGCCGCATCTCGGCCGTCCGCAAGGGTTTGGCTGAGTTTAGCCCTGACCTCCTCAGGGCATTGTGGCAGCACCTCCGCAACCGTGTCCCACAGAGTGTGGGTGTAGCGGCCCAAGAGACAGTTGGTGTTCACAGACCGTAGCCCTAGGCTCACAGACGAGAAGACCTTTTTCCCGAACTGCTCATATCTCTTGGATTCCCTGTCGGGCGGGGCCGACGGGAATGCGGTTTGGGAGTTAGAGGCCTGGATGACCAGGCTCTCGGGGGTGGGATGGGTGGACAAAAAGCAAGGGTCGCCCGGTGCCGGGCGGTAGCGTCTGGCCACGTTCCTGTCCACAGGGGGGCCTGTGGCGGGCTTGGACCAAGTGCCCAGCAGAACGTCACACAAGGCCTCATTGAACGGCAGGAGGGGCTCCGCGGAGCCGGACTGCTGTTTGAGGACCTCAGTGAGGAGATTAGTCCTCACGGCCGCGACGGGGAGCTGAAGGTTTAAGGCCTTAGCTGCCTTCGTCAACACTACGCTGTAAGCAGAACCCGCCTCCGAAGCCACAGTCGGGAGCGACGTAAATCCAGTGTCTGGCGAGGTGTCAATACCACTGGCCTCCCCAAGCTCATATGTCCAGTCCTGATGCGACTGGCAATCACGTGCCAGAGGGTCCTCGGACCCCTCCCATTGCTCCTCGTCACCTGGCTCCTGGAGACCAGGATTAACAGCCAGGGCCTCCTCGTGGAGATAGAAGTCTCCAAAGGCAGACGGAATCGGCGCCCAGCGGCGCCCCTCCGACTCCTGAGTAGGACCGTAGGAAGCATTGGGGTCGGCAACCACATCGGCTGCCGGGGACGACACCTGAAGGGACGGCGCCGGCGAGGTCGTAAGGTCGACCGGCGAGGTCCCGGATCCGGATCCAGCGAGGTCGCGCGGCGCCGGGACCGAAGTCGCCAGCGGCGCCGGGCCCGAAGTACCCGACGTCGTCGGGGCCGAAGCGCCCGACCCGGAAGGACCTCCAGACGGAGCCGATCGGCCCGAAGGCGCCACGGGAACCGACTGAGGAGGGAGGGCCCTCATGGCCATGAGGTACCTCTCGACCTCCTCCTACGACGCGCCGTGCCCAGGGACCCGAAGGTGTGGGGCAGGCGGCGACGCTTGCGACTCCCGCGGAGCCGCGTGGGCGGTGTCGCCCGAGTCCCCGGCCGCATCGAGCGTCGGGGCGGGTCGGAGGACCGATGGTGTCGTTCCGACCTCTCATGCCTCTTACCTGAGGACTTGGAACCAGACGATCGGTGTCCACTTCCGGAACGTCGATGACTCCGACCTCGCGACCTGTCCCTCGACCTCCCGTGGGACCGGGACCGGGACCTGGAGCGGCGCGGGGCCGAGTGCCTCAGCTCGAGACGCTTGCGGGACCGCTCCCGCCTAGCCTTCGACGTCAGGGCCCGGCAGTCGACGCAGGTTCGATCGTCGTGGTCGAGGCCTAAGCACTTCAGGCACCGGCGATGGGGGTCCGTGACCGACATGAGTCGGCCGCACTTCGTACAAGGCTTGAACCCGGGCATCCCTGGCACCGATAGTCGAGACAGTCGACTAAAAGAGATCAAAAAGGATCAAAAACTTTTCAGTCAAAAAGTGACTGGGGGTAGAGCTTCTTCCGGATCTGCGCTAGCTGGCGCGGAAAAAAGAAGAACTGACGTCAGCGCGCATGGGCGCCGTCTAAGTACTCCGACGACGTCATCCCTGCGCTCACGACGCAGACGACGGACGCGGAGCCGCAGACGACGCCTACCAGCGCGCAGGGGTATTGCTACGCAAAAGTTTCCGGATCCAGTCTGACGCCTGGGGATATTCTAAGGTAAGGAATCTATCACTAACGTGTCTCTTTCAGATATTTAGTATATGGTTTCTCGTGCCCCATGGGCACCATTGTAATTCGTGCAAATTAAAAGTATTTTTCCTAAGAGTCTTGTCATGTGCTTAGCCCTCTGACCTCATAAAGAGTTCAGAGGTGTTTGTTATCAATAAATATACTGTTTATTTTCATAACAACCTGTGTGGTGTCCTTTCACTTGGTATACAAGGGGTTATATGTGGTAAAACATCTGGCTTCACATGCCAAAAGAGTTTAGCCTAAGACTGCTTTGTCCATGCTACCATTAGGATAGCTGGTCTATAAGGTTGACTTACAACCAATCACCATAAGGCTTGTTTGGACTGATACAAGGTGATCACTAGAACTAGTGAGCATCATATATCAGGCCAACTTCTCACACCCAAGGTCACATGTCCAGTCCTGCTGAGACTGGCACTCATGTGCCAGAAGGTCCACAGACCCCTCCCAATCTCCCTCGTCACCCATCACCTGAAATTCAGGTTCAAAGGATGGGGCCGGTTCGTGGAAATATAAGTCTCCATGCGGCGCCGCTCCGGTGCCGGAACTGAATCGACTGTGATATGCTTGATGAGTATGAACGAGTATCTATATTGTTATAATGGTGTTGTGTTTAATGGTGTAGTGTCTTATTGTATATAACATGTGTAAAAAATGTTTGTAAAATTTCTTCTAAAAATTGAATGAATAAATTGCTATTAATTAGCAAAATCTCAGGCGGAAATGAGATTTCTTCCTTTGTGAGTTGAATTCATGTTTGACTAGCTGTATCAGTTTAGGCATTTCCCTTTGTTATATAGGAACTGAATCGAGGACAGGATTGGGGGCAGCGTCGCCCGTAGGCGGCGCCGGGGGTGACACTCTAGGGGCCGGCGTCGGTGAGGCCGTGAGGTCGACCGGCGACGACCCGGAAGGGGATCCAGTGGGGGCCTGTGGCGCCAGGACCGAAATCGCCGGCGGCGTCAGGCCGGAGCACCCGGCAGCGTCGGAGCCGAAGCACCCGACCCGCTAGGCCCCCGAAGGCGCCACGGAACCCGGCGGAGGAGGGAGAGACCTCATGGCTATGAGGTACTGCTCGACCTCCTTAGGTGTCGCATCGTGGCCAGGGACCGGGAGGTGTGGGACAGGCTGCGGCGCCCGCGACTCTGTCTGAGCCGCGTGGGTGGTGTCACCCGAATCCCCAGCCGCGTCGCGCGAGCGTCGGGTGAGTTGGAAGAGCGATGACGCCTTTCTGACCCTTCATGCCTCTTACCTGAGGATCTTGATCCCGAATACCGATGCCGACTCTCGGAGCTACAAGGGCTCCGACCCCACGACCGGTCCCTCGACCTCCTGTGGGACCGGGACCTTGAACGGCGCGGGCCGACTGCCGGATCTCAAGTCGCTTGCAGGACCGCTCCCGCCTAGCCTTAGACGTCAGGGCTCGGCAGTCG